>NC_139689.1:6230524-6295524 GCF_964106915.1 Podarcis gaigeae | reverse complement strand
TACCCAAATTTTGTTAAATAAACCAGCGTAAAGAGGTTAGCAGAGCCCAACCTGCCTACAAGCTACAAGCCTGTCTCCGCCAGGTCCAAACCACAGCTGGGGGACCGAAGCTGAGAGAAGGGAGCAAGACCCCTTGAAAGCCCCCACCCCCCACCCCGTACCTCACACTGGGTGGGGTCCTGCGAGCGTGCACCCTGCTGGATGAGCTGGAGCATCTGTGGCCATTTCTCCAGCTTCTCGTTCTTCAGAATGACGGCAGCCAGCTGGGCCAGACTTAGAGAGACCTTATGGCTGGAAAAGAAGATATTGGGGGGAAGAGAGGCTGAGAATGCAGCAGCCAGGCTGGGGACTGGGAGCGGCCGCCAAGACCACATAACACCGGTCCTGAAAGACCTACATTGGCTCCCAGTACGTTTCGAGCACAATTTCGGTTGTTGGCGCTGCTGACCTTGAAAGCCCTATACGGCCTCAGTGGCCCAGTTTACCTGAAGGAGCGTCTCCACCCCATCATTCTGCCCGGACCCTGACGTCCAGCTCCAAGGGCCTTCTGACGGTCCCCTCGCTACGAGAAGCCAAGTTACAGGGAACCAGGCAGAGGGCCTTCTCGGTAGTGGCACCCGCCCTGTGGAACGCCCTCCCACCAGATGTCAAAGAGAAAAACAACTACCAGACTTTTAGAAGACATCTGAAGGCAGCCCTGTTTAGGGAAGCTTTTAATGTTTAACAGACTATTGTATTTTAACATTTTGTTGGAAGCCGCCCAGAGTGGCAGGGGAAACCCAGCCAGATGGGCGGGGAATAAATAATAAATTATAATTATAATAATTATTATATTATATATGAACACTCACTCTGTTTCCTTCTGCAGGGTGGACAGCACAAGCGTCTTTAACCTGGAAGAGAGAAGATTTCAGGGTTGGGGTTAAATTTTAGCTTGTGAGTGGGAGTGAGTTGTGAACCAGGAGCTGCTCCAAGTCAACCCCACACCTGTCTTTTCCTCCTACACTCCCCAGAATGCCTTCCTTCCCCAGACTTACATGTCTTGGTCGGACGCACTGATCTTCCGCCAATGTTTGGTTAGGCGCCTTCTCACCAACACGGCGGCAAACTGCCGGATCTGGGGGTGGAGGAGACAAGAGGCAAATGGGAGAGGCCGGGTGAGGACACAGGAGGAAGGGCAGTGAGGTGTGCAGATTGGCTCACCCCCAAGGGCCGCGCTCCCTTTAAAGAGCTGTGCAGAGTGTGTGTGCGGCTCTTGGGGGCTTTTCTGTGAGGTGGGAGAAGGGACTGACGGTCTGCCCTTGTCCCTCGTTGGGGAAAAGCCCCCAAGAGCCACACACATGCTCCACGCGGCTCTTTAAAGGGAGCGCTGAGCAGAGCCTCCCACCTGCATTCGCTCCGTAAGACGCACACACATTTCCCCTTAGAGTGGTGCCTCGCAAGACGAAAGGAATCCGTTCCGCGAGTCTCTTCGTCTTGCAGTTTTTTCGTCTTGCAAAGCAAGCCCTTTGACAGCTTAACGGAAAACCCTTTCGTCTAGCGGGTTTTCTGTCTTGCGAGGCATTCGTCTTGCGGGGCACCACTGTACTTTTTAGGAGGGAAAAAGTGCTTCTTATGGAGCGAAAATACAGTACTTAACCTGTGGCCTTCCAGGTGTTGTTGGATTCCCATGACCCCCAGCCAGCACACCCAACAGTTGGAGGTGGGGAGTTTGTAGTCCACGAAGGAACCCCCAGATCCCCCATCCCTGGGCTAAGCCCTGCAGGGTCTTACCTGCGGGTTCTGAGAGCTGGACATCACCTGACAGAGGTGGGACAGTGCCAAAGGATGCTTCAGGGCCTCTTTCAACTGGGCTGTAGCCTGAGGAGGAAGAATGACAGAGTCGGAAGGGGTCCCGGAGGGTCATGGAGTCCAACCCGCTGCAAAATCCTGCCCGCCGCCGTCCCTGGGGGACTCGAACCACCAAAGTTCTGGTCAACAGCCAGATGCACTGACCCACTGCGTCACGACCTAAAGCTTCAGTTCAGTCACTGCAGAGTATAGCTGCGCCATTTCTCTATTTTCATATTGTCAGGGGTTCAGAAGGAGAGACACAGGAGGGGGAGCAAATGGAGAGTGAGGAGGAGGAGTACGAGGGGGGCGCAGGCAGTGACAGTGGCCAGAGTTATTCCACAAGCCTCTCTAGCGAATCGGAGGACTCACAGAAGGGAGCGCCGGTGGCCAGAGCGAGGGGGGCTCCAGGGGGGAAGCCCCAGGAGGAAGGGGCTAGCGGGGAGTCCCTGAGCAGCAGTTGGAAATCAGGACCAGCTTCTCCACCAGAGCGCAGTGGGGAGGGGGAGTCCCAGGAGTCGGGACCAGTGTCCTCACCACCAGAGGGAGGAGAGGAGTCAGGTTTGGCAACGCCCACATCAGGAAGCGGGGAAACGGTCAGAAGGAAAGTCACCGGCTGGGCGCGCGCGCCAAGTTCAAATGTACAGGAGCGCGGCACAGCGGGGAGCCCGGAAAGGGAGCCAGGTCCTAAAGCCCGCTGGAGGGAGGGGCAAGACTCAGGAGGCTCAGCGTCAGAGGAGTCCAGGAAGGAGGGAACCCCAGAGGGCAGAAAGACCCAGCGAAGGAAAGAACAGCGTAGGAGGTGGAGCCGGGCTAGAATCTTAAACTGGTGTGGGTGGAGCAGTGAGTCAGAGGGGACTTAGCCGGTCTAGCGTCGAGACGTGGGTCTGCGCGCCCAGAGCTTGGAAATGGAAACTAAACTTTAATAAAGACTTTTGTATATAACATCCACTGGGCGTTGGTCCTCTGTGAGCTGGGACCTAGCGGCAGTCCTGACACATATATATAATTTTTATTACATTTTCAGTTTTACAATTTAGAATACTCCTTTAAGCATCCTTAAAATATCAAAGACTTCCCTTCTTCTCTTTCCATGGTTCATTTTGCATATCACAAACCCCTGCATATTTTACGTAAACTAAACCATTCAGTATTCCACGGTTACATCCATCAAAACTTAATTTACACTGTTGAGTTTATCTTAATGCTGCCAACGTTTTCAAGTTTACACAGTTATTTGCCATATATCCTGAGACCTCCGGGTGTAGCGTGGTATATAAATTTAATATATAGTAATATATTCAATAAACGTTTTCCAATCTTCTCTAACCGTATGTTCTTGTGCTCTTATTTTATATGTTAAGTCCGCAAGCTGAGCATATTCCATCAGCTTAAGTTACTATTCTTCTTTAGTTGGGACCTCACTTGTTTTCCATTTTTGGGCTAACAAAACATGGGGCGCAGTAGTGGCACACATAAATAACCATGCCATGTTATTTCTCATGCAGCATGGGTTTCTGCTATACCCAGAAGAACAGGATGCCCTAAACTGGTCCTAAAACCTATTTTTGTTTTATTTTTATTTTTAAAAAATCAATGGCTTCCATGCAAAGGAATTTGTATTTCACAACAGCTCCGAAGAGGCAGCTGCTGTGATTTGCCATTTTACAAATAGCATGACTGAGGTAGCCAGCCACTGGCAACTCCTGAGTCCATAGACAAGGAGCGGTTTCAGATCTAGGGGTCCTAAGGTAAGGCTAGTAAAGGTAAAGGGACCCCTGACCATTAGGTCCAGTCGTGGCCGACTCTGGGGTTGCGGCGCTCATCTCGCTTTACTAGCCGAGGGAGCCGGCGTACAGCTTCCGGGTCATGTGGCCAGCATGACTAAGCCGCTTCTGGCAAACCAGAGCAGCACACGGAAACGCCGTTTACCTTCCCACCAGAGCCATACCTATTTATCTACAAGCGTTTTGATGTGCTTTCAAACTGCTAGGTTGGCAGGAGCAGGGAGCAAGCAACAGGAGCTCACTCCGTCACGGGGATTCGAACTGGCGACCTTCTGATTGGCAAGTCCTAGGCTCTGTGGTTTAAGCCACAGCGCCACCCGCGTCCCGTAAGGTAAGGCTACCCACCAGCAAAATTTCTTCCAAAAGAGTGGGGGAAAATTATGTCGTATATAGGAAAGATAAGATGAAATAGTGAAATCAGTAAAATTGGAAATAAACCTCATAATGGGAAAGATTAAGAAAAGTGATGGATAATGAAAATAATATGAAGCAAAATGTATAAGGAGATTAATATAACTAACAGTAGTTGTAAATAAATACAGACAGACAACCAACAAGAATTGTATAGATAAAAGGATTTATTTGTATATGTATATACTACGGACAAACATGGAAAATGAATAACAATATACAAAATGGATTAAAATAATGCGATAAAATTATATGTGTTATAAAAAAACCAGAAGATGGAAGGAGGGAAGTCAGCGCTTAGGAGCACGTATAAATGTAAAATGCAATGCATTATGTGTATGTGGAGTATGTAACCGGAAAACTAATAAAGATTATTTGGAGGGGGGGAAATTCCCCCTGCCTATTATACTAACTGACTTGGAGGAGGGGAATTGGGATATCCTGTGAGGGCCCCCCCCTCTCAAAATAAGACCCGTCTCTATTTCAGACGCCTCTCTCAGAACAATTAAACTGAAGGAAGTTGAATGTAGGGAGATCCAGGACAGATAAAATAAAATCCTTCTTTGCACAGCGAATTGTTAAACAGTGGAACTCCCTCCCACAAGACAAGAGGCAGTCATGGCCCCCAACTTGGATGGATTTAAAAGAGGATGAGGCAAATTCACAGGAGAAGGGCTACTTAGCCACAGTGGCTATGCTCTGCTGGCACAGTCAGAGTCAGCAAGGCTTCTGAATACCAGTTGCTGGAAACCGCAGGAGAAGAGAGGTGTCTTGCGTTCAAATCCTGCTTGTGGGTTTAAGGCATGCAAGTTGGCCATTTTGAGAACGGGATGCTGGACTCGATGGGCCGCTGGCCTGATCCAGTAGAGCCATTACAGTGGTACCTCTGGATATGAACGGGATCCGTTCCGGAGCCCCGTTCGCATCCTGAAGCGAACGCAACCCACGTCCGTGCGTCTGCGCGTGTCGCGATTCGTCGCTTCCGCGCGTGACATCATTTTGAGCGTCTGCTGCGCATGCGCGAGCGGCGAAACTCGGAAGTAACGCGTTTTGTTACTTCCGGGTCACTGCGGAGCGCAACTCGAAAGTGCTCAACCTGAAGCAACTTCAATACGCTTCAGGTTACAGACTCTGCTAACCCAGAAATAGTACCTCGGGTTAAGAACTTTGCTTCAGGATAAGAACAGAAATTGGGCTCCGGCAGCAGCAAGAGGCCCCAAAAGCTAAGGTGGTGCTTCAGGTTAAGAACAGTTTCAGGTTAAAGAACGGACCTCCGGAACAAATTAAGTACTTAACCCAAGGTACCACTGTATTACGCATCTCCCAAATCAGTTCTCTGCATCTTGATGGACCTCAACGTACAACTCCCAATCCAAAACCTTGACCTCCCCTATTTATTAGCATTTCGCCCCATTCCTATCCTGATGATGATGATGATGATGATGATGATTATAATTATTGAGTTTATATACCGCCGTATACCCAAAGGACTCAGGGCTGTAATAATAATAATAATAATAATAATAATAATAATAATAATAATAATAAATTATTTATACCCCGCCCATCTGGCTGAGTTTCCCCAGCCACGCTGGGTGGTGCCCAACAAAAGATTAAAAACACATTAAAACACCAGTCATTAAAAACTTCCCTAAACAGGGAAGATCACAACATATATAATCAGAATAAAAACAACAACCCAAAAACACTTCCTGTCTCCCCCCGCCCCAGAAGAGAGCCACATTTTAAAAGGGTATAATTTATGCCCACATGGTCTGCTAAGCAGCTTACAAGCACAGATACCAGTTGCACAAACATCCGTAATCAAAGCATGCGAATTAAAACCTCATTAGAGATTGCATAGCAGCGCCCACTATCTGTGCTTTCCAGAAACATCTGAAAACATTTAAAAAAATTTTTTGCCTGGGAGAGTTTTCCCAGAGGGTGAGGTGGTCCCTCAGGGTTCATTTCCCAATAGCTCTTAAAATAATAAAATAATAATAATAATAATAATAATAATAATAATAAATAAATTTTATTTATATCCCGCCCTCCCCAGCCTTAGCCGGGCTCAGGGCGGCTAACAACAATAAAACAGTACAAAAGTACAGCATAAACAACACTCTAAAATCATTCATTATAAAATTAATTAATTATAAAATGACACTTCTGGCTCTTTCGTGTGCTATTTCTAAGGCTATTATTTTGGTGGCATGAGAGATGCAAAAATAACAACAGGCTGTTCATAGATTACACTATAGTAATACTTTTAATTTATTTCTAAAGACTTGGGTTGCTCCAAGCCCTAACCACTCACATGCCCGCCTGGATTTCACATATCCTGCTCCCCCTTGATCCTGATGCTTTTTCAAACCCAGCCACCCCACACTTTCCTGCCCAGCTCTCTACCTGTTGGATGACGGCATTGTCAGGCTGCAGCAAATCGGACAGTATCTTCTCCAGCTCCTCCGTTGCCATTGCGCTGGGAGGCGAAGGATATGTATATGGAGATATATATATATATATATATATACCCGAGGGAGGGGGAAAATAAAAAAAAATAAAGTTATAGGGGGAAAGGAGCCCCACTGAAAAGTGGGTCAGGGAGACCCCTGGCTTGTATGGGGAGGGGAAGCCCCACTAGGGAGGAACAGAGGAGATATCAGGGCCCCCCACCCCCCAAAAAGAGAGAGAAATGGGGGGAGAAGGCTCAGCCCCACAGGCGAAGGGAGGCAGCCGCCAGGCGAAGCCCAAGTAGCTGTTGGTCACAGAACTCCCAGCACATGTGGAGCAGACAAGGCGGCCGCTTCCGGGGGACAGAGGGGTTCCGCCACGCGTGCTTCCGGCGCCTCGGGCTCCCCCTGCTGCCCTGGGAGGACCTAGTGGCCACCCTCTGTTCTGAATCTGAATTCTGTTTATGAAATATGCTCAGAGTTGAGACTGGATTTCATGCTCTTTACTCAGCTCATAGTGGTGAGGAGGAATGGAAGTTCCCCCAGAATGTCTGCTTCATATACATTATTTACACAATGGGCTCCACGTGATTGGCTGATTCTGGGATTCTCCTGTAGGCCAATCAGATTGGGGTTGACTTCCACCTGGAGTTGGATTGGGTGGCTCCTGCGGACCAATCAGACTGCTGCATTCTGGATCCTATTGTTCTAGGACCAATCAGACTGCTGCATTCTGGATCCTATTGTTCTAGGACCAATCAGCCTGTTGCATTCTGGATCCTATTGTTCTAGGACCAATCAGACTGCTGCATTTTGGATCCTGTTCAACTCAGTACATAACATCTTTCTTCAGCTCAGAGTAGTGAGGAATGGAAGTTCCCCCAAAATGTTTGCCTTATATATGTTATTTACACAATGGGCCCCACGTGATTGGCTAATTCTGGGATTCTCCTGTAGGCCAATCAGGTTGTGGGTTCACTTCCACCTGGAGTTGGATTGGGTGGCTCCTGCGGACCAATCAGACTGCTGCATTCTGGATCCTATCATAGTTGTTTAAAAAAATGCTTTTTTAAATAATAATTTTTATTTGACTTTAAAGATATTAAATTATAACCATCCTAATTACAAATATTTAAGCGATAAGGCGGGTAGTGGTGGGAAGTAGGGGAAGGAGAGAGAGGTGGGAAAATATTGTTTAAAAAGGTGTTTGTTGTTGTTTAGTCGTGTCCGACTCTTTGTGACCCCCTGGACCAGAGCACGCCAGGCACTCCTGTCTTCCACTGCCTCCCGCAGTTTGGTCAAACTCATGCTGGTAGCTTCGAGAACACTGTCCCACCATCTCGTCCTCCGTCGTCCCCTTCTCCTTGCGCCCTCCATCTTTCCCAACATCAGGGTCTTTTCCAGGGAGTCTTCTTCTCTTCTCATGAGGGGACCAAAGTCTTGGAGCCTCAGCTTCAGGATCTGTCCTTCCAGTGAGCACTCAGGGTTGATTTCCTTCAGAATGGAGAGGTTTGATCTTCTTGCAGTCCATGGGACTCTCAAGAGTCTCCTCCAGTACCAGAATTCAAAAGCATCCATTCTTTGGCCATCAGCCTTCTTTATGGTCCAGCTCTCGCTGGGAGACTAGGGTTCCAATCCCGACTCAGCCATGAAGCTAACCGGGTGACCGTGGGGATCAGTCACTGCCTCTCAGCCTGGCCTACCTCACAGGGTTGTTGTGGGGATTAAAATGAGAACAGGGAGACCAATGTACGCCACTTTGATCTCCTTATAATAATAATAATTTTTTATTTATACCCCACCCATCTGGCTGTGTTTCCCCAGACACTCTGGGCAGCTCCCAACAGGATATTAGAAAGACAATAAAACATCAAACATTAAAAAACTTCCCTAAACAGGGCTACCTTCAGATGTCTTCTAAAAGTCAGATAGCTGTTTATTTCCTTGACATCTGATGGGAGGGCGTTCCACAGGGCGGGCGCCACCACCGAAAAGGCCCTCTGTCTGGTTCCCTGTAACCTCACTTCTCGCAAGGAGAGAACCGCCAGAAGGCCCTCGGAGCTGGACCTCAGTGTCGGGGATGAACAATGGAGGTGGAAACGCTCCTTGAAGGAAAAAGTGGGGTGTAAAGGCAAGAAAGAAATAAAGAGACAGCCAGAGAGTCTTGCAGCCAGGTTTTTTGGTTTTTCTTTTTAATTAATAAAGTTTAATTTCAAGTTCTGTAAAAAGAAACTGCTGGAATGAAACAAAAATCAAATTAAAAAAACAAAACAAAACCCTAGCTTCGATCCTTGCTAAATATACATAACTCCTCATATATATAATTTCCATATATAATTATAGGCATTTTCTTGACTGTGGCAGAAGGCGAAGAGACAGCTTCTTCCCCCACCCAGACTATAACAGCCCCAGGCACCTTGGGAGTAACAAAGGAGGCAATGTAGGAGAGGGAGAGAAAGCAAAGGTATTGGCAATGCAGGGAGGCCTCTGACTGGAGGGCAACTACCTTGTCCATGACGTGGCGGCGGCTGGTGGAACAAATCCGCTGAAGAGGCTGGATCCCTTGCCAGATCCCCTTCTGAAGGGGTCGACTAGTGTTCTCCAAGCCGGAAGATGTTGGACTACAACTCCCATCATCGTGACCGCTGGCGAAGCTGGCAGTGGACGATGGGAGTTGTAGTCCAACAACACAGGGGATTCCCAAACACTGGTGCAGCCTATCCTACAACGTGCAAATAGGGGGATCCTTAAAAAGCTGCAGGGAAAGGCCCGCCAAGGCTCGGTCCCCCTCCAACATGGAGAGATCCATTTTAACCTAGCCCCCTCGGAAGGTCTCTGGTCAGCGGAAACCATTATCCAATCCTTAGCCCGCCAATTCTCCCCCGCATTAAGAATCCCATAGAGGGGGAAACCCCGAAGGACAAGGTGGTGCCGGTCGCTGGGGCCATTTCCATCTGCAGGACCGGCCCTGCCGGTCCTCGTAGGGGCCAGTTTTTATTTGGAATACGATTGGCTGGGACCTGTCACCCGATTGCATAAAAGATCCGAAGGAAGCGAATCGAGGCAGAACAATCTTCCCCGTTTCCCAGCTGGTCAGCTGCCAAGAGCCCAACTTCCCTTTGGAAGGGAAGGAGAGCGATTGGCTAACCGAGCCCGGAGTTGGTCAGCTGACCAGGCCGCCCAGCCAATAGGAAGAGAGCATACCCGATTGGTCACATTTCAACCTGTTTAAAGGGAGTAACAAACCATAATTCCCACCCCAAAGCGCACAAACTGCAGTTTCGACCAATTTTTTTTTATAAAAGAAAGAAAGAGGAAATTTGTTGCAGTGCCCACTAATTGGCCAGATTGACAGGTTCGCTGATGGGCTAGCGGCCCTGACCAATAGGAGAGGAGGGCTTAATGGATCCTGTTTCCTGCTACAACCGCCACTGTGGTGAGCTGGGGAGCTCTCGGAAACCGATCCCAGCTGACGAGAGAGACGGATCGTTTAAAAGCCCGGTTTCCCCGAGCTCGGGCCGATCTCCCAGCCAACCAGGAGGCCCAGCCTTTGAGCGGCGCCTGTCCTAGCCAATGGGGAAGCAGAGCTTGATGACGGCCGAGAGCGCAGGGAGGGGGCGGGCGCTCAGTCCATCTTGAGGTTGACGTATATGTAGCGAATGAACTTGAGGGAGGCAAAGAAGGAGATGGTGCCCAGCATGAGGAAGAAGACGTAGCCGGTCAGGAGGGAGTAGCCGAAGAACTCCACCGTCTGCACCGCGCCCGACATGTTGGAGCGGCGAGAGTAGTAGAAGACGGAGTAGAGGAAGATGAAGAGGCCGGTGGAGCCCGCGCTGAGCACTGAGCGCCACCACCAGCGGTAGTCCTCGCCCGAGAGCTGGAAGTAGGTGAGGGCGATGGAGATACAGGCGCCGACGCTGAGAAGGATGGCGAAGACGAAGAAGAGGATTCCGTATAGGGTGTACTGCTCCCGGCCCCACACCGTGGCAAAGATGTAGTAGAGCTCTACAGAAATGGCGCTGAAAATAATAATAATAATAATAATAATAATAATAATAATAATAATAATAATAATAATTGTACCTCACCCGTCTAAGCTGAACCCCTAATTCTGGACACAATGGAGATGTCAAAAATTTGGGTCATCATCATCATCATAATTTATTATTTATACCCTGCCCATCTGGCTGGGTTTCCCCAGCCACTCGGGGCGGCTTTCAACAGAACACTAAAATACAATAACCTACTAAACATTAAAAATTTCCCTAAACAGGGCTGCCTTCAGATGTCTTCTAAAAGTCTGGTAGTTGTTGTTCTCTTTGACATCTGGTGGGAGGGCGTTCCATGGGGTGGGTGCCACCACCGAGAAGGCCCTCTGCCTGGTTCCCTGTAACTTGGCTTCTCGCAGCGAGGGAACCGCCAGAAGGCCGTTGGTGCTGGACCTCAGTGTCCGGGCAGAATGAAGAAAAGATACAGGAGGAAATTATTAGGAAGCGGACCCAACAAAGGGGAGGATGGAAGTTCAGGAGATTGCTTAGAATCTCGTTTTTACATGACTGCAAAATTTCAATCTGAAAAACCAAATAAAAACACTCGTGCCTTGGATACCAAACGCCCTGGAACACGGGCGTTTTGGCTCCCGAACACCGCAAACCCTGGTTTGTGAACGTTCTTTTGGAACCCGAAATCTGATGGGGCTTCCGCGGCTTCTGATTGGCTGCAGGAGCTTCCTGCAGCCAATCAGAAGCTGCGGTTTGGCTTCCAAACGTTTTGGAAGTCGAATGGACTTCCGGAACGGATTCCGTTCGACTTCCAAGGTACGACTGTAAATTTAAAAGCCAAAAAAATAGAGTTGCCCCAGCTACTGTGGGCGGCTTCCAAAGTTTAGCTCCGTGGGATCCCCACGAGCTCCGGCGTTATAAGAAAGTGTTCTCTAAGCACTCTCTCTTTTGCAAACCTTTATCAGGTCACCTCCTAGTTGACTTTTCACTTTTATTCATTTATTTATCCGCAAGAAAAGAGGAAACCAATCAAAACGAAAACAAAAAATAAAGAGAGGGAGAGAAAAAAAAGGGGGGGGGGGAATGTATAAAGTCCTCCTTCCCAGTTAGATCCTAACTTGTCCCACACAGAAGAAAGGTGAACTTTCCTAGCTCTCACCTGGGAGCATCCCCTTCTTCCCCCCACCTGGGAGATCTTCCCTTCCCTGCCTCCCACGCTGGGTCCGTCAACAACAAAGCATCACCTTCACTGGCATGTTAAAGGTAAAGGTACCCCTGCCCGTACGGGCCAGTCTTGACAGACTCTGGGGTTGTGCGCCCATCTCACTTAAGAGGCCAGGGGCCAGCGCTGTCCGGAGACACTTCCGGGTCACGTGGCCAGCGTGACATCGCTGCTCTGGCGAGCCAGAGCCGCACACGGAAACGCCGTTTACCTTCCCGCTGGTAAGCGGTCCCTATTTATCTACTTGCACCTGGAGGTGCTTTCGAACTGCTAGGTTGGCAGGCGCTGGGACCGAGCAGCGGGAGCGCACCCCGCCGCAGGGATTTGAACCGCCGACCTTTCGATCGGCAAGTCCTAGGCACTGAGGCTTTAACCCACAGCGCCACCTGCTAACACTGGCATGTTAGCCGCTCCTTAACCCCGAGTCGGGGGTCCGCACTCTGCATAACCCCTCATCCTTATTTCAGACATCGTGATATATCAGCATATTGCCATGTTTAGCTGGTGATGTTCTCGGTGTTGAAAACCACGCAATAATAAAAGAAGCGAGGAAAAGAAGCAAAAAGAAAAAAGAATGATAGAGAGAGAAAAGAAGAGAGGAAAAAGCGAAAGGAAACAAAGACAGCAAGAGCAATATAATTTTTGGATATTGTATAATGATTTAATACAGTGGTACCTCGGGTTAAGAACTTAATGCATTCCGGAGATCCGTTCTTAACCTGAAACTGTTCTTAACCTGAAGCACCACTTTAGCTAATGGGGCCTCCTGCTGCCGCCGCCGCTGTGTGATTTCTGTTCTCATCCTGAAGCAAAGTTCTTAACCTGAGGTACTATTTCTGGGTTAGCAGAGTCTGTAACCTGAAGCGTCTGTAACCCGAGATACCACTGTATTTCTTTTCTGTTATGTATTATTTCTCTTTTTTACTAAATTGTATAATGGAAAATCTAAATCTAAATCAAAATAAAATAAAACAAAACAAAACAAAATAAAATAAAATAAAGTGGGCAGCTCAGAACCCAGGAGGGATAGAGAAGGACGGAGGCAGCTGGAGACCCAGGCTATGCGCCGACTCTCACCTGAAGGGGAGGAAGCCCCCAATCGTCATATGAACCAGCGTGGACTTGTACCAAGGCTGGGGTGGGATTTCCCGGGCGATGTTCTTGGTGCGACAGGGGGCGTCAAAGGGCCCCGCCCGGTTCTTGCCGAAGATGCCGCCGATGACGGTGAGAGGGAAGCCCACCAGCAGCCAGACCGTCAGCAGCAGCAGGATGGTGGTAGCCGGCAGCGCCTGCGTTGACCCGTTGGCCCAGTGCACCGAGTTGACGACACTCCACGTCAGGAAGAAGGGAGCTGGGCAGAGGCAGGGAGAGAGAAAAACACACAGCAGCGTCAGCAACAAATAGCGGGCTGTATCCGTCTCAGGCAAATTGGACCCACTGCCCTCCCTCCCCGATGCTCCTTTGTGGCAGATTATGTTAGTACAGGGGTACCTCGGGTTAAGAACTTAATTTGTTCCAGAGGTCCGTTCCTAACCTGAAACTGTTCTTAACCTGAAGCACCACTTTAGCTAACAGGGCCTCCTGCTGCTGCCGTGCCACCAGAGCACGAGAGCCAGTGTGGTGTAGTGGTTAAGAGCGGTAGTCTCGTAATCTGGTGAACTGGGTTCGGGTCTCCGCTCCTCCACATGCAGCTGCTGGGTGACCTTGGGCCAGTCACACTTCTGTGAAGTCTCTCAGCCCCACTCACCTCACAGAGTGTTTGTTGTGGGGGAGGAAGGGAAAGGAGAATGTTAGCCGCTTTGAGACTCCTTCGGGTAGTGATAAAGCGGGATATCAAATCCAAACTCTTCTTCTTCTTCTGTTCTCATCCTGAAGCAAAGTTCTTAACCCGAGGTACTATTTCTGGGTTAGCAGAGTCTGTAACCTGAAGCCTATGTAACCCGAGGTACCACTGTATTGTAATGGCTCATTCTCACATTGCATTAAGTTGCGGGTTGCCATTAATTACAGTGGTACCTCGGGTTACCTACGCTTCAGGTTATATACGCTGCTAACCCAGAAATATTACCTCGGGTTAAGAACTTTGCTTCAGGATGAGAACAGAAATCATGCTCCATCGGTGCAGCGGCAGCAGGAGGCCCCATTAGCTAAAGTGGTGCTTCAGGTTAAGAACATTTTCAGGTTAAGAACGGACCTCTAGAACGAATTAAGTATTTAACCCAAGGTACCACTGTACTCAATTGCTGTATGAGTACGGGAACTATTTAAACGTCTCCTCCTTCTCTGCTCTGCTCCTCTGCTGAAGAAGATGGATGTGAGAGTTCTGTTGTTTGCTTTATAAATAAAACCTTTGATGTTACCATTCCAACTGCAGTTGCTTCTGCTGCATTCTGCTGTAAAGGACTGAGGTTACTAGCTGCAAACGGGCATTTAATGCTCAAAGATCTAACACGGCCCTTGAGAAATCAGCTCTCATTTTACAAAGAGCAGCAGGATCCTAGTCCTTATGAGGTGCAAACGAATCGGAACACGCGGCAACAAGATTACTCAGCAGAGGAACTGAACTGAGTTCACAGGCCTCCCACCCACAAAAATCCACATCAGGTTACCCTCCCGGAAACTTTCTTCATTGCAGCAATGTACAGTGGTGCCCCGCAAGACGAACGCCTCGCAAGACGGAAAACCTGCTAGACGAAAGGGTTTTCCGTTTTGGAGGCGCTTCGCAAAACAAATTTCCCTATGGGCTTGCTTCGCAAGACGAAAATGTCTTGCGAGTTCCTGCAGGGTTTTTTCCCTCCCCCCCCCCCTTTTCCTAAGCCCTAAGCTGCTTATCAGCTGATCCACTAAAAGCCGCTAAACCGCTAATAGCGCTAATCCGCTAAGCTGTCAATGGGCTTGCTTCGCAAGACGAAAAAACCGCTATACGAAGAGCCTTACGGAACGGATTAATTTCGTCTTGCGAGGCACCACTGTAATGGGAGGGGAGATTTTGTTGCTGCACAACTGGGAATCAGAAATCCTTGCTGATCTGCTTAAAACCACCAGCGATCCATCAACAGGGGGCGATATACCTTCTGCTCACCCCTGCCCTAGACCACCACTCTCAAAAGATACCATCAACCGTGTCTCCGGAAAATTTTACACATCATCTGGGAAGACAGGTGAACTAATGCCAGTGTACTGGAAGAAGCAAAGATCACCAGTGTCAAAGCAATGATTCTTCAACATCAACTTCGTTGGACTGGCCATGTTGTGCGGGTGCCTGATGATCGTCTTCCACAGCAACTACTCTATTTCCAACGTAAAAATGGAAAGCGTAATGCTGTGGTCAACAAAAGAGGTTTAAGACTCTCTCAAGGCAAATCTTTAAAAAGGTAGTATAAACACCGACAACTAGGAAACACTGGCCTGTGAGCGCTCCATTTGGAGAACAGCCTTTACCAAAGGTGTCATGGGATTTGAAGACACTTGAACTCAGGACGCAAGGGAGAAACGCGCTAAGAGGAAGGAATGCTTGGCAAATCCACTGTGTCCCCACTGTGGAAGAACGTGTGGATCCAGAAATGGCCTCCACAGTCACTTACGGACTCATTGTTAAAACCGTGTTTATGGAAGACAATCTTACCTTAGCTACGAGCGATCGCCAAAGAAAGAAAGAAAGAAAGAAAGAAGACAGGAGTGGGGAATATAGAGGAGACTCGTGAAGACTGCCACTAGCAGGGACTAGCAAGACCCAAATGTACAGAAGAAAGATCTACAGAGGGACCAGATTGTCCCAATCCTCTGGGCAAAGCCCTATATGGCCTAGGACCCTCGTACCTACGGGACCGCCTCTCCTGGTATGTCCCACAGAGGAACTTGGAGGTCCCGGGCCACAGAGAGGTTAGCCAGGGCTTTTTCGGCTGTGGCTCCGATCTGATGGAACGCTCTGCCACAAGAGACTAGGGCCTTGTGGGACTTGACATCTTTCCGCAGGGCCTGCAAGACAGAGCTGTTCCACCAGGCCTTTGGCCAGGGCACAGCCTGACCCCCTCCTTTGGCAATCTTCACAGAACTCCAGCCCAATGGATGCCATTAATATAATTTGATTTTGAATTGATTTTAGAATGCTGTGTTGCTTTTATTGTTGTTAGCCGCCCTGAGCCCGGCTTCGGCTGGGGAGGGCGAGATATAAATAAAAATTTATTATTATTATTATTAAAGGAGAGGCAGCCGAAGAGCTCTCCCCTCCAAGGACAGGTTCCTCTTGCTCCCAATGTTTGCCCTGATGCACAAGGACTGCAAACGCCGCCGGCTCTCACCAGAGAAAAGGCTGGTGGTGAGCAGGATGTTCCAGACCCACCGCTCGCCTCCAATCTGGCGGTAGAAGTTGCTGGATACGTAGCCGGAAATGCAACAGGTGAGGGCATAGAGGAGGATAGCGGCCGAGTTGATGGCGCCATGCCGGTGGACGTTGAACATGCCCAAGAGAGCCATGACGATGATCCCCGTGCCCAGAGCCAGGAACTGGCTGCCCACGCCCAGCACGGCGCAGAGGAGGCTGCGGCAGGGCGGGAAGCGGAAGACGTCCGTGTGGATGATCTTCCAGCCGTTGTCGCCCTGGTCGAAGTCATCGCCCGAGGACGAGGTGGAGGCCTCCTCGTCCAGGTTGTAGCGCGCCAGGTCGTTCTTGAGCACCCTCATGAGGATGACGACGACAAAGCCCACCAGCAGGAAGACCAGCACCATGGAGTTGATGATGGAGAGCCAGTGGATCTCCAAGGTGCGGGGGAAGAAGCCGTCGTCGCCGCTGCGGCTGCCTCGCCGGTCCCCTCGCCGCTCCAGCGCCGTCTCGGACCAGCGGACGCTGTAGGTGTGGGCCACGGGGAGGACGCTGCGGACGTCGTCCAGGCTGGTGGGCTTGACGTTGCGGACGCTGACGTTGGCGTAGATGATGCGGTCGCCGTTCCACTCCAGGTGGAAGCCCAGGTGGGTCCAGAGGCCGATCTTGTGGGTGTGGGGCAGGAAGCCGCTTTCCTCCATGTACCCCACAAAGCCACGGAGAGGCAGGTCGTCCACCACAAACTCAAAGTAGTACAACTCTTCGATGGCTTGCCGGAGACGCTCCACCTGCCAGGGAGGAAGGGAACCGTCAGGGCAGAAGGGAAAGAAAGATTTACAATGAACTGGAAA
The DNA here is from genome assembly GCF_964106915.1 of Podarcis gaigeae. NCBI lineage: Eukaryota > Metazoa > Chordata > Lepidosauria > Squamata > Lacertidae > Podarcis > Podarcis gaigeae. The sequence goes on along the minus strand of NC_139689.1, from coordinate 6,278,648 downwards.
AGATGTTGAAATATACATTTGTTAAGAAACCGGAGGCTTTTCTTTTAGGAATTGTAGGAAATGAAATATGTAAAAAAGATTGTAAACTTCTCCAATACGCAGTAACAGCGGCGAGAATACTCATGGCCCAAAAATGGAAACAGGAAGAATTACTGACGGTTGAAGAATGGAGATTGAAATTGATGGACTTTGCAGAACTGGATAAACTAACGGGGAAGATTCGATATTTGCGAGACCAGAAGTTCACCGAGGACTGGGGAAAATTTACAGATTATCTGAAAAGTATATGTGATGAACAGACAACGCTTGTAGGTTTTCAAGACGTTCTGTGAAAATATGAGGAATATTGTAAAAAAAGGGAATAAGATTGGGGAGGTTATATTTCAAAGGCAATATTAAAATTAGAAAATGTGTGAATAAATAAACAAAACGGAAGATTGGCAGAGAAACTGGGGGAAGTAAAAGAAGAAGATGATTATGTGATAAATTCTGATATTGGTTATATAAATTTGTATTTGAAAATGAATAAAAAATATTTAAAAAAATAGAAGGGAAAGAAACCAACACACCCCAAACGGTGCTTGAGTCGTAGAACTGTAGAAATGGAAGGGACCCCAAAAGTCATCCAACCCCCTGCAATGCAGAAATCGTTCACCCAACGTGGGACTTGAACCCACGACGCTGAGGTTAAAAGAGACTCATGCTCTACTGACTGAGCTTGGTCTTACTGATTGCTTTCTTCCCCGAGATTTCAAAAGCCCGAGGAAGAGATGCAAGGAAACTGATCCAGGATGCATGGGATTCAGTACAGTGGTGCCCCGCAAGACGAATGCCTCGCAAGACGAAAAACCCGCTAGACGAAAGGGTTTTCCGTTTTTCGAGGTGCTTCGCAAGACGAATTTCCCTATGGGCTTGCTTCGCAAGACGAAAACGTCTTGCGAGTCTTGCAAGTTTTTTCCCTTCCCCCCCTTTTCTAAGCCGCTAATAGCGCTAATCCGCTAAGCCGCTAATGGCCGCGCTTCGCAAGACGAAAAAACCGCAAGACGAAGAGACTCGCGGAACGAATTATTTTTGTCTTGCGAGGCACCACTGTATTTGCCTCTAATCTGAGAGTGCACAAATAAACTGTTTTATTTTTATTTCATTTATTGATTTTATATGCCGCCCTACGCCCAGGGGTCTCAGAGTGGTTCACAGAATAAAATCAAGATATAAAACCACAAAGCACCTAATAAAAATAAAACAGCAACCCAATACCCCCCCCCCAAAAAAAACCACATTTCAAAAGGGCATAGGATGTAAATCGGATCAACCAAAGGCCTGGTTAAAAAGGAATGTTTTTGCCTGGTGCTTCAAGGTGTATAATGAAGGCGCCAGGCGAACTTCCCTGGGGAGAGCATTCCACAGATGGGGAGCCACTGCAGAGAAGGCCCCGTTCTTGTGTTGCCACCCTACGAACCTCTTAAGGAGGAGGCACACGAAGGAGGGCCTCACATGATCTCAGGGTCCAGGTAGGTTCATATGGAAAGAGGCAGTCCTTGAGGTATTGTGGTCCTGAGCCGCTTAAGGCTTTATAGATCAAAACCAGCACTTTGAATTGGGCCCGGAAACTGACTGGTAGCCCATGCGGTTGCACCAGGATCAGCGTAAGATGCTCAAATCGTCTTGCTCCGATGAGCAACCTGGCCGCTGAATTCTGCGCTAGCTGAAGTTTCCAAACCTATGGAATTTGCTGCCCACGAGGTGTAGCGACAGCAACCAACTCGGACAGCTTTAAATGAGGATTAGACAAATTTGTGAAGGAGAAGGCTACCAACATCTACTATCTCCAACGAAAGAAGCAGGATGCCCTTGAATTTAGAGTGCGGTTGTGGGAGCTTCCCATAGGCATCTTGTCTGCCAGGCTAAAAACAGGATGCTGGCTGAACATTTCTGATGTTGTAACCCAACAACGTCCAGGTTAGATTCAGAGCCGGGAATAAGACACACACGAAATCCCAACAAAGGAACAGTGGCAAGAGAAATTGATGAACTATGCAGACTTGGCTAAATTGACATACAAACTGCGAGATAAGGACAACTGTGACTTTAAAGAAGAATGGGAACTTTTTACAAAGTACTTAAAAAGACAACAAAATGAATTGGATTCCTTGGCAGGTTTTGAATAAACATACACAAATTTAGTGTTTAGTAACACGGTAGATAGATAATATAAGGATTGAAATAATTTTATAATATGCAGAGGGTGACATGTGCTGAGGAGCTGAGGGAAGTCTTGGGGGAGGGAAGTCTTGGGGAATGGGAAACAAGGAGGGGGGAATAATGAACATGATATGTTTTGATATGGTTAATAAAAAAAATTATTAAAGAAAAAAAGGAACAAGACACACCCACCCACCCCAATATCCTGGAGCCCAAGCTGACCAGAAGAGGAATATGTGTTGAGATACCAGACTCTGAAAACGATAACAGGAGTAAAGTTAAAGGTAAAGGGACCCCTGACCATTAGGTCCAGTCATGGCCGACTCTGGGGTTGCGGCACTCATCTCGCTTTACTGGCTGAGGGAGCCTGCGTACAGCTTCCGGGTCATGTGGCTGGCATGACTAAGCCGCTTCTGGCGAACCAGAGCATCACACGGAAATGCCGTTTACCTTCCCGCTGGAGTGGTGCCTATTTATCTACTTGCACTTTGACGTGCTTTCAAACTGCTAGGTTGGCAGGAGCAGGGACCGAGCAAAAGGGAGCTCACCCCGTCGCAGGGATTCGAACTGCCGACCTTCTGATCAGCAAGCCCTAGGCTCTGTGGTTTAACCCACAGCACCACCCGCGTCCCTAAAGGTAAAGGGACCCCTGACCATTAGGTCCAGTCGTGGCCGACTCTGGGGTTGCAGCCCTCATCTCGCTTTATAACAGGATAAAAGGAATCAGCTGTCAAACCTTAAAGTCAAATTAGGGATGTCCTGCAGAACCAGGAACCCAGGCGGTAAACACCAGCTCCATGAAACAGACCTTGGAATCCAAGCTTTTGTGGCTGGGCTTACCTGCTCAGGTGTGAGCTTCATTTCGCACAGGACCTTCTTGTCAACGTTCTCCCGGAAGCGGATCTCGTACATCGACTCGGCCATGCGGTCTCCATCCAGCACCTCCCCCAAGGTAAGGCTTTTGTGGCGGATATTCTCCGGGGAGCACACGGGGAGCTGGTAATAATGGTATGTCTCCTGGGGGTTGTGGTAAGGCCCCACTTTGTTGACGTAAAGCATCACTGGGTCCCCCCGCTGGTAGTGGGTCTCTGAAGAGGCCGTGGATAAGAGGGAAAGGAGGAAGAAGAGGAGGAGGACAAGAAACGGGGGGCGGGCCATCATGGGGTGGTAACAGGAGAAAGGGGGGTGGGAACTGGGCCGGGGCTTTGGGAGGAAGAACAGAAAAGCGTTATTCAGCGAGGCACGATTTCTCTGGAATCACATTATATTTATAGTTTTGGGGACACCATCTCGGCCGATGCCAACTTAAGGTCTTAGTATTGGGTCACATTCACCCCACAAATTTTGAGATCACTATATTACAGCTGCAAACATGGCTTCCCTCAAAGAATTTTGGGAGCTGTAGTTTGGTACCGGTGCCGAGAGTTGTGAGGAAGCCCCTGTTCCTCACTGAGTTACGGTTGTGAGGAAACGGATTGTGAGAGGAAAGGGTTCTCCTAACACCCTCAATTAGAGATGCGGGTGGCACTGTGGGTTAAACCACAGAGCCTAGGACTTACTGATCAGAAGGTCGGCGGTTCGAACTCCCACGACAGGGTGAGCTCCCGTTGTTCGGTCCCAGCTCCTGCCAACCTAGCAGTTCGAAAGCATGTCAAAGCGCAAGTAGATAAAAAGGTACTGCTCCGGCGGGAAGGTAAAGGGCGTTTCCGTGCGCTGCTCTGGTTCGGCAGAAGCAGCTCAGTCATGCTGGCCACATGACCCGGAAGCTGTACGCTGGCTCCCTCGGCCAATAAAGCGAGATGAGCGCAGCAACCCCAGAGTCAGCCACAACTGGGCCTAATGGTCAGGGGTCCTTTACCTTTAACACCCTCAATGAACTACAGCTCCCAGAATTCTTTGGGGGGGGAGCCATGACTATTTAAAGTGGTATCATGATGCTTTTCAAACACATGCTATCAAGTGTGGGCTTGGTGGCTTCCTCAGCGCCTGTAGAGTTTGGCATCACTATGCCAGACTTCAGAGCTTCCATTCTTTACTATGGGAGCTCCCAGAAACCAACCGTTTTGAGGGCACCATTCTGTTGACATCAAAGCACCCGAGAAACACCCCATCGATCCCTATAGTCATCATCATCAACCTTTTATTCGACCGTCAGTCAGAAGAAAAAAAAACCATTTGTCAATACACAGTTAAAACATCCAGGAAGATTTTAGAACTTAGCCAACAAAAAATGGGCTAAACAGATAGTCCGATAGTCTATTGCTGGGTCTTCCCTGCCCCCAAACTCCAAAAAACAACAACCCAATAAACCTATGAGCATGGGCCACCTTTCCAACTCATGACAACCTGGGCATTTTTTGTGCCCTCATAGTACCACCACCTGCGGCTTTGGGGGAGAGGGAGAATGAAGGCCCCGCCAGGAATCAGGCTTCAGGAAACTGCATGTTGGAAGATTCAGGACAGATAAATTAAAGTCTTCCTTCACACAGTGCATAGTCAAACTATCGGACTTGCTTCCCCAGGAGGCAGCGATGGCCCCCACATGCAGGGCTCTAAAAGAGGATTAGGCAATTCCATGGAGGAGAGGGCTATTGATGGCTACTAGCTGAAGAATGGATGCTTTTGAATTATGATGCTGGAGGAGACTCTTGAGAGCCCCATGGACTGCAAGAAGATCAAACCTCTCCATTCTGAAGGAAATCAGCCCTGAGTGCTCACTGGAAGGACAGATCCTGAAGCTGAGACTCCAGTACTATTGGCCACCTCATGAGAAGAGAAGAAGACTCCCTGGAAAAGACCCTGATGTTGTGAAAGATGGAGGGCACAAGGAGAAGGGGACGACGGAGGACAAGATGGTGGGACAGTGTTCTCAAAGCGACCAGCATGAGTTTGCCCAAACTGCGGGAGGCAGTGGAAGACAGAAGTGCCTGGCGTGCTCTGGTCCAGGGGGTGATGAAGAGTCGGACACGACTAAACGACTCAACAACAAGCCAGGATGGCTATGCTCTGCCTGCACAGCTGGAGACAGCAACACTTCCAAACACCAGTTGTGCTGGAAACTACAGGAGCCTCTCTCCCCTGCTCTGATCCTGCTCCCTGCTTTCCCCAAAGGGAACAGGACGCTGGGATCTGGATGCTGGGCCATCGGCCTGATCCAGCAGGCGACTCTTAATGCTCCTTATCAAACGATGCTCCTTATCAGCCAGGAGATTCTTAATGCTCCTTATCAGCCAGGAGATGCAGTTTTGACCTGCGGTGGGGGGGGGGGTGAGAGGGAGTGGGGTGTGTGAGAGGGAGAGGCTCAAGCCGCAAGTATTCGTTTGTTCATTCATCCACACACAAGTGCCAGATCGGGTCATGGCAATCTGAGACCCTTCCTTAAGCGGCTGTCCCTTTAGGTCCACTGTTTGGGGGATGCCCACTCTGAATGTTACACTGCAGGATGAGTGGGGGGGGGGGCTGTACTCCATGGTCATAGAACCATAGAATTGCTGAGTGGGAAGGGACCCAGGGGTCATCTAGTCCAACCCCCTTCAATGCAGGAATCTTTTTGCCCAGCGTGGGACTCAAACTACTGACCCTCAAGTTAAGAGCCTCATGCAATGACGGCAGCAAGAATATTACTGGCACAAAAATAGAAGCAAGAAGCGTTACCGACGAAAGAAGATCGGAGGGTGAAATTGATGGGACTATGCAGAATTAGACAAACTAACAGGAAGAATTCGAAACCGGCGGGACCCGAGATTCACAGACTATTTGAAAAGTAATTGTGACGATCAGATTACGTTTGCAGGAAGTTTTGCGAGGTGAATAATTTGAGTGACTGCATAAATGGATAAAGAGGAGGATGTTAGTGAAGATAATTAAAGGTAATATGAATTTAAGAAATGATAAAAATGGGGGGTCATCAGAGGTGCTGATGGAAGTCCAAAAAGACTGTATAAGATGTGAAGTTTGTGGTATGTAGGACAATTAATAGGTTTAAAAATTAATAAAAATGATTATATATATGAAAAGAGAGTCTCATGCTTTACTGGCTGAGCTATGTTAGTCTATCTTATGGGGGGGGGTTCTTTCTCAGGTGCAGCAATGGCAACCTAGGAAGACCCTCCTGCGCCCACCCTGGAAGCCTAACCTGGGAGCTTCGGGGGCCCCCACCACCTGAAGCAGAGGAGCTGCCCCTCTGCCGCCCCCAAAATACCCCAAATGCCCCCCAAGCCTCCCCCTCCTCACAGGCTCCCCCTCCTCACCTGACCTCACCTCGTTCTCTCTCTCTCGGGCTGCCCTTGGCGCCGCCTGAGGGTCTTGCACCTCCTTCTGCCCGGGGGCGGGGGGAGAGGAAGCGGGGGTCTCCAGGCGCCGAGGGTGGAGGGGAGCGCGCCTCTCAGCCCCAGGGGCTTCCCATGCCCGCGCCTGACCGCACCGCTCCCTTCAGCCCGGCTCCCAGCCCGCTCTCTTCCCAACGCCGCTCTTCCCCGGCTCGCTGCCAACGAGGAGGCGCGGCGGCTAAGGGCTGTGGCGGATCATTCGAGGGGCCGGAGGCTCGGGATGCCTCGGGGTCCTTCAGGCGATCTCTGAGGGCAGGCCCGGCCACGTCCGTCGGCTGCTTCCGCCCTCAGCAAGAGCGCGGGGGGCCTGGCTGCCCGCACGGTGACGTAATTCCGAGTTTGAGGGACACGGCGGCGGCGGGAAGCGTAGACTCCATAGAGACGGGGAGAAAACACACACACACCCCCGCTCGTGCGCATGCGCATGCGCGCAGGAGGTTCTTCCGCTCTTGCCCCGCCCACCTTTTAAAGGGGCAGGCGCGAGCTGGAGGTCGGCGGAGGGAAATTAAAGCCGGGAAAGGCTCCATTTCCCAGAAGGCAAAACTGAGGCAGGAAATAAAGACGGCGGGGGTGGGATGCCGGCTCTCCTTAGTTCCCCCCCAAGTGGAGTGCAAAGCGCTGGGAAAGGGCGGGGTGACTCTGATCATGTTAAGAGTGCATTTTCATTGCGTGGCTGGATGTTTGCCTACTTTGCAGCAGGCAGAAATCCAACAGGGGGAGCTACTTCCGCCGCCACCAGCCACAGTTAGGGAAAAAAGAGTATGGCAATAAATTCAGGGCTACCCTTTAGCCTTAGCAGCAGAGGCACCTCACAGCATTTCTGCCCAGGGCTGTTCTTGTTTCCAAAGCTTCACAGGCCTGTGCGTTCAAGAGAAAGTGAGAATTCAAGTATTATTACCTAAAAAGAGAAAGAGAGAATTATTAAGACTTCATGCTGCAGTAAGGAAGCGGGACACTTTTGACACCTAGGTGTATATTTCTGGATCCACCTTATTTTTGTAATTGCAAGGTGTTGGGAACCGGTTTAGGTGCAGCAATTAAAAGCAAAACAAAATGCTAGCCCGTTTGCAAAGCTAAGCAAGGTCCAGTATGGTTTCAAATAGGATGGGGGGGGGCACGTCTTGAGGATGTCGGAATAGAGGACCCTCAGGATTCTTTCCAACTCTGCAATTCCCTCATTCTGTTGTATTTTAATGTTGCAAATCACCCTGGGAACCTAAGGTGAAAGGTGAATAATTAACATAATACAATATAACAGTATCATTTTATAACTTGCAGCCTATGGACACTCAGCGACTGAAAAGGAAATGCCTATAAATCTCATTGACAAGCCGGTGTTAGGCGATGGAGACTGAGGCCCCAGGAGGAACACTCTGTGAACATTTAGTTTACTTTGAGGTCAGGGTGCATGAGGTTGGTTTGCAAATCCCACAGACCTGTCGCTCTTCTCTTTCCAAAACCAGGCTTCAAAAATACATGTCCATACAAGCTGAATGGAGCCCATCAGCTCTGATGATAAAGATTATGGCATCGTATTGCATCCCTGAAAACATTGTGTGGATCTATGGGGAAACTGGGCAACGGAGTCTGAGATCCCATCTGTGCTGCACATCATTATAGAACAAATTGGGGTTATTCTTTTGCAACCCAGCTCTGCATCGAGAGATTTCAGTGCCCCTAAGTCTGTTTACGGTCAAGGGGGAAATGTGTGGAGGTAGGAACCAGTAGAAGGAAAGCAAGGGAGATCTTTCTTCGTCAGTTGCATCACAGCCGCCCTTCCCCCCTTGCAAGGACCCAGAACAAAGGTGTGTAACAGCTTTTAAAGACTAGAAGTTGCCCAACCCCTTAGCCAAAGACCACCCAAAAGCATCATGCAAGCCTCACAGAAAGAGGCGGTTTGCAACAGAAATCTGAGTGCATGGCTTGTCTCCTGTCTGTCAAGATACCTGAGTAAAAGGAATGGGGTGTGTGTCGCAAGTACCTGACATACCACAAAATGGACAGAGGGCTGCATTGAATTTGGTGACCCGTGACCTTATGCAGACCTTGGTTCAAGGAGCTGCGTCTGAATATCTCCCCTTTAATCCTGGCTAACCCCCATGTATATGTCCTCAGCTCCTTTCCTGAGCCCAATTTGGGAAGTTCCATTCAACACATGTTTGCGGCTGAAAGCCCTGCAGTGCTGCGAGATTACTTTTCGGCAACTGCGTTTTTGTCCGAGGCGAGGACCTGGAATCCTGATGCAGCCCGTGGGTGGGGCAGCCCCCGCACCCTTTGTCTCGAGACAAAACCCCATTGCCAGCCAAAGAACCGGAACCCCTCCAACCAATGGGCACGAGCGGAATGTTGGGACGTGGCTATGACATCATCGGAATCCCGGGGGGAATCCAGGTTGGTGGAGGGCGGGGGGTCAAGGTGTTGTTGTCGGGGCCCCCGGAAGGCTGAGTCTTCTCACCTCCTTTGAAGCTGTCGCAAAGAAGGGTGCCAACTTGGATTTGCCCATCCTGGACACAAGTAGGGTGAGATCCACTGGATCTCACCATCGTTAAGGCAGAAAAACGTGCCACCCAGTTCCCTTTCAGCTGGGCTGTGCGGTGGGATAAATTGACCAGCCAGCCTTCCGCACACCAGGTTGGGTCTCTTGCCGTCCCATTAGACACCACCGACCTAACCATTATTTGCAGTATCGAGCACCCTCCCCGTTAGACCTTGAGCTGAAGCAAGAAGCCACTGGCTGGTTGAAGGAGGTTTGAGGCAGCACACAAGACTTCAATCATGGTTGAACATTCGGCCTCCACGCCTTATGTCTCTGTGATGGACCAGTATGGTTACCAGGTCGGCAAAGTGATCGGCCACGGTTCCTACGGGACCGTCTACGAGGCGTATTTTGCCAAGCAGAAGACGATGGTGGCCATCAAAATCATCTCCAAGAAGAAGGCCTCGGAGGATTACCTCACCAAATTCCTGCCGAGGGAGATACAGGTTGTTATTCTCACGGTGCCGCGTGAATTCTCCTTCCAGCCCTGAGCTTTTCCACAGGGCACTTTGCGATGGGCTTGGGCATGTGTGTTTTGAGCGTCCTCGTGATGTCTCCATCCGAATGCTGCTCTGAATTTCTGGCCCCCCGTTTAATCCAGATTTGCTGTGTCCCTTGGGAAATCTAAGAGATTTGTGGGTTTGTTGTTGTTGTTTAGTCGTGTCCGACTTTTTGTTGCCCCCTGGACCAGAGCACGCCAGGCACTCCTGTCTTCCACTGCCTCCCACAGTTTGGTCAAACTCATGTTTGTAGCTTCGAGAACACTGTCCAGCCATCTCATCCTCTGTCATCCCCTTCTCCTTGTGCCTTCCATCTTTCCCAACATCAGGGTCTTTTCCAGGGAGTCTTCTCATGCGGTGGCCAAAATATTGGAGCCTCAGCTTCAGGATCTGCCCTTCCAGTGAGCACTCAGGGCTGATTTCCTTCAGAATGGAGAGGTTGGATCTTCTTGCAGTCCATGGGACTCTCAAGAGTCTCCTCCAGCACCAGAATTCAAAAACATCCATTCTTGGGCGATCAGCCTTCTTTATGGTCCAGCTCTCACTTCCATACATCACTACTGGGAAAACCATAGCTTTAACTATATGGACCTTTGTTGGCAAGGTGAGGTCTCTACTTTTTAAGATGCTGTCCAGGTTTGTCATTGCTTTTCCCCAAGAAGCAGGCATCTTTTAATTTCGTGGCTGCTATCACCATCTGCAGTGATCATGGAGCCCAAGAAAGTAAAATCTCTCACTGCCTCCATTTCTTCCCCTTCTGTTTGCCAGGAGGTGATGGGCCCGGTGGCCATGATCTTCGTTTTTTTGATGTTGAGCTTCAAACCATATTTCGCACTCTCCTTTGTCACCTTCATTAAAAGGTTCTTTAATTCCTCCTCACAAAGAGATTTGTGGGAGGAACAGCAAAATGGCAAATCCAGATTAAACGGGGTGGGCAATATGGGATGGCGTTGTGAAAAATTTGCTCAAGCAGCACCGAGTTATAAATAAACTGCTGGTGGGGAAGACAACCGACTTTTATGGTGACATCTTAGAGTGGTTCCCAAACTTTCTTCCCCGTGGACCACTTGAAAATTGAGGAGGGTCTTCCTCACAGACCACATGATTTTTTCCCTGTTTCTTGCAGCAGTTGTAATGAGCTGTGTGATAGATGCAGTACAATTTTTATTATTATTCTTTTATTTCTTAAGCATTTCCTGTTCTGCTGTTTTACAGTTTCGGCCCTCGTAGAATTCAAATTGCAACACAAAACGGAGAGATTAAAAAATGCAGTTAAAAATCCACATGAATACCGTATTTTTCGCTCTATAAGACGCACCAGACCACAAGTCGCACCTAGTTTTTGGAGGAGGAAAACAAGAAAAAAAAAATATTCTGAATCTCAGAAGCCAGAACAGCAAGAGGGATCGCTGCGCAGTGAAAGCAGTGATCCCTCTTGCTGTTCTGGCTTCTGGGATAGCTGCGCAGCCTGCATTCGCTCCATAAGACACACACACATTTCCCCTTACTTTTTAGGAGGGAAAAAGTGAGTCTTATAGAGCAAAAAAAATACAGTATTTTGTGTGAGGGCTGTGCCGTCTCCAGTCTTTAGCTGCGAATGCCGCAGATGAGCCATGGACCACCTAAAGTGCTAAATGAAGTTTGTAGACCACTGGAGGAGGGGCGGAGTTGTGGACTGCAATTTTGAGGACACATTAGAGGAGTCAAGAGATGTCAATCTTTTCTCGGTGCTAAATTTCTGTTATCAAGAGAACAGAATAAACCCCAAATTCTTACTAGTGCGAGCCTGATCTGAAATCAGAAACCCTTCCCAGCTGCCCCTGGCTTCAGTGTAATGTTGACTTTGGGCTTTATGGCTTTGCATATGTTAATTTCCTTTCCCCTTTTGAAGAACAAACATTGCTTATTGACAGATGCTGGGTGCCTTCAATCCTAGAGGTAGATAAAAGGCTCTGGCTGGATAGTTTTCCATTTGCTGGAGCTATGGGGAAACTGGGCAGCGGAGTTCGAGATCCCATCTGTGCTGCACATTGTTCTAGAACAAATTGGGGTTATTCTTTTGCAACCCAGCTCTGCATCGAGAGATTTCAGTGCCCCCAAGTCTGTTTACGGTCAAGGGGGAAATGTGTGGAGGTAGGAACCAGTAGAAGGAAAGCAAGGGAGATATTTCTTTGTCTGTTGCATCACAGCCCCTCTTCTCCCCTTGCAAGGACCCTGAACAAAGGTGTGTAACAGCTTTTAAAGACTAGAAGTTGGCCAACCCCTTAGCCAAAGACCACCCAAAAGCATCTTGCAAGCCTCACAGAAAGAGGCGGTTTGCAACAGAAATCTGAGTGCATGGCTTGTCTCCTGTCTGTCAAGATACCTGATAATGTTTTACTGACATTCTTTTAAAATGACAAACACCCAAGTTTCCGAAACCATTGTCGTACACCTCTCCTATTCATGCACAAAATGTGCTTTTTTCACTGGATTTCTAAGTGAAAATAACTTATTGGGAGAGGTTTTTCCAAGATGTTTCCTTCTGCAGAGAAATATTTGGGGTCATTAAGAGTCAAGATGATTTCTGGAGTGCTCTCCTGTACTATTTCAGACATGCGGATTACAGTGGTACCTCAGGTTACATATGCTTCAGGTTACAGACTCCGCTAACCCAGAAATAGTACCTCGGCTTAAGAACTTTGCTTCAGGATGAGAACAGAAATCGTGCTCCAGCGGCGCGGTGGCAGCAGGAGGCCCCATTAGCTAAAGTGGTGCTTCAGGTTAAGAACAGTTTCAGGTTAAGAACAGACCTCCGGAACAAATTAAGTACGTAACCAGAGGTACCACTGTATGTGCTTATGGATGCTTTCCCAATTTCCTTCCTCCTTGCAAGGAAATACAGTGGTACCTCAGGTTAAGTTCTTAATTCGCTCCGGAGGTCCGTACTTAACCTGAAACTGTTCTTAACCTGAGGCAGCACTTTAGCTAATGGGGCCTCCTGCTGCTGCCGCGCCGCTGGAGCACAATTTCTGTTCTTATCCTGAAGCAAAGTTCTTAACCTGACGCAATATTTCTGTAACCTGAAGCGTATGTAACCCGAGGTACCACTGTATTTGAGGTCATTTTGGGAGAGTGAAAATGGCTCCAGGGTTGCTCTCCTGTACTGTTTCAGACACTATACCTATGCATGTGTGTTTGCCTTGTACATTTATGAACATTTATTTTACAGTATATCTTAGACCTTATAGTTCTCATAACAATGGGAACTCTGGAAATTGTAGGTCTGAGAGGGAAATTGGGTCTTCTAACAATTTTCAGCACCCTTAACATACCACATTTCCCAGGATTCTTTGGGGGAAACCATGAACTATTAAAGGGCCAGGAGGCTGCTTTGAATACATAGGGCAGGCAGGGCTTAAGTGTACACTACATAGTTTTAAAGCACACCCCAAAGAATTATGGGAAGTGTAGTTTGTTCTGGGTACTGAGATTTCTAAGGTAACCCCTGCTTCCTTCAGGGACCTACAATTCTCAGAGTGGTTCAACAATTGATCCCGGGAACTCTGGGAATCGTAGTTCTGTGAAGGGAATCAGTCCCAGACATGTTTCAATCTGCCCGTAACTTTTTCTGCTAATCCATTTCACAAGACTTTGGCACACGATCTGTTCACGGAAAGTCCAACCTTGGTTTTCTAACGTTTGCTGTTTCATTGTCTCACTGCCACCATAAAATATATTGTCAGGTCATTGCCAAGCCACCATAAAATATATTATCAGGTCATTGCCGAGGCAACTTTGAGTTGCTTCCGTCAACCAAAGTATATAAAGCTAATATGGTTGGGCGTCAACATTTTTTACTATAAAACTTCCTGCCTGACTAGGCCAAGATGCAACCCCAAGAATAAATGTTGAAACATGCAACTCTGAATCCCCCAAGCGAATAAAGGAATATTTGTACAACCTCAGCAGGCATAATATAGTTCAGCCTAAAGTTTCACAAGAACTGGCAGGGGGAGCAGTGAGTGGAAGGGGCACAATGGTGTCAGATGTGGGCGAATCAATCCCTCCCCATATAACAAAAAGCAAACAACACCATAAAAACAATCCTATTATTATTATTATTATTATTATTATTATTATTATTATTATTAGAATTAATATACTGCCCTATAGCCGCAGGTCTCAGGGCGGTTTACAGAATAAAATCAAAATATAAAACCACAAAAACAATAATCCAAAACAATAACAACCCAAAGAGATGTAAAATTTCTGGAAATTTTGAAGCCACAAGGGGGGAAAATGTCCGCCCCCCCGCCCCGTTTCCCCTCCCAGAAAAAATAGATTTTTTTGGGGGGGATTTAAAAGTTCAGTGCGGAGTAGTTTTACAAATTGCGTGAAACGCAGTGTATATAAAGTATTATGCCTGCAATAAAACAGATAACCACCCCCCTTTCCCTCAAAAGTAACAAAAAAAGCAAGAAACCGTCAGCATAAAAAATAATCAGATTTGCCCCTTAGCACCAACAGCAAATAAAGTTCAGGTCCACCTCAATATTTAAGCTCCATAGAAGGTTTACCCTTTGAGTAGTGCTTGGGGAAAAAAAAAAAAACAGAAGAAACCGTTCAACTTCCAAAACGTTCAAAAACCGAAGTGTGGCTTCTGATTGGAAGCTCCTGCAGCCAATCGGAAGCTGCATTTGGCTTCCAAAAATCGTTAGAAAACCGGAACACTCACTTCCGGGTTTCGATTGTTTGGGAGCCGATTTGTCTGGGAGCCAAGGCGTTCGAGATCCAAGGTACGACTGTATATTAACATAATAAACCCACATGTCCAAACAGATATTGAAACAAGACTGAGGATTGCAGGATATACATGGAGAAGGTGGTCAGATCTTCGGGCCAATGAGTAGTCAATGTTGTTGTTGTTTAGTTGTTTAGTCGTCTCCAACTCTTCGTGACCCCCTGGACCAGAGCACGTCAGGCACTCCTGTCTTCCACTGCCTCCCGCAGTTTGGTCAAACTCATGCTGGTAGCTTCGAGAACCCTGTCCAACCATCTTGTCCTCTGTCATCCCCTTCTCCTTGTGCCCTCCATCTTTCCCAACATCAGGGTCTTTTCCAGGGAGTCTTCTCTTCTCATGAGGTGGCCAAAGTCTTGGAGCCTCAGCTTCAGGATCTGTCCTTCCAGTGAGCGCTCAGAACTGATTTCCTTCAGAATGGAGAGGTTGGATCTTCTTGCAGTCCATGGGACTCTCAAGAGTCTCCTCCAGCACCAGAATTCAAAAGCATCCATTTTTGGGCGATCAGCCTTCTTTATGGTCCAGCTCTCACATCCGTACATCACTACTGGGAAAACCATAGCTTTAACTATATGGACATTTGTTGGCAAGGTGGTAGTTGATAGTGGATATTTATTCTCCCAGCCTCATAACTTTTTGTGACCGTAAGAGTTTGCAGGATCCGCTTCCATTTCCCATCTGTTAGTCCCTAGGTTGTAATGTGAACACCTGCATACATCAAGGGTTTTTCTGAAACAAATTTAATCCGGATCCTTTCTGACAAAGCGCATGTTTCACCTTGCCCTCCAGGTGATGAAAACCCTGCGCCACAAATACGTGATCAGTTTCTACCAGGCTATCGAGACCACCTCTCGCCACTACATCATCATGGAGCTGGCACCCTGTGGCGACGTCCTGGAGTGGATCCAGAAATCGGGCGCCTGCTCCGAGGCCCTGGCCGGGAAATGGTTTTCTCAGCTGTCTCTGGGGATTGCCTATCTGCACGGCAAGGGCATCGTGCACCGGTGAGTAAATGGAGGAAATGGCGATAGGCCAGGAAAAGAGGCAGTCCTCAAAGCTGCCTCAAGAAACAGCTACTTTTAAGACCTGCGTTGTGTGTGCACCAGATCTACTGTATGCATGTCACATTCAAAGCACACACAGCTGGCTGGTGTTCAGAAGCACTTCCTGTCTGCCTCCTTCGCATAGCTGTCAACTTACAGATTTTAAAATCAGGGACCAGCAGCCTCAAAAATAAGGGATCAGCAGCCAAAATAAGGGATTTTCCGGGCACAGGTATGTTTGACTTCTGAGCCCCTCCAAGCCAAAGGCAGAAAGCCCAGCTAGCAGCCAAACGAAGCCTCAAGCGGTGATTCCCACAGCGCAGCAACCCGGCAAAGGGGATGCAGCAAGGGAAACCACCGTCCCCTCTCCGCTGGGAAGCGCTGAGCAAAGGCGAGTCCCCAGGCAACGCGGCCGATTTGATTGGCACAAGGCATGCAAGCTCCACCCCCCAGTCGTTCTCAGACTCCTTATTGGGTGAGCAGCGCAGCTGAGCAACACAGTTGGAGCCTCCCTCCTCCCTGGCCGGCAGGGAGGGAGGGAGAGGAGCTGCATCCTTTGAAACCCGGGAAATTTAAGGGATATCATCAATAAGGGACAGCAGGGGGACACAGCGCTGGGATAAGGGAGTTTCCTGCCAAATAAGGGACGGTTGACAGCTATGCTCCTTGGAGGATGAGAATAGCCATCCTGGCTAGTAGCCATCAACAGCCCTCAACTCCTGGCTGGCTCGCCAAATCGTTATAAGAAAAAACTGCTCCCTTTTCCTTATGGGGTACCCAAGAGCCCATACAGCAGGGGTAGGCAACCTAAGGTCTGTGGGCCAGATAAGGCCCAATTGCCTTATCAATCCAGTTCACGGACAGTTCAGGAATAGGCCTATTTTTACAAGAGTAGAACGTGTCCTTTTATTTAAAAAGCGCATCTGGGCTATTTGTGGGGCCTGCTTGGTGTTTTTACATGAGTAGAATGTGTCCTTTTATTTAAAAAGCGCATCTGGGTTATTTGTGGGGCCTGCCTGGTGTTTTTACATGAGTGGAATGTGTACTTTTATTTAAAATGCCTCTCTGGGTTATTTGTGGGGCATAGGAATTCGTTCATCCACCCCACCCCTCCAAAAAAATAGTCTGGCCCACCACATGGTCTGAGGGACGGTGGACCGGCCCACGGTTGAAAAAGGTTGCTGCCCCCTGCCGTACAGAGTCCTTATGTAGGTTCTCTATCAGTAGGAGAAAATAACTGGCCAACCAGAGAATATTGAGAAGCAAAGCAGCCAGTAAGCCTGATCTTTATTAAACTGTTGCAACAGGGTCCCCACTCCCCACACGCAGGAGGGAGGAGAGAAACCCAGAACAAGCCCTTATATAGACTTTTGAAATTGCCCACCTTGTAGCCCAAGGCCACTCCCCCCCAAAACATCATCCATCCATCCATCCATCCATCCATCACAGAAGGAGGTGGTCTACAGCAGAAATTTGAGTATGTTGCTTCTCTCCTGTCTGCCAGGATACCTGATCATGCCTTACTTGATTGCCTTTTCTGGGTAGCCTGGACATTCATTTGAGATGGTAAATACTTAGTTCCTGTATCTCTCATGCATATTGATAACAGATACTCGCCAGACTGTATTTGAAAATGGAAGTGTAAGCCTTCAAAAGACAACCGGAAAGCTTTCCCCATTTCCTTCCTCCTCGCAGATAAATATTTGAGGTCAATTTGGGAGAGTCAAAATGGGTTCAGGATTGTTCTCAGGTACTATTTCAGACACGTGGCTTATATACTTATGTGTTTGCTTTGTACATTTATGAACATTTGTTTTATATCCGAGACCTTAGAATTCTTATAACATCCTTCTTTTTATCTGTCCTGAACATTCGGCTTTGTGCAATGTCCAGGAGTTCTAGCATTGAGGGAGAGGGAGCGAAACTTCCCTCTATGCCCTGCTTAATTTAATAAATGTCTGTCTTCTTGCTTCTCACTTTCTTTGCTCCAGCCCCTTTTGGGGGGAAGGAGAAGTCCCCAGGGCTCCAGACTTCCTTTGTGGTGGAATTTTCTCTCCTCCCCCCCCCCCTTTGATCTCTCTGGTTGTCATTTTCTGAACCTTCTCCAACTGCAATATCCTTTCCACACTGGAGTCTAAACCTGCGATGTCCCTGTGAGAAAGTCCTGCAGGTTTAACCCACTTCCCCTGTGATGGGAATTTTGAGGTCTTAGATATATGTTAAATGTTCATAAGTGTACCAACCAAGCACATACATAGATCAGCACAGGAAGACCGACCTGGAACCATTTTGATTCCCAAACTGACCAAATGTTTTCTCTGCAAGGTCAAAGTGGAAAAGCCTCCCCATTGTCTCTTTCCTCACAAATCCTGTCTTAAGGGTATGTCTGTGTTTGCATAGGGTGTGAGCCTGTGACATGGCCCAGGAAATACCGGTAAGTATTTATCATTACAAAATACTGGCCAGGCTACCCAGGAAATCCAATCAAGTAACCTGCCAGACAGGAGATAAACAACATTCAAAATTTCTGTTTTAGACCGCCTTTTCTGTGATGTAGGTGTGATGTATCTGAGGGGTGGTCTTAGGGTACACCCCTTCTGTGATGCATGTATGATGTTTCTGGGGGTGGTCTTGATCTACAGGGTGGCAATTTCAAAAGTCTTTATAAGGCCTTGCACGCCATTTTTCTGGGTCCCTCCTCTCTCCTGCGTGTGAGGGGAGCACCCTGTTGCAACAGATCAATAAAGGCCAAGCCTACAGGCTGCTGTTTTGCTCCAAGTAATCCTGGTTGGTGTCTTTGTTTTTATCCAAGAGAGCCCTCAGATTTTTGTCATTAACACCCCTAAGATCCCCACCCAATTCCCTGTCTCCTTCTTTTTCTCCCCGCTGCCCTTTTCCGACTGCAGGGACCTGAAACTCGAGAACCTTCTCCTGGACAAGCGTGAAAACATCAAGATCTCAGACTTTGGCTTCTCCAAGATGGTGTCCACCCAGACGCAGCCTCCCCCGACGCCGTCCTACCGCATGATGAGCTGCTTCTCGCACCTGAGCCAGACCTACTGCGGCAGCTTCGCTTACGCTTGCCCCGAGATCTTGCTGGGCCTGCCCTACAACCCGTTCCTCTCCGACATCTGGAGCATGGGGGTCATCCTCTACACCTTGGTGGTGGCCCACCTGCCCTTCGACGACACCAACCTCAAGAAGCTGCTGCGGGAGACGCAGAAGGAGGTCAGCTTCCCCAGCCACCTGCAGATCAACGAGGAAATCAAGGTGAGTGGCGCGACACCTAGGAGCCGTACCCACAAAAGCCACCAGGGGGCGCCGTGCCAATACCACTGAGTGCCACTAGGGACGCGGGTGGCGCTGTGGTCTGAACCACTGAGCCACTTGGGCTTGCCGATCAGGAGGTCGGCGGTTTGAATCCCCGCAACGGGGTGAGCTCCCGTTGCTCTGCGCCAGCTCCTGCCAACCTAGCAGTTCGAAAGCATGCCAGTGCAAGTAGATAAATAGGTACCACTGCAGCGGGAAGGTAAATGGTGTTTCCGTGCGCTCTGGTTTCCGTCACGCCAGAAGGGGTTTAGTCCTGCTGATCACATGGCCCGGAAAGCTGTCTGTGGACAAACGCCGGCTCCCTTGGCCTGAAAGCGAGATGAGCGCCGCAACCCCATAGTCCCCTTTGACTGGACTTAACCGTCCAGAGGTCCTTTACCTTTACCTACTCATGGGATAACGGTGTGGTGCCCATACCCCAGTAGGGGGTGTTGATGTGGGGGTCCTGTATCCAGGCCCTCAGAATCCCCTATGGGGCACTTGTACAATGGTGCCCATACCCTCAAACGCCACTAGGGGGTGCTGCTGCATGGGTGCTACCTCAATACCTTCAAAAGCCACTAGGGGCAGTTGTGGGACGGTGGTGCTTCTATGCCTGCCCCCTAAAATGCTATTCAGAGGTCCTCATGTAAGACATGTTGTCTCCACTCCCCTTGCCCTCAACTCACAGCTTCTCCTCCTTGGGCTTTTTTTTTAAAAAAAGTTTTTATTATTAAAATAATTCAACATTAATACACACATATTGTGAATATACAAGCATACAAACATACATTTCATACAGTCCTTAAAAAGGTTCAAACATACCTACACTCAATCCCACAGATAATTCCTTTTCCCATCACCACCCCTCACCCCACCTTTGTGTTAGACTTCCAGCCTACTCGATTGCAATTTCTTTCCACTTCTGTTACTTTCTATCACACACCTTTAACCTAATTCCATGCTTCTTTTTCTATTACACATCGTTATCCATCTTATTTAGTATTCCAGTATTTAAAACGGAACTTGTTTATTCTAATAGGAGTTCTGATTTTTCAATATGGTTTTGCAAGTATCCTTTAAACACCTTCCAGTTCCTGTCTATCTTCTCTTTTGAGATCTCCTCCTTGGGCTTTTAGCTGGGTTGGAACCGGCAGAAATCCAACAGGTGCGGTTCCCCCAGCCAGTGCCATTCACACGTCAGCCTGGCTGCAGCGCCGATACTGTTGAGTGCAGCAGGCATAGTTACTGTGAGGCTGGCCCTGCATAAACCTCTCCACTCACCCAGCACCCTGAGGCTGTATCACGGGGGTGGCAGGAATGCCAGCTACACCCTGGCTGATCACCTGGTTCCTCCAAGCAAGGACAAGAGCTGCTCCCCGACTCTCACGGCGCCTTTTTCCTGGTGCCTTCCTTCTTCCGACGTCAGCAGCTTCCAACGATTGGCAAGACATGACTGACCAAGGAAGTGGGCACCCAGCTCAGAAAAGGGAGTTCAGAAAAGGGTGAAAAATACCAGCCGCAGGCAGAGTTGGGGGCTCTTTCCCGCCCACGGCAGAAGTTCAAATTTATTGGGGCTCCTAACTAATTTGGGGTAGCCTTGTTGGCTCTTGCGGGCTGCAGAAAGAGAAATATGTCACCCAGATCTCAGGAAACAAGCTCTAAACCCAGATGCCACGGTAAATCAGTTAGAACAGGAGTCCTCAAACTTTGTAAACGGGGGGCCAGTTCACTGTCCCTCAGACACTGTTGGGAGCCGGATTATAGTTTGAAAAAATAATAATGAATTCCTATGCACACGGCACATATTTTATTTATAGTGCACAAAAAAAGGAAAAACAATACAATATTTAAATTGAAGAACGGTTTTAATCAACATAAACTTTTAAGTATTTCAGTATGGGCCTTGCTTTTGGCTCCTGAGATGGTCAGTATCCGGTTTCATATTTGTCACTAGTCGTAGAAAGTGTTTATCAGTTAGTCTGGATCTGGTTGGAGATTTAACATGTTTCATTCGGGGGAAAGTCTGTTCACAGACATAGGTAAAGGTAAAGGGACCCCTGACCATTAGGTCCTGTCATGACCGACTCTGGGGTTGCGGCGCTCATCTCGCTTTACTGGCCGAGGGAGCCGGCGTACAGCTTCCAGGTCATGTGGCCAGCAGGATTAAGCCGCTTCTGGCGAACCAGAGGAGCGCACGGAAACGCCGTTTACCTTCCTACTGGAGCGGTACCTATTTATCTACTTGCACGTCATGCTTTCGAACTGCTAGGTTGGCAGGAGCAGGGATTGAGCAACGGGAGCTCACCCCGTTGTGGGGATTTGAACTGCCAACCTTCTGATCGGCAAGTCCTAGGCTCTGTGGTTTAACCCACAGCGCCACCCGCGTCCCCATTCACAGACATAGGTGCTGCCAAAGATGGTTGCGATTTTGAGTGCACGGTTCCTGAGATTAAGCTGTGCCTCAGAGGGGAGAGATGCATAGAAATTAATGAGGCTGCTTGATTTGAATGCGTCTTTCAGAGAGTCACAATTCTGTAGTTTGGCCAATTCCATTCGGTAAATCGGCTCGACAGTTTCAATGTCAACAGAAAACTCTCAGCCACAGACCACAGAAAGAGAGACTGCAAAAGCACCGGCCAGCCTGCTACACATGCGCAGGATCACACCATCCCTCCTCTTGCACGCACATTGCCCTCCTTCCCCACAACCAACCATCCACTCGCAGTATCAACGGACGCCGGATGCAGAGGTCGTGCTGAGGCCAGTGGCGTAGCGTGGGGGGTGCAGGGGGGGCCGGCCGCACCGGGCGCAACATCTGGGGGTTAGGGTTAGGGGGCGCAAATCCACGGGTTAGGGGGCACAAATTACTTGCCTTGCCCCGGGTGCTGACAACCCACGCTACGCCACTGGTCTGAGGAACAGGATGCCATACACCCGTTAGACAGCGGCGGGTTCTGCAATTGCTGGGCAGGCCGGGTTTAGGACTGTGGCAGGCCTGATCTGGCCTGCGGGCCGTAGTTTGAGGACCCCTGGGTTAGGAGGACCGCAAGATGCCCCCAAAGGTTAAAGTTTGTTTTTTGATCCCGGAGGGAAACCAACACGGCTCCCGTGACTCCTCTCCTCCTTCCTGTGCGCCCGATTTTGTCGTCTCCTTAGGTCAGCATGCGGCGTTCACATGCCAGCTCCCCAAACCTTAAGAACGTAAGGCCCAATGGGGCCCTTTTACTGGGGCTTGCAGGTAATATACTCCCAAGGTCGTTTTCCGGGCCTCTTCAGTGGTCTAATCTCAAAGACTTGATACGTATATTGATATTCAGTTTCATAAATAATAACAATAATTTATTATTTGTACCCTGCCCATCTGGCTGGGTTTCCCCAGCCACTCTGGGAGGCTTCCAACAAAGATGAAAGATACACTAAAATGTCACATATTAAAAACTTCCCTGAACAGGGCTGCCTTCAGATGTTTTCTGAATGTCAGGTAGTTGTTTATCTCTTTGACATCTAATGGGAGGGCGTTCCACAGAGCAGGTGCCACTACCGAGAAGGCCCTCTGCCTGGTTCCCTGTAACTTGGCCTCTCGCAAGGAGGGAACCGCCAGAAGGCCCTCGGCGCTGGACCTCAGTGTCCGGACAGAACGATGGGGGTGGAGACGCTCCTTCTCAAATCAAATCCTTCAGATATACTAATTCTTGGCTTAAGCTTAAGAGCCTGATTTGCTTAGCAATCAGCGGCCTTGCTTGGACTGCCAGGGAGAAATAGGTGCAAAACGCTGGTACCCTGTCTACAACCTCATGAACATTCATGTACAACTTCACTACCATCTCTCAGTATTGTGAACAACACCGAACTTACCCTTTGTTGGTATCTTTATGAACTTACTTCAAAAAGATAAAGAAGACAAAAGACTGAGTCAAGCATTTGAAAAATCTATTGAAATTAGACATTATAAGTTCATCTTAGGTTGGGTAGTTCGTAAGTTTCTGTGGTTTTGCACAAAGTTTTGTATTTTTCTCAGAAGCTCGATAAAGAATGTATAATTATTTTGGTAATTAATGGTAAAGGTAAAGGGACCCCTGACCATTAGGTCCAGCCGTGGCCGACTCTGGGGTTGCGGCGCTCATCTCGCTTTACTGGCCGAGGGAGCCGGCGTACAGCTTCCGGGTCCTGTTGCCAGCAGGACTAAGCCGCTTCTGGCGAACCAGAGCAGCGCACGGAAAGGCCGTTTACCTTCCCGCTGGAGCGGTACCTATTTATCTACTTGCACTTTGTGCTTTCGAACTGCTAGGTTGGCAGGAGCAGGGACCGAGCAACGGGAGCTGACCCCGTCGCGGGGATTCGAACCGCCAACCTTCTGATCAGCAAGCTCTGTGGTTTAACCCACAGCCCCACCCGCATCCCTATTTTTTCGGGGGAAGGGAGGTAATCATTGTGTGTATATTAGTCACCAACGTGTTGCATGAGTCGTATTACTATCCGCAGCACAGGTTGCATTTTTCTAGCATTAGTTGTTAAGCAGCAACAGCATGCATGATCGTTTGCGGAGTACAAAAGGGCAGGCTGCGTCCTCTACGGTTTACGGTCTTCCCCGCGAGATGGCTGTTGCTAAGGTGTGTTTGTGAGAGAGAGAACTTGGGTAAATTCAGAAGCGGATTAGAGTTCAAAAAATTGGAGGGAGAACTCCCTTCCTCTTCACTGAGACCCTTGCTATGTTTTGCTACAGACATAGCTTTCATTAGGCTTTTTTGGAGGGGGGTGGAGAAACTTCGTCAGATGAACTATTGTGTTTTTCCCCCAAACACCCTGTTACTAAGACCGTCCCAGTTTGCACTTGGGCAAAAAAAATGAGAGGCACAAATACAAGATGGGTGACCCCTGGCTTGAGAGCAGTACATGTGAAAAGGATCTAGGAGTCTTGGTTGACCACAAACTTGACATGAGCCAACAGTGTGACGCGGCAGCTAAAAAAGTCAATGCAATTCTGGGCTACATCAATAGGAGTATAGCATCTAGATCAAGGGAAGTAATAGTGCCACTGTATTCTGCTCTGGTCAGACCTCACCTGGAGTACTGTGTCCAGTTCTGGGCACCACAGTTCAAGAAGGACACTGACAAACTGGAACGTGTCCAGAGGAGGGCAACCAAAATGGTCAAAGGCCTGGAAACGATGCCTTATGAGGAACGGCTAAGGGAGCTGGGCATGTTTAGCCTGGAGAAGAGGAGGTTAAGGGGTGATATGATAGCCATGTTCCAATATATAAAAGGATGTCACATAGAGGAGGGAGAAAGGTTGTTTTCTGCTGCTCCGGAGAAGCGGACACGGAGCAATGGATCCAAACTACAAGAAAGAAGATTCCACCTAAACATTAGGAAGAACTTCCTGACAGTAAGAGCTGTTTGACAGTGGAATTTGCTGCCAAGGAGTGTGGTGGAGTCTCCTTCTTTGGAGGTCTTTAAGCAGAGGCTTGACAACCATATGTCAGGAGTGCTCTGATGGGGTTTCCTGCTTGGCAGGGGGTTGGACTCGATGGCCCTTGTGGTCTCTTCCAACTCTATGATTCTATGATTCTAAATCATAAAATTGTAGAGTTGGAAGGGATCTAGTCCATCTAATCCAATTGCCTGCAATGCAGTAATCTTTTGCCCCATGTGGGTCTCGAACCCACAGCCCTGAGATTTAAAGGTCTCGTGCTCTACCGACTGAGCTACCCCAGGTCCCAGACAGAAGCTTTTCCGTTTCAAGTATTGTTCAATGCAAAGGACGGTGGTGCACACCTTGGTCTCTGAGCAGCGAGAGACTCCAGCGCTTACCTGCTGTTTGGTTGCGTTTCCTTGGAAATGAAGGTCGGCGGAGACTGCAGTGTCCTTAGGATATACATATTACACAGATATACAGCATTAACACTCCAGCAGATCTTGCCTATTCATGATTACGAGTCCAGCACACATCAAGACAAGCCCCTGTCTCTCCAGCTTCCAGCATCAGCCAAAACTCACAACCAACTTGCCTGGTTCCAACTTCCTAGCATCATGTGGCATCCAGCCAGGCGAAGCATCTCGAGTAGTCGCTATGGCAACATATCTCTTCCCAGTTAATGCCTTAAGATGCTGATGAGGCCAGCCAAGACCATCACCTGAACAAAGGAACTAGTTTCCTCTTGCAGATTCTAACCTTGCAGGTGTAGGATCGCAGGTTTGGGACCCCTAGGCATCATCCAAACTGACCCCCCGCAAAAAAATCTATTGCTAGAATCGAAGATTGTTGTTGCTGTTGTTTAGTTGTGTCCGACTCTTCGTGACCCCCTGGACCAGAGCATGCCAGGCACTCCTGTCTTCCACTGCCTCCCGCAGTTTGGTCAAACTCATGCTGGTAGCTTCAAGAACACTGTCCAACCATCTCGTCCTCTGTCGTCCCCTTCTCCTTGTGCCCTCCATTTTTCCCAACATCAGGGTCTTTTCCAGGGAGTCTTCTCTTCTCATGAGGTGGCCAAAGTCTTGGAGCCTCAGCTTCAGGATCTGTCCTTCCAATGAGCACTCAGGGCTGATTTCCTTCAGAATGGAGAGGTTTGATCTTCTTGCAGTCCATGGGACTCTCAAGCGTCTCCTCCAGCACCAGAATTCAAAAGCATCGATTCTTCGGCGATCAGCCTTCTTTATGGTCCAGCTCTCACTTCCATACATCACTCCTGGGAAAACCATAGCTTTCACTATATGGACCTTTGTTGGCAAGGTGATGTTTCTGCTTTTTAAGATGCTGTCTAGGTCTGTCATCGCTTTTCTCCCAAGAAGCAGCCGTCTTTTAATTTCGTGACTGCTGTCACCATCTGCAGTGATCACGGAGCCCAAGAAAGTAAATGACAGGAGTAATTTTTTGCAGAGGGCTCCTGCTCCTTTGTTGCACTGGTCTCCCATAACTCTGAGCAGGGATGGGGAAGTTGTGGCCAAAAAGCTCATCATAACGGCTACAACAGCCGGCTGCCCCAAGGCCTTTGGCCACACTGGCAGGAGATGGATTGGAACTGGAGTCCAAAAAGACCTGGCAGGGCACACCTTTCCTCCTACCCCAGACCTAGTCAAGGCCTCTTTATAAACAATTCCTCCTGCAACGCACAAGGGAATAATCCAAAACCGAAAGCAAACCTGCTTTTCCACTTTGGAACAATTGTTTTCACCCAGTTGCAAATTCAGTTGCTTAATCGGGTGCCTCTTGTACAGAGAAGTTCTTTTTTGTTGAGAGAGTGCACTACAATTCCCTGAATTACCCAGGAAGAGATTCGTGCTTAAAGAAGATTGGAAGAAATTTAAAGATTATCTACAGAAATACTGTAAAATTAAGGAATGTTAGAAGGATGTTGGAATGAAGTTATGTGGTTTTAGCAGTAATGTTATAAAGGGGTATGTAAAAATGGATTGTTAACAGGTGAGAATGTAAAGCTACAATATATTAAGATAAACTATTAAGATAAAGGAAAAAATAGTAAGGGTTTGCTGAAACAACTATTGAACTAGAATACAAAAAAGGGAGGTGTGAGGAGGTCAGGGAAACAAGCAAATGAAAGATAAGACATGGAAGGATTGACTTGTTTTTAATTGGTTTTACTTCTTTGTATTTTGTATCTTCTATTCTTTTTTTGTTTTGTTATTTTTTTCTATTTTTTCTTCATTTTTGTGATTTGTTTGAAACTCTAATAAATATTATTTATAAAAAAAAGGAGATTCGTGCTTAAAAGCTGCTCCAAGGAATCGTGGCTCCGTGAAGAGGATAGGGGTCTCTTAGCAACTCTCAGGACCAGTGATGGGTTTACGTATAAGCTAAACAAGCTATAGCTTAGGGCCCCACTCTCTTGGGGGCCCCCCAAAAATTGAAAGGAGGAAAAAACTGGATGTACATTTCCAAAATATAAGATTAAAAACAAATAAAACAAAACCTACCTACAGCAACAGTGTTTTTGTGTTGTGTAGGCTCCTATGATGTAAGTCATGGGCTGCTAGCCTGCTCCCTAAAATATCACTGGTTTGCTCCTTTCTATAAACAGTGGTGCCCTGCAAGACGAATGCCTCGCAAGACGGAAAACCCGCAAGACGAAAGGGTTTTCCGTTTGCGAGTTGCTTCGCAAGACGAATTTCCCTATGGGCTTGCTTCGCAAGAAGAAAGCCCATAGGGAAATCTCCGGGGACCTCTTTTAAATGCTGGCGGTGGGGAGCAAAGCCTTTCCCCCCCCCCTCCGGCCTTCAGAAGAGGTCCAGGAAGGCCGGCGGGGGCCAAAAGGCTTTGCTCCCCACCGCCAGCATTTTAAAAGCGGTCCGGGATAGCAGGGAAGCGCTTCCCGCTATCCCGGACGGCTTTTGAAGGCAGGCAGGGGGGAGCAAAGACTTTCCCCCCCGCCGGCCTTCAGAAGAGGTCCTGGACCTCTTCTGAAGGCTGGCGGGGGGCGAAAGTCTTTGCTCCCCCCCCGCCTGCCTTCCCGGGGGCTTTAAAATCGCCCCGGGAGAAGTCGGCTTCTCCGCTGTCCGGGGCGATCTTAAAATGCTTGCGGGTGGCAGCGAAGCCTTCGCTGCCGCCCACCAGCATTTTAAAAAACCCTGGGACAGCGGAGAAGTCCTCTGCTGTCCTGGGGTTTTTTAAAATGCTGGGGGTGGGAAGAAAAGCCCTTGTCCCGTCCCCCGCCAGCCTTCAGAAGAGGTCGGGGGACAGACTGTTCCCGGACCTGGTCTGAAGGCGGTTTCCATAGGAACGCATTGATTGATTTTCAATGCATTCCTATGGGAAACCATGCTTCGCAAGACGAAAAACCCGCAAGACGAAAAAACTTGTGGAACGAATTAATTTCGTCTTGCAAGGCACCACGGTATAGGGTGCCTACACTCTGCATGGACTGGTTGCATGGCAACATGGGCAAATGGATTAAGATACCTATGAGGTCCATCAATGACCATATAGCATTATTCAACACAAAAAACAGTGACAATATGTTGTTGACAAAGGACAGCTGGACATATAAAGGGCCCCATTACCTTCAGTACATTAGGGCCTCATCAAACCTAAATCCGGCCCTGCTCAGCACCCATAACAAACTAGAGTTTTTTTTGGGGGGGGGGGGGAGTTATGGCTGTTTAAACTGGAGTGACACTGCTTTAGAGGTGTAATCCATGAAGGAACTGTGCACTTCTGAACTTGCCTGTGCACTACTTGGAAAAGGTTTTGCGAATGGCTACCAGCCATGACGGGACGCGGGTGGTGCTGTGGGTTAAGCCACAGAGCCTAGGGCTTGCCAATCAGAAGGTCAGGGGTTCAAATCCCCGTGATGGGGTGAGCTCCCGTTGCTCAGTCCCTGTTCCTGCCAACCTACCAGTTCAACAGCATGTCAAAGTGCAAGTAGATAAATAGGTATCACTCCGGCAGGAAGGTAAACGGCGTTTCCATGCGCTGCTCTGGTTCGCCAGAAGTGGCTTAGTCATGCTGGCCACATGACCTGGAAGCTGTATGCTGGCTCCCTCGGCCAATAAAGCGAGATGAGCGCCGCAACCCCAGAGTCGGCCACAACTGGACCTAATGGTCAGGGGTCCCATGACGGCTGGGCTCGGTGTCCGCAGCCATGTTTCTGAACGCCAGTTGCTGGGAACTGCAGGAGGGGAGAGGGCCCTTGTGTTCGAAACCTGCTCGTAGTTTTCCCACAAGCCCTCTGGGAGAACAGGTGGGCAGATTTAGCTGGGCGGTTGCCCTGACCCAAAGGCTCCTCCTTCGTAGCGGTTAAACCTGGACCGCCTGTCTCTCTCGCCCCTGCAGGAACTGGTCCACCGCATCCTGCGCCCAGCTTCCAAGCGTCTGAACATCCTGGAGGTGCTCAAAGTCCCTTGGGTGCTCAAGTTCCTGGCTGAGAAGCCGACCACCGAGATCAAGGCCCTGGAAGCGATCTGCGGACCCCGGGCAGCCGAC
Source organism: Podarcis gaigeae (assembly GCF_964106915.1). NCBI lineage: Eukaryota > Metazoa > Chordata > Lepidosauria > Squamata > Lacertidae > Podarcis > Podarcis gaigeae. The sequence continues at coordinate 6,250,010 of NC_139689.1, read as the reverse complement.
ACCAGCAAGAACGCCACCACGCCCAGCACCACCAAGTCCCGCTCCCTCACCTTCACGCCGGACAAAAAGAAAGCCGCCAGCCGGACCCGCAGCACCGGGCAGATCAAGGGGACTAAGACCCAGGAGAAGCCCATCTGAAGGAGGGGAGACATCTTGGAACAAGGGGAGGGGGGAGATCTCAGGCTGGAGTCTCTCACCTGCAGTGACCGGGCGATATTTTCTTTGGGGGGGGCCAAAGTCCAGGGGGTGGGTGGTCTAGGGTGTGCACAGGGACCGTAGGGGGGAAAAGGAGGGCAGGGAACAGCCAGAAATACCGTCGCAGCCCCTTCTCTTCATCAGGCCTAAAAAAACCAACAGCAGCAGCAAGTTTCGGAAAATGACGTTTGGGTGCCATCTCTGAAATGCGAGATTAAAACCGAAAACGGAACAGTCCATTGGGGTTTCGCAGAAGTCAATTTGGGAAGGTGGTTAACGGACCTTTACGCTCATCCCTTCTCTGGGGATTCTTTTATTAACGCGCACCCACAAAACCAGTGGCTGGTTTTGAGCCAGTGTGGTGTAGTGGTTAAGAGTGGTAGTCTCGTAATCTGGGGAACCGGGTTCGCGTCTCTGCTCCTCCACATGCAGCTGCTGGGTAACCTTGGGCCAGTCACACTTCTTTGAAGTCTCTCAGCCCCACTCACCTCACAGAGTGTTTGTTGTGGGGGAGGAAGGGAAAGGAGAATGTGAGCCGCTTTGAGACTCCTTCGGGTGGTGATAAAGCGGGATATCAAATCCAAACAAACCTTAAACCACCATATACAGTGCTACCTCGGGTTAAGAACTTAATTTGTTCCGGAGGTCCGTTCTTAACCTGAAAATGTTCTTAACTTAATGGGGCCTCCCGCTGCTGCCACACAATTTCTGTTCTCATCCTGAAGCAAAGTTCTTAACTCGAGGTACTATTTCTGGGTTAGCAGAGTCTGTGACCTAAAGCGTCTGTAACCCGAGGTACCGCTGTATATACTTTCCCCGGGGTTATTGAGCCAAAAGGCTGCGATTCTAGATTTCGCAGAATGGTAGTGCTGGAAGGGACCCAGTGGCATCTAGTCCAACCCCCTGCAACACAGGGATCTCAACAAGATCCCTCCACGACAGGTGGCCACCCAACCGCTTGCTTAAAAACCTCCAAGGAAGGAGAGTCCGCAGGCTTCCCCATTTCACTGTCGACCCGCTCTTCCCATGAGAAAATTCTTCCTGATGTTTAGTTGGAATCAGTGGTGTAGCAGAGTTTGCCAGCCTCCAGGGCACAGAGGGTGAAGAGAGCCTGCTGTGCTAGCCCAGGCCTTGCCACTGCCGCCCCCCTTCCGGGAACAAAATGGGGTTACGCTGTGCTGCCTGTCAGCCCACATGGGGAGGGGGTGACAGCCGGCCGACACAGCCTTTGGTGGTTGGATACCCCGGACGTCCACAGAGAGGAGTGCCAGGCTGGGCTGTGCCCTTGCCCGCCTCCCTCAGCCTCCGCCCGCTCGCTAAGTGCAGTGCGAATGACTCTCTGTTGTGTTCCTGAGTTCAGCTCCTTCCCCAGCGATGAAATTTGGAGTTTGCAAAAAAGTCACCTTAGTGACAGCAAGCGCGGCAACGAACAGCATGCAGGGTTTCAGCAGGATCTAGGAAGCGGAGGACCAAAACACAAAGTCGTTGGTCCGTGCTGTACAGTCCGCAGTGCCTTCCTGTGTTTCAGAAAGCAGACCATTTCAGCCCCATGTGGCTCGTTGGAAAAGGTGCCATTTTAGCAGGTGGCGCTGTGGGTTAAACCACTGTCTAGGACTTGCCGATCAGAAGGTTGGCAGTTTGAATCCCCGCGACGGGGTGAGCACCCGTTGCTCGGTCCCTGCTCCTGCCAACCTACCAGTTCGAAAGCACGTCAAAGTGCAAGTAGATAAATAGGTACCACTCTGGCGGGAAGGTAAACGGTGTTTCCGTGCGCTGCTCCGGTTCGCTAGAAGCGGCTTAGTCATGCTGGCCACATGACCCGGAAGCTGTGCGCCGGCTCCCTCGGCCAATAAAGCGAGATGAGCGCCGCAACCCCAGAGTCGGCCATGACTGGACCTAATGGTCAGGGGCCCCTTTACCTTAAAAATCAGGCAGGGCAGTGTATGTGGGAAACTTATAAATAATGCAAAGTGAGTAGCAAACGCCCAGCAAACACCAATGAAAGTGAAGGCCAGGTTCAGAGTATGAGAAAATCTAAGTGCTCTCACTCCACCCAAAATACTTTAAATTAAGATGTAGCGATGTGTGCTGACAGCTTTCAGTGAGGAATCGGAACAGAGGTCTGGCGGTCGCTCTTACCTGCAGTAACTGAGCAGAGCCTCCAAGCTCAGGGGCAGTCTACCTATAATTGCACGGGAGAGGGCCCAAGAAGGGCGGGCAGTGGCTTCGTTGGGCACATCTAATTGGGCAGCGTGCGGAACAGAGGGACACTCTGTCCAATCCAGGAGGGCATAGAGAGAGCCAAGAGGGGAGGGGAGGACTTGCAGAGCACCGATTCCCTCCCCAACCCCGTCCTTCGAACAACGAAACAGCAGAAAAATTTCCGGCCACGTTTATTTTCAGAGTTCTCGTCGTAAAGGCCACTGCAGCATGTGCGTGTGAGAGGGGGGTGCGGGTTGGGGCGGAAATCCCTCCCCTTCCCCCTCCGAATTCTTGGCCACGAGGAGATACAAAAAGAAGAAGAAGAAACTAACGACGGAGACGAAGACGAGAGAGAGAGAGAAAAGTTTCCGAAAAGTTAGCGGGTTAGCACAGATCCGAGTGCAAATAACATGTAAACGCCACCCCAAGCCACATTTAAACAGACACGCTGTCGATAGGAACAGAGAAAGAGAGAGAACGTACCTGTTTGTATCAGACCCCCCCACCCAATCTCTTGGCACAGTTCCACCCACCCTGCTGGGTTGGCATCATTCATCATCATCATTTTTTTAAATTCACATGCTGGTGGGGAGAAAATCTGTAGCATTGGTAAAGTTAAGAGGCTGGGGGGAGGGGGGAAACGACCAAGGCATGAGGCATGGAGCGCCCCCCCCAACCCCCCGCCCAGCACGCAGGAGCAAAGGAACACTGAACCCCCACAATTTGACACAGGCCCCAATCCCCCTCGCAGCGAGTGCAGGGGGAAGAACTTAACTCCGTGGAAACCCCTCTGCCTCATTTCTGGGGGAGGGGGGACTCGCCCTCCCCTCCCCACCGAAGTCCCCTCACATGTTTACAACCTCGGAGAGGGTCTCGGGTTTGAAGGGCCAAGCACCAAGATAACGCTTGCAAAGTTTGGTCCTCGAGTTTTACAGAGGGGTAACGCGAGGGGGTGCGGGGCCGGTCTCCCGTTCCCAAGGCAAGCCCCCTTTCCCCTCCCCACGATACAATCTGTTCATATATATATATATATTTCATATATATAAATCTGTCTATATAAAACTCTTTACATTCGGCACGTAAGGTTATTTCAGGCAGGGGCGGGGCAGAGGGGGTGGGGGAATCGGTGTTCACCACCCCTCCCCGAATCTGGAACTGAAGGAGGAAGGCAGGGGGGGGGAACGTCCTCTCCTGTCTCCCAGCCCCCCGAGGAAGGGGAGGGAGGGAAGGAAGGAGGGCGGTTTTCCCACAATGCATCACGACACCCAGGCGGCAAGCTGCTTCATTTCTTCGTCGTCATCATCCACCACGGGCACTTTTGAGGCTGTCAAAATAATAATAATAATAATAATAATAATAATAATAATAATAATAATTTATTATTTGTACCCCGCCCATCTGGCTGGGTCTCCCCAGCCACTCTGGGCGGCTTCCAACAAAGATTAGAAATACATTAAAATGTCACACATTGAAAACTTCCCTGAACAGGGCTGCCTGAACAGAGGGAGGGAAAGGATGAAATCAAAACGTAGCAACGGCGTCCCAAAACGTCAACCCTCTTCCAAACGCTCCCGCCTTTACTTAACGCCTTGCCTCGGGGTGCCCGTTTATTTACTGGATTTATATGGGCTTTGAAGACACTCGAACTCAGGACGCAAGGGAGAAACGTGCTAAGAGGAAGGCACGCTTGGCAAACCCTCACTGTGATCAACTCCCGCCCGGAAACCTATGTCCCCACTGTGGAAGGACGTGTGGGTCCAGAATTGGCCTCGCTTACGGACTCACTGTTAAAGCTGTGTTTATGGAAGACCATCTTACTTGGCTACAAGCGATCGCCAAAGAAGATACAGTGGTACCTTGGCTGTCAAACTTAATCCGTTCTGGGAGTCCGAAAACCCAGGCACAGCTTCCGGTTGGTTGCAGGATCTTCCTGCACTCAATCAGAATTTGTGTCGGACGTTTGGCTTCCAAAGAACGTTCACAAACAGGTTTGCGGCGTTCAGGAGCCAAAACGTACGTGTACCAAGGTGTTCGAGAACCAAGGTACGACTGTAGTGCTTTCAGGCAGACGCCACAAAGCGGTTTGTGTAAGGTTACGACAAGAAGAACACACTCACACATACAAAGGGCCTTCTCTTTTTAAAAAGTCACAATATCCAGGCTGGATTAAGCCCTTTTGAGATCCTAAGCACTTAAAAGCTTTTGGTGCCCCTATACCTATCCAATTCAAAACATAAGCCGTAAAATAAAATTATTTTTTTCCGAAATGAAGCAGAACCTCCATTCAGATGGAAAATGATGCCTATTTTTGTACGCTTCTACTTTACATCCACCCACTTCTCCAGATTTGTTGGGGCTCCCGCCCCACAGCAGCCAGAGGCATGATGGGAGTTGTAGTCCAGTCACACTTGGGGAGACCCAGGTTGGCCAAGCGAGAACTTTTGAGGGGAGCTGAAACAGCAGGTGATGCCATCCCAAGACCCAGGGGCTTGTGCCCACCTCGCTGCCTCCCCATGCCCCCTTACCTGGTACGCTGGGCAGGCGAGAGGCTGGCACGCTGGGCAGCTCCGGGGTCGGTTCCCCAACATTCAGCAGCTCCTTGTCCAAGTCTTCCTGCTCCATCTCCTCCAGCTCAGCTAACAGCTCATCCTGAGGGCAGCAAAGGCAGGGGGATGAGTAGAAACACAAACAGGTACCCATTGCCACTTCCCCCCTCCAATGCCCACTGCCCCACTACTCTGGGGCTCAGCCCCCCCCCAAAGGCGGATCTGGAGAACTGTAACCGAACTCCCTCCTCCACTTATCAGGAGGGAGAGTTCCCCCGCTTTTAAAATTATTTTTATTAAAGATTTTCTTGATTTACAAAAGTGTGTGCAATGTCTCTCTCTCTCGTGAGTGTGTGTGTGTGTGTGTGTGTGTGTGTGTATATATATATATATGCTTTCGTAGATTTTCACGGGTACAGGAATGCAGGTTTTGGTGTCCTCGGGTGTCTTCCCGTGTAAAAGTTGGGGTGTCTAGGCGACGTTTCGACGAGGTCTCACTCGTCATCTTCAGGCTGGTGCTTTCGGCTTCTTGTAACTGGAACAGAGCGGGATCTCAATGTTTGAGTTCCTATAAATACTGTAGAGGGGGTGTGGTGTCTAGCCTCCAATGTTCTGGGCAGAGAGGAAGTTCCCAGGCTAGTGTGCCTTTTCTTCTTTTGTTCCTTAATTACTTGAGAGATACCTTGAGTGATTTCTTGAGTGATATCCTGAGTACCACTTAGGTGGGTCATTAGGTGTGGATTAGTTGCTAAAGTCTTTGTGTCTTGACCTCTCCACAGATGAATTACTGACACCATCCAGTAGCCAATCCATGGTGGCACCTCCGGATGCTGCACCCCCCTGCAATCCCTACACAGATCTGGCTGACACAAGCCACAAAACCACAGCTCGCCCCTATACACGAAGCCAAGCCAAAGCACAACTAAGTGCAATACAGCCATCTTCTCAGGAAAACTCTTCACAAAGTTCAAGAGGTCAAGACACAAAGACTTTAGCAACTAATCCACACCTAATGACCCACCTAAGTGGTACTCAGGATATCACTCAAGAAATCACTCAAGGTATCTCTCAAGTAATTAAGGAACAAAAGAAGAAAAGGCACACTAGCCTGGGAACTTCCTCTCTGCCCAGAACATTGGAGGCTAGACACCACATCCCCTCTACAGTATTTATAGGAACTCAAACATTGAGATCCCGCTCTGTTCCAGTAACAAGAAGCCGAAAGCACCAGCCTGAAGATGACGAGTGAGACCTCGTCGAAACGTCGCCTAGACACCCCAACTTTTACACGGGAAGACACCCGAGGACACCAAAACCTATATATATATATATATATATACATACACACATATACATACATATTTCCATGTAACATTTTTACAAGTCTGTTTCATTTGTTGAGACATTGGGAAGAAAAGGGGGAAAGAGGTGGAGGGGGGGAAGATGAGTGGGGGTGGGGACGGGTGGCGATGTTTCGACAGTGGTACCTCTGGTTAAGTACTTAATTCGTTCCGGAGGTCCGTACTTAACCTGAAACTGTTCTTAACCTGAAGCACCACTTTAGCTAATGGGGCCTCCTGCTGCTGCTGGCAGTCCAAGTAAGGCCACTGATTGCTAAGCAAATCAGGCTCCTAAGCTTAAGCCAAGAAATAGTATTCTTTATGAAACTGAATACAGTGGTACTTCAGGTTAAGTACTTAATTCGTTCCGGAGGTCCGTACTTAACCTGGAACTGTTCTTAAACCTGAAGCACCACTTTAGCTAATGGGGCCTCCTGCTGCCGCTGCACGATTTCTGTTCTTATCCTGAAGCAAAGTTATTAACCTGAAGCACTATTTCTGGGTTAGCAGAGTCTGTAACCTGAAGCGTATGTAACCCGAGGTACCACTGTACTTTATGTGGGGTTTTGTGTCAGCGTTGCTTGTGCTGGTTCTCTGCTGTTCACTTGTGTTCCTTTGGTGGTGAGAGATGCTGGGGTTGGCCTAGGGTTTGGTTATTCATTTGTGGTTGGCTGTGGTGATCTTTGTTTTCATGTGTGAGTGGGGTGGGTGGGTGTTTTGGATCAGGTTAGCCATATTGATTTGCATGCTGTTGGTGGATTTTTGTCGTCTTGTTGGGCTGTGTATGTGATAAAGGGGAGCCATACCGGGGTAAAGGCATCTTCTTCTGTTTGTCCCCATGTCAGTTTCAGTTTATTGGTTAATTTTTCTAGCAGGGCTGTTTCCCATACTATTTGGTACCCTTGGTCCACGCTTACTGCCAGACAGGTCTCTCCAGTGTCTGGTTATGGTGTTTCTGGCTGCTGAAAGTACAGTGGTGCCCCGCAAGACGAACACCTCGCAAGACGGAAAACCCGCTAGACGAAAGGGTTTTCCGTTTTGGAGGCGCTTCGCAAAACGAATTTCCCTATGGGCTTGCTTCGCAAGACGAAATGTCTTGCGAGTTCCTGTGGGTTCCCCCCCCTTTTTCCCCCTTTTCCTAAGCCGCTAAGCTGCTTATCAGCTGATCCGATAAAAGCCGCTAAACCGCTAATAGCGCTAATCCGCTAAGCTGTCAATGGGCTTGCTTCGCAAGACGAAAAAACCGCTAGACGAAGAGAATCGCGTCTTGCGAGGCACCACTGTAGGTGGGTTATGACTTCTTTGTGGTGTAAGTGGGCATTGTTGCCTTGGAAGGTCTTTAGTAAGGGTCCCCCGCTTTTGACGTTACCTCATCTACATCGTCCCCAAAGCCGACGGGCTTCGAGATGGCGTCCGAGATCTGCTGCGCGATGTCCTGCTGCTCTGTGATCTCAGCCATCAGGTCGTCCACTTTGTCGATGTCCCTGGAGAGACGGGGTGGGGGGAAGAGGGTGAGACACAGCGGAAAGGGCAGCTGGGGTGGGGGGCAGCTTTTGCCATTGCACCAAAGCGCAACTAAAACAAGCTCCACCTTGAGTGATATGGTCTTTTGAAACTGATATTAGAAACTGCTACATATAATTACTAAGAAATTCGGATGGAAGAGATTCGAGGAAGTCAAATACTATGTTTATGAAGATGGGTGGTACTTAATTTTAATTAATTAAGTGGTAATATGCTGTATAGGGACGTGGGTGGCACTGTGGGTTAAACCACAGAGCCTAGGACTTGCCGATCAGAAGGTTGGCGGTTCGAATCCCCACAACGGGGTGAGCTCCTGTTGCTCGGTCCCTGCTCCTGCCAACCTAGCAGTACAAAAGCACCTCAAAGTGCAAGTAGATAAATAGGTACCGCTCCGGCGGGAAGGTAAACGGCGTTTCCGTGCGCTGCTCTGGTTTGCCAGAAGCGGCTTAGTCATGCTGGCCACATGACCCGGAAGCTGTACGCCGGCTCCCTCGGCCAATAAAGCGAGATGAGCGCCGCAACCACAGAGTCGGCCACGACTGGACCTAATGGTCAGGGGTACCTTTACCTTGACCTTTAATATGCTGTATGTATCTTTTTTCTTTTTTCTCTTTTTCTTTTCTTTTTTGTTTGTCTTTATTACTGTTAATCTTTTTTCCTTTACTATGTTTATTTACTGAAAATAATAAATATTATTTGAAGAAAAGGAAAGCCCCGCCTTGAGGGAAGCAGGGGAGGCCAAAGGAGCTGGAAGAGGGAGCATATCCGAGATACAGGTCCGAAAATGCAAGCAGCCGCCACGAGACAAAATCCACAAGGCAGGGCTACCATGGCAGCACTTAAGAAGGATGGAGCCAGATTTTGAATGGGGAACCTTTCTTTGGCCAAGGGCCGCAATCCCACCAGGGCACCTTTCTGGGGGCCACAGCTCTGGACACACACAAGCCTCTCCATCCTGATTTGACCCCAGTTCAAAGACACAGACCAGCCAGGTAAGCTTACTGGAGGGGGGCTCAGAGATGGCCCAACAAGGGGCGTGGCCTGGGCAGAGGATTCTGGGAGTTGTAGCTCGTTAAGGGCACCCAGTGTCGCTAGGAGAGCCCTATTCCCCCTCACAGAGCAGCCATTCCCAGAATCCCCCGGGAAGAGAGTGGCTGTTAAACCGCCCCAATAACCATAGCTCTTGTGAAGGGAATAATGGGGTCTCTCAGCACCCTTATCGGACTACAGCTCCCAGGATTCTTTGCAGGAAGCCACAACTGCCAGCATTGTGCTTTAAATAGAGGGCATGCACATGGCCAGAAATGGTCTCCTCCTTTGAACTTGGGGCTTGCTGCTCCCTCTGCCTTCTCTTTTGCCCTTTCCAGGCTCCACAGCACACCCCACCACCCTCCCTCCAGGCAGGGCAGGATCCTGCCCCAAAGGCCCCACAGCCTCGGGACCCACATGTGCTGATGGGCTTCCTTCATGGCTCGGGCTGCGTCCGACATGGTCTTGAGCACTTCGGTGTTGGTGGTGGCGTTCTCGAGAGCCTCGCGCTGGAACTCGATGGTGGAGAGGGTCCCGTCGATCTGCCCCAGCTGCTGCTCATAGCGTTTCTTCCGCTTGAGGGCTTGCAGGGCAGCTGGATCGAGAAGGGAGGGAAACAGCCAGTGCATTATTCTGTTTTTAATATTCAGTTGACAGCTGCCCAGATGCTGGGGCAAGCCAGACAGATGGGTGACTTCTTCTTCTTCTTCTTCTTCTTCTTCTTCTTCTTCTTCTTCTTCGGCATCAGTTCTATTTGCTCTTTGCCACAGCCCACCCCTTAAACTTCACAAACGCTCTATTTCCTCCCCTAAGGCTACAGGGTTCCATTGCTCAGAAATGTAGGTTGTGCTGGAAGCAGGCACACAGCTCCCTAAAATCCCCCAGCTTCCGTTTTGACACTGCTAAGTTTCTTTTTTTATTTTGTGTGTGTATAATTGAATTTAAATATCACATCACAAAAGTAAAAAGAAAATACACGACTTTATTTTATTTATATGTAACATTTACTTTCTGGTAACATTCTACTTTCTATATAACATATTTTTGCTAACCGGCGAGCGGTGTATTTCCTTTCCTTTTCTTTTAACACGGCTAAGTTTCTAGTCCTTATGAAAGCAAAGCCCCCTCAAAGCTGCTGCTTTAGGGATGAAGGAAATTTCCATTTTAACCGGCCCCCTTCCTGGACCCCACATTCCCCATCTCTCCCTCCACTGCTCCATTCACCTCTTTTGTTTTTCGTCCCATGTTTCTTGGCCGACTGAAGCTCCTGCTGGATCTTTTGCTCCAGGAATTCTTGTTTCTTGACAAGCACCTCCTCCGTCTCCCGCAGCTTCTGGATGGCTTCCTGCGGGGTAGGGGCTTTGGCCTTCTTACCTGGAAAAGGCCCCGGCCAGAGAGGGTGGGGAAGGGAGAGAAGGGAGAAAACAGGAACGCCCATTAATCCTCCAGCATCAATCCAACCTATTTGAGAGCCAACAACAACAGGGACTAGAACCATTGTTTGAAAAGGATGAAGCTAAAGGGAGACTGGTCAGCCCACCAAGAGGTACCCCAGGTGAATTTTCCCAGCAGCCATCCTTCTCCTCCATGACTCTCTTGCCCTGCTTCAAAATGGTGGGGGGAAGCTGCCGCCCTACACCCAGAAACTGAGCACTGGGGAAGAAGCTAAGTTAACCCCCCAAAATAGAGCTTTTTGGAAATATGGTACAGTCCACTCCCCCCCCCCCGAAAAAGCTTGGAATGAACCATTCCCCTTCCTTTAATACGTTTCCCTCCTTTGTTTTTCTCCCACCATCAAGCCAGATTCTTTCCCTCTCCTTCCTCCTCCCCCCCAAGACACAAATGGTTTCTCCCAGCTGTCCGTGATCTCCTATGGCGATTGGGCGATACCACCCTCCTTCAGGGTGGGGGAATGTAAATGTAGGGGCTCACCCTTCCCGAAGAGCTTTCCCAAGCCACTCATCTCGCCTGGTTGGTAATTCACTGGACTTCCTCTTCCGGCTTCATCCACCTCCCAGCCTTACACCGCCTCCATCCCCCCCCCCACCAATCACATGACAATAGGGAAGGACCAGAGCAAAGGGGTGCCAGTCTTCCTAGTTCTCTATAGAGACATCAGGTTCCCAACTTGAACTGGCTACACTCATGTGCGGGGAAATGGGAGTGGAATTGCATTTTTTAAAAAAATGGGTTCCACCGAGACTCATTTATTAATTTCAGTTAATTCCCAATGAGGCTAATTAATCGTGACCCAAGTCCTACTGATTTAATTTGGAGTCCAGTGCAAATAACTTACTCTAGAAGACTGGGACCAACCCAGTGATTTTCTATTATTTGTTATTTTTATTAAAAACAAACAAACACCATGGCTGCTTCAAAGAGCAGCAACGAAATGAGAACCTCTCGCCCTGTTTGGATTTTGGCAATTGGGATTTGTTTTTAGCCATAGATTCCGACGTCGCTCCACCACATTTGCCCCGCACATGGGAGGCGGTTTACAATGGAAACCGGAAGTTGAGGTTGCGGGGAGCGTCCAATTAATGATATCTCTTTGGACCAAATCTGGGCACGGGACAAAAACGTGGGCAGGGAAATCATATGACGTGATTTCTCTCCCTCTCTTCCCCCTCCCTCTCTTAAAGGAGCCGCGCCGCCCCAAAGAACGTCTTTCCAATCCTGAAACAGGATTTTGTAGTCTCGAAATTAAATTATGAAGATCCATTTCGTACAGGGGCCATATGATCTACCTGGTTTTATGGGACTGAGTCCACATTAATCATTTTGCCTGCAGTTTGAAGGTCTCCACCCCGAGCTGCCCCACCCATCCCATAATAGCGCCCCGATCTCGAAAAAGCTGCGGGAGATTTAACAATCCAACAGGTATAGCTTTCCACTGTGGAGGAGAGAATTAGGGGAGGAGCTCCCCTCCTTTTAACACTGATTTTCCATGTTTACTATACCGGATATGGAGATCCATGGATTCTCCTCTGTTTTAAGACTCCTATCTCCCATCATCCCAGTTTTATTGGCTGAGGCTGACATCCAAAAAGATCTAGAATCCCCTAGATGTTAAAAACACTTCTTTGTAATCTGGCTGACATGTCTCTTCCCACTTGGCTCTGGGCATTCACACCTTATCCTTAATGTATTATTGTTGTTTAAATAAAACATGAATTGAAGATGTGATAAGAATTTTAAAGTCTTAGAAAGGAAAATGGAAAAGCCTCCCCATTGTCTTTTCCTTCACAAATCCTGTCTTAAGGGTATGTCTGTGTTCGAATAGGGTGAGCCTGTGATCAGGCTCCCCAGGGTATCCAATCAAGTGAGCATTAACAGGTGACCTGTAAGACGAGATAAACAACGCACTCAGATTTCTGCTGTAGACCGCCTTTTCTATGATGTATCTGAGGGGTGCTCTTGAGCTCCAGGGCAGGGAATTTAAAATGTCTATATAAGGACAGGCACACCTTTGTTCTGGGTTCCTCCTCCTTTCCTGCATGTGAGGGGAGCACCCTGTCGCAATAGATCAATAAAGATCAGGCTTACTAGCTGCTTTGCTTCTCAATATTCTCTGGTTGGCCTCTGTTATCTTCTTCTACCAATAGGGAACCTACGTAAGGACTCTATATGGGCTCTTGGACACCCCATAAGGGAAGAAGGGCAAATGTTTGTTTACAACAAAGACAAGCATGTCTCTGGCCATGTGCAAAGTACACCTTCCCCAGCAGTAACTGCAGCTCAGCACTGTGAGCATATTGGGGGTGAAAGACTGTACGGCTTGGCCATTGCTTTTAATAATAAAAAATGGGGGGGGGGAAGCATTGGGCCTGACTGACCTGATCCTGGATATTGCATTTTAAAAAAAACAAAGGAAAAACAAACCCACACTACTCATGACTTTTAGGAGATGCATTGCATTGCCTGTTTGAAAGAGCACAGTAAAGATATTGCAAGAAGGACAATTGTGCCAACTCTTCTTTGTATTCCTTTGTTCTCTGTGCTTGGTTCTTAACAAACGTTATATCAATTTTACACGATAAATAAATGTCTGATCCCACAGTGAGAGAGACAGAGAGGATGCGAGCTTTCACTTGCTCCTGCCCACCTCAGCCAATGAGAAATCAGCAACCCACCAGACAGTTTTGGCCCACCTGGAGCCCTCTGGAAGTTTGGGGCTGCAGCTCCCATCAGCCCAGAGTTCACAGAGTGGTAGAATTGTCGAGTTAGAAGGGACCCCAGGGTCATCTAGTCCAACCCCCTGCAATGCAGGGATCTCAACTGAAGCATCCATGGCCGATGGCCACCCAACCTCTGCTTAAAAACCTCCAGTGAAGAAGCGTTGTATTCCAAAACAACTGAAAGGTGCAAAGTTGGAAAAGGCTGCCACAGGAATATAGCCTGGGAGTCCTTTTTGGACTCACAGCTGTCCATGCAGGTGCAGGTTAATTCTGTGTCCAGGGCAGCTGTCTACCAGCTCCATCTGATACACAGGATGAGACCCTACCTGCCCGCAGACTGTCTCGCCAGAGTGGTGCATGCTCTGGCTATCTCCCGCTTGGACTACTGCAATGCGCTCTACGTGGGGCTACCTTTTTAGGTGACCCGGAAACTGCAACTAATCCAGAACGCGGCAGCTAGACTGGTCACTGGGAGCGGCTGCTGGGACCATATAACAGCAGTCGTAAAAGACTTGCATTGGCTCTCAGAACATTTCCAAGCACAATTAAAGAGTGTTGGTCTTGACCTTGGAAGCCCTAAATGACTTTGCCCCAGGATACTTGAAGGAGCGTCTCCACCCTCATCGTTCAGTCGAGATACTGAGGTCCAGCTCTGAGGGCCTTCTGGCAGTTCCCTCCTTGCGAGAAGTGAGGTTACAGGGAACCAGGCAGAGGGCCTTCTCGGTAGTGGCGCCCACCCTGTGGAACACCCTCCCACCAGGTGTCAAGGAAATAAACAACTAGAAGACATCTGAAGGCAGCTCTGTTTAGGAAAGTTTTTAATGTTTGAGGTTTTATCGTGTTTTAAATATTCTATTGGACAAGGATCCTTAGATCACGTTAAGGGTAGCCAAATTCTGTGCAATTGCCATAAAACTTAGGGAACAAGCTGTGCTATGATAATGATTAAGGTTTTAAATGATAATTTTAGGTTATATGTTAGTGACTAAGTTTTAATTTATATATATTTTTAACTGCTATATCTGTATTGTCCCTGTTATACCTAATTGCAAATTCAAATGTATCCCTATCGTGTTTTATGACTTCCTTGATATTGTATGTGGGCTGGAACTGGTCTGGGACCGAAATAATAAAATTCATTCATTCAATATTCTATTGGAAGCCGCTCAGAATGGCTGGGGAAACCCAGCCAGATGGGTGGGGTATGAATAATAAATTATTATATTATGATTACGTTATTTGGTGCCTGTTAAAAATATTTGTTTAGGCAAGGCTATCCAGAAGCATAGCATTTTAATCCGGTTTTTATCTTGTTGATGTGGCTTTTTAAAAATCCTTTAGGTATTTCTCAACCGATTCTTTTTCCTTTGATTTCATTGTTTTATTCTGTTTATAAACCACTTCCGACATTGTTGTTGTTGCCTTTCTACAGTCAAGGAGTGCATGAATTTTTACAAAGCAGACAAATGAATAAAACCGGCTCGGAATTTGGAGGGGACGTGGATCAGTTGTTGGGGAACAGGAGTGTGGCAAGGTTTAGGGGTGCAGATATCCAGAGTGTCGGGGGTCAGGTGGGATTGCTATGAGGAATTATGAAAAATGAAGCAGGCCATTGTGTCCGCGATGAAAGCATTGCATTGACTGGGTTTGATCTATTGACAATAGGTTCTGATCAAATCCCACAAGCCTCTCCGCCTCTGCCATTTCCTTTCTACCTGAAAGGCACGTATAAGCATTCTAAACACAGACCAGTTGCCAGTTGGTTCATCAGGCATCCTGGGTCATAAAGATAGTAGGTAGCTTCTTTGATGTAGTTTGGGTGGCGCTGGGGGTTAAACCACAGAGCCTAGGACTTGCCGATCAGAAGGTTGGCGGTTCGAATCCTCGTGACGGGATGAGCTCCCGTTGCTCGGTCCCTGCTCCTGCCAACCTAGCAGTTCGAAAGCACCTTGAAGTGCAAGTAGATAAATAGGTACCGCTCCGGCGGGAAGGTAAACGGCGTTTCCCTGCACTGCTCTGGTTCGCCAGAAGCGGCTTAGTCATGCTGGCCACATGTCTGCGGACAAACGCCGGCTCCCTCGGCCAATAAAGCGAGATGAGCGCCACAACCCCAGAGTCGGTCATGACTGGACCTAATGGTCAGGGGTCCCTTTACCTTAAGGGCCAGGAAGAGAGTTCACAAGGAGATGGTAAATACTCTTTCCTTGCCATTCTTCCTTCCTTTCCTGCCTGTTTATGACCTCTGGGTTTTGCTGAATGCATTCCTCTAGTCCTGTTTTGTTTACTCTCAGATATGTATGCATGCTCAAAGTAGACTTTGTAGTTAACAGGATTTCTTCCTGTCTGACTTTGTCCCACGTGGGTTTTTTTTGAAACATTTAGAGGAAACCTGATTGGTTCTTACGAACACTGTGTTAAAAGTCCTTTTGTGAATAAAACGACCTGGGCCGAGGAGTGGAGAAGGATTTTTATTATTGTTGGCACCTCTCCCCAGAGTCCTGCTGGCCAAGCATCGTGTGTACAGTGGTACCTCAGGTTACATACGCTTCAGGTTACAGACTCCGCTAACCCAGAAATAGTGCTTCAGGTTAAGAACTTTGCTTCAGGATGAGAACAGAAATCGTGCTCCGGCAGCTGGAGGCCCCATTAGCTAAAGTGGTGCTTCAGGTTAAGAACAGTTTCAGGTTAAGTATGGACCTCTGGAACGAATTAAGTACTTAACCCAAGGTACCACTGTATTTTATTAATCAGAGTCCAATCCTTCCTTTGCTTTGGGAATGCTACAGCAAGGTGCCTATCAGGTAAGTCCAGGCTGTTCACACGCGTGTAGAAAGATGGACGGCAGGGAAACAGGTAGAGGATTTATTGCACGGCGTCAAAATCCCGTCCCTGCCAACACACTCCACACATGATGAGAGAGGTCCGGTTTGCGTCAGCCGCAGGCAGCACTTAGGAGCGAGCGAAGGCTTCTAGGCCCTGTTTCAGGACGGACAGGTTCATGCCGTTGGGGACGAGGATACACGTGACTCCTACGTGGAAGCGAAATAGGGGGGAAATAGATTGCACATCTCCCCGCCCCCCCTTCGTAGGAAGCTGACTCATTCAGAATCAGCCTTGGGGTCCGCTTGGGGTCTCCCCTGACCTACAGCAGCTCCCAAAAGCAAGGTGGATGCCCGCTTTGCCCCACAGACAGCAGCCTCCACCGCCTAGGGGCGAGGGGGTCACACGCAGCGGACACATTTCTCCCCGTTACCTAATTTGCTGACGTCGTAAATGTTGCGGCTTTCGTCGTCGAAGAAGAGCATCTGCGAAAAGGGAACCCCGGTTTGTTGAGACAACCTGAGGAGGAACAGGCGGGGGGGCAGAATGAGAACTCGCCGTCCCGTCCCTCCCATAGACCAGCTTTGCCAATGGGGTGCCCTCCGTCAGTGGTGTCCAAACTTTTTCCACAGAGGGCCAGATTTGATGAAGTGAAGGGCCCTGAGGGCAGACCAAAGGGCCAACCAAAGTCGTTAAACATTTTTTTAGGATTGAAGTTGGTGAGCTTTTTTTTTTTAGGATTTTACCCCAGGAAATAAACTGCCACAGGGGCTGGATTAAACCGTACTACCAACATGATTAAGGTTTTAAATGACAATTTTAGGTTATACAGCAGTACCTCAGGTTACATACGCTTCAGGTTACCTACACTTCAGGTTACAGACTCCGCTAACCCAGAAATACTGTCTTGGGTTAAGAACTTTGCTTCAGGATGAGAACAGAAATCATGCTCCGGTGGCAGCAGGAGGCCCCGTTAGCTAAAGTAATGCTTCAGGTTAAAAACAGTTTCAGGTTAAGAACAGACGTCCGGAACGAATTAAGTACTTAACCCGAGGCACCACTGTATTTTAGTGCTCAAGATGTAATATATATTTTTAACTGCCACTATATCTGAATTGTCTCTGTTATACCCGATTGCAATTCAATGCATTCCTGTTGTGTTTTATGATTTTCCTGATATTGTAAGTGAGCCAGAACTGGACTGTAATAATAATAAAATTCAAATAAACCAACCGGTGGGCAGGATTAGGCCCAATAAATGGACGGAACTGTGGGGGCGTACAAAGAGTCAATGGCCCAGCTGGTCCAGGCTCCTGTTTTCACAGCCGCCGCCCCCTCTATGGCCCCCATCCAACAGGAAGTAGGTCTCCCCTTACTTCTGAAAGTGAGTGACTTTGCTGCCCGGGTAGATCTCGGCGTAGCGGATGAAGCGGTTCAGGCCGAAGAGATCCAACAGCTGATTGGCCCCCCGGATCTCACCTGTCCTAGGAAGAGAGAGGGAGGGGTGGAGAGATTCATATTTGAGATCGCTTATTAGTCTTGTTTATTAAATAATATCCCCCCTTGCAGACAACTGCAGTGCCTGGAGATGGGCAGTCAAGTTGTGCACATCCGTAGCAGGGACCTGAGGAGAAATGACCGCTGGGAGGACGAGAATGGAGAGAAGAAATACAGTGGTACCTCGGGTTACATACACTTCAGGTTACATACGCTTCAAGTTACAGACTCCGCTAACCCAGAAATAATACCTCGGGTTAAAAACTTTGCTTCAGGATCAGAACAGAAATCGTGCTCCAGCGGCGCAGCAGCAGCAGGAGGCCCCATTAGCTAAAGTGGTGCTTCAGGTTAAGAACAGTTTCAGGTTAAGAACGGACCTCCGGAATGAATTAAGTACTTAACCCAAGGTACCACTGTACCATGATGCAACCGGACGCCTTACTCTGCCCCAGCTGCAACAAAACATGTCTCTTCCGTATAGTCTTTGCAGCAACATCTTGACCTCACCCCCAAAGGTGCATTCTTCCATTGTCTCCCATCGTCAAACAAGGTTAAATTTGTAAGCTCAGGGATTTTTCTCAGCCGGAACTCAAGTTCCGGCACCTCTCAGGTCAGTGCCACTGCCGTTGGAAGAGAGGCGTTCACGGCGAGTTCCTCTTTCTTCTAGGAAAATAGCACCGCAATCTGAAGATCGCAGGGCGGTTCACAACACAAAAGCACAAAAGGAGAACACAAAATGCGTAGTGAAATCAAGGACACGAAAGAAAAGCAAGCCAGTAAACCGTCCCACAAACACATTTAAAAGGACTTCCTAGGGACTAGTCACACAACGGAACTTTAACATGGAACTTTAACACGGCAAGCAGCAAACATGGTGTGGATGTCCCTGTTGACATGGAGTCTAATAATAATAATAATAATAATAATAATAATAATAATAATAATTTATTTATACCCTGCCCATCTGGCTGAGTTTCCCCAGCCACTCTGGGCAGCTCCCAATCAAATGTTAAAAACAGTACAGCATTAAATATTAAAAACCTCCCTAAAAAAGGCTGTCAAACCAAGTAACCCAGAATAAATGGAGGCAGTTTGGGGCCTGCAGGGATGGGTGCAGGATCTGGACTCACCGTGAGGCAGCCGCCATAGGGATCCCCTCCGCTTGCAGCTGCTCCAGCACAGCCGGCACCTCAGGGTACAGATTTATGGGTCGCATGTTGCGGTCTCGTATTGAGCCATCGCTGAGGGGAACATTGACAAAAAAGTCATGAGGTTTGTTGCCTTTAAAACAACAAAAAAAGTGTTGGGGTGGTATATGTGTTTTTAACATGGCAGGCAGAAATCCAGCAGATACAGTTTTCCCCAGGACACAAAGGAGAGCTTCACCTGTTGGGTTCCTGCCTGCTGCACGGTTTTTAGGGGCACAGAGCCCTTTAAGCATAAAACAAACATCAGTGTCTCTCCCCAAGTGGGGGGAATAAACAGCTCCCTGAAAGGCCCTTTGTATTGTGCATTAATGACAATTTGTGCTCAAGTCAGGTAGTTGTTTATCTCTTTGACATCTGATGGGAGGGCGTTCCACAGGGCGGGTGCCACTACCAAGAAGGCCCTCTGCCTGCTGCCTGGTTCCCTGTAACTTTGCTTCTCGCAGTGAGGGAACTGCCAGAAGGCCCTCGGAGCTGGACCTCAGTGTCCGTGTTTGACGATGGGGGTGGAGGTGTTCTTCATGTATACTGGGCCGTTTAGGGCTTTCAAGGTCAGCACCAACACTTTGAATTGTGCTCGGAAACGTACTGGGAGCCAATGTAGGTCTTTCAAGACCGGTGTTATGTGGTCTTGGTGGCCACTCCCAGTCACCAGTCTGGCTGCCGCGTTCTGGATTAGTTGCAGTTCCCGGGTCACCTTCAAAGGTAGCCCCACATAGAGTGCATTGCAGTAGTCCAAGCGGGAGATAAACAGAGCATGCACCACTCTGGCGAGACAGTTTGCAGGCAGGGAGGGTCTCATCCTGTGTACCAGATGGAGCTGATAAACAGCTGCCCTGGACACAGAATTGACCCGCGCCTCCATGAACAGCTGTGAGTCCAGAATGACTCCCAGACTGCGCACCTGGTCCTTCAGGGGCACAGGTACCCCATTCAGGACCAGGGAGATA
>NC_139689.1:5970524-6225524 GCF_964106915.1 Podarcis gaigeae | reverse complement strand
CAGATGAAGGTGATGGACTATATGGAACTGGCGGAAATGACTGGCAGAATCCGAGACCAGGGAGAAGAGTCGGCGGAAGAAGATTGGAAGAAATTTAAAGATTATCTACAGAAACATTGTAAAATTAAGGAATGTTAGAAGGATGCTGGAATGAATTAATCTGGTTTTAGCAGTAATGTTACAAAGGAGTAAAAATGGATTGTTAATAGGTGAGAATGTAAAGTTATAATATATTAAGATAAACTACTAAGATAAATGCAAAAATGGAAAGGATTTGCTGAAATAACTAATTGAACTAGAATACAAAAAAGGGAGGTGTCAGGAGGTCAGGGAAACAAGTATATGAAAGATAAGATATGGAAAGGTTGATTTGTTTGTAATTGTTTTTACTTGTCTGTATTTTGTATTTTTTGCTTTTTTTCTTATTCTTGTAACTTTTTTGAAACTTTAATAAATATTATTTAAAAAACCAAACATTTAGCCATGTTTCTTTTTTCCTTTTGAAATGTTTAGGATTTGTTTTTGTTCCAAACATGTCTTCTGTAGTTGACCTCCTTTGTAATGTTTTATTTTGAAATCTTTCAAGGTAATATTTTAGTTTTCTGTTAATTATGTTGCTTTGGCTGTATACTCTATATTTGATTTGCTTCAGAAATGTTTGATTCTGGATTGTTTTATTGAAGTTTTAATAATATGCTGTAAACTGCTTTGGGATTTTTTCTTTAAAATATAAAGCGATATAGACATGAAATAAATAATAATTTTGCGCACGCTTTGAATAAAATTCTGATTGCAGCTGTTCTTTAAAGGATTATTATTTCGGTGCAATATATAAAATGTTAATTTAGGCTCTGTATAAATATATATTTAAAACTTGGGCACCTCTTTAAACAAAATGTAAATTTGGGTGCTATATAACATTCTAGTTTGGGTGCTATTTAGTTTTATTTTGGGCACCTCTCTAAAAAGTTTTTTTTTATTTTGGGCGTGCTTTAAATATCTTTTTTCTAATTCAGGCACCTCTTTAAATAATGCAACAATGATCTTTCTGTTGAGATTAAAGGGGACATAGCAGAATATCAGGAGTGATTTAAGAATTTTTTTACTGCAGGTTTTATATTTGGCTTTCATGCTGTTTTTAGGATGTCACAAACTGCCGGAGCGGTTTTCTTCAAAACATGGAAGTTTGCCTTAAAACCACCTAAATAAATTCATCTGTGGCATCCAGATTTGCTAGATACAGTGTTAAGAAGAGCTCTGTCTCAGAAAGTCATCCAGAGCTATGAACCTCAGATGTCAGAGGAAGAGTGGGGCAGACCTATTTAGGATTGTACTGGACCAGTCAACCAGTTCCCACAACCTGGGAACAGGCTGTGACATCTCCCATGTGGCATCTCCTGTGTTTAAAAGAGACAAGGAAAGTGTTTTGAGGAAACAGGGTGCAGTTTGGCACAGCCTATGGTAGGGAGTGGAGGGATGTGGGTGGCGCTGTGGGTTAAACCACAGAGCCTAGAACTTGCCGATCAGAAGGTTGGCGGTTCGAATCCCCGCAACGGGGTGAGCTCCCGTTGCTTGGTCCCTGCTCCTGCCAACCTAGCAGTTCAAAAGCACGTCAAAGTGCAAGTAGATAAATAGGTACCGCTCCAGCGGGAAGGTAAACGGTGTTTCCGTGCGCTGCTCTGGTTCGCCAGAAGTGGCTTAGTCCTGCTGGCCACATGACCTGGAAGCTGTACGCCAGCTCCCTCGGCCAATAAAGCAAGATGAGCGCCGCAACCCCAGAGTTGGTCACGACTGAACCTAATGGTCAGGGGTCCCTTTCCCTATGGCAGGGAGCGCCAACGTGGTGCTGTCTGGATGTTGGACTCCCACCCCTCATGCGCCCACGCAGAACGGCCAATGGCCAGGGATGATGGGAGTTGTAGTTCAACACCCAGAGGCAATGCCATTGGCTACCCCTGGATCGACGTCAAGTCACACAGCAAGGATCTGCAGTCGAGCTCCCTGGCGCCACCACTTTCTCTCATCCAAATACAGTGGCGCCCCGCAAGACAAACGCCTCGCAAGACGGAAAACCCGCTGGACAAAGGGTTTTCTGTTTTGGAGGCGCTTCGCAAAACAAATTTCCCTATGGGCTTGCTTCGCAAGACGAAAATGTCTTGCGAGTTCCTGCAGGTTTTTTCCCCTTCCCCCCCCCTTTTTCTAAGCAGCTAAGCCGCTTATCAGCCGATCCGCTAAGCCGCTAATAGCGCTAATCTGCTAATGGGCTTGCTTCGCAAGACGAAAAAACCGCCATACGAAGAGCCTCACGGAACGGATTAATTTCGTCTTGCGAGGCACCACTGTAAAGCAAAAATCCTCACAAATCCTAGAAATTTCACAACAGGAAATGAACATTTGGGGAGTTTGCTCGGCTTCCAACACCATCCTTTTGTATGATATAGTGGGGGAATGTCCTGATGTATACACGGACAGGCAGCCCACGTGTGGAGAGCTGTAAAAAGAGGCTGCTGCGGAAGGATTTTGCTAGGAGAATCAGCTTAGACTGTACAGGGAATGTTTGTGCAGGAAATACTCCGCTTCGGGTCAGTGAGAGGTAGCAGAAACTCTTCCTGAGTCAGTCATCCAGCTCTGTTAACGGAGCCCTGCTTTCCGTCTTTCTACGCCCGTGTAAAGCTGTGGTGAAGGAATGTCTCTCTATAAGCCTGTGTTAATACTTCATAGCCCGGCAGACTCTACATTAATTTGGCCCGCTGTGGTTCTGACCCAATAAAAGCCGCCTTAAACATTGCAACGGGAGGGGTTAACTGAAGATAATCCACTACTGTCATGGTTCCTGCCGCAAAAAAATCTGGGAACTGCAGCTCTGTTAGCCCTTGTTGCCCTGTGCATACATATACAGTGGTACCTCGGGTTAAGTACTTACTTCGTTCCAGAGGTCCATTCTTAACCTGAAACTGTTCTTAACCTGAAGCACCACTTTAGCTAATGGGGCCTCCCGCAGCCGGAGCACGATTTCTGTTCTCAACCTGATTCAAAGTTCTTAACCTGAAGCACTATTTCTGGGTTAGTGGAGTCTGTAACCTGAAGTGTATGTAACCCGAGGTACCACTGTACAAACATACATGCTATAGCAGGGGTCAGTAAACTTTTTCAGTAGGGGGCCGGTCCACTGTCCCTCAGACCTTGTGGGGGGGCCGCACTATATTTTGAAAAATAATAATGAACGAATTCCTATGCCCCACAAATAACCCAGAGATGCATTTTAAAGAAAAGGACACATTCCACTCATGTAAAAAACATGCTGATTCCCGGACTGCCCATGGGCTAGATTTAGAAGGCAATTGGGCCAAATCTGGCCCCCGGGCCTTCGTTTGCCTACCCATGCGCTATAGATCCCAAAGGAAATGCCTTTTGAGCCACTTTTGACTTGAGGATCCTGAATACCCCAGTGAGAAAGGAACATCGTAGGCAGAGTCGAACACAGTCATGAGCCTGCAACTCGAGAAACCACGTGAAACACCTTTATTTAACATTCAGCCATTTCAACTGCGGGAAAGGGGGGGGGCAGGAAGAAGGACATTTGAACGAGGGGAGGCAAAACACAGCCAACGAGCATAGGCAGCACTTGAGAAGTCGCCGGGGAGGAAATGCATGAGGATCGGGGCCGGCGGGATGCGGGATCCCCCAGGAAGGCAACAAACCATGGACTCCCCCCCCCAATGCCCCTTCTAAATGGCACCTCCCTCAAATGACAGCTTGCGGAAGATCTCTGGAGTGGTGGGCGGCAGCGGCGGCCATTTTCTTCCTGGATCCGGGAGGAAGAAAGGGTTTGGGAGGGTAGCTATGCGCAGCCTGGCGGTGTCCCACACGCAAACGGTAGATCTGTCCTTTGTGGGGAGGGGGGGAGGGAGAGGGGGACGCGCCGAGGGACGGGTGCGCCATCATCGCAGGCCTCCCCCTCGTAGCGCCAAGACCAAATGGAGCACAGAGCCGCCCTGGATCTTGTAGTCGGCGGCCGTTTTCTCATCGTTCCTGGGAAGAGACGAAGGCAGGAGGGGTTAGAGCGCCCTGGGCCAGGCTGGAGTCCTACAAATGTTCTGGACTACAACTCCCATAAGCCCCAGGGGCTGGGGCTCTAGACTGGCATGTAATACAGCACGACACATTATGGCTGTCACTTCCCAAGTAGTAGTACAGTGGTACCTTGGTTTAAGAACAGCTTAGTTTATGAACAACTTGGATTAAGGACGCTGCAAACCTGGAAGTAGGTGTTTTGGTTTGTGAACTTGTCCCTCACTGCTATGGGAAAGCACACCTTGGTTTAAGAACGCTTTGGTTTAAGAACAAACTTCCAGAACAGATTAAGTTCATAAACCAAGCTACCACTGTAATATTTTTACCCTGCTCATACCCCAACAATAAGATATCATTGAAGGAAACAAATGGGCTTGGCCCATAATAATGTTGCTTCATTCATTATTAACTGAGGCAAACATTTTTGCACAAGGTAATTTTCTATCCCAGCGTTCCCCTACCTCAGACTTGCCAAACCTCTGGAGGGCTCCAGGTTTGCAAAGGCTGGGATAATGTCTTCACGGATGTATTGTGTAGTCGAGCAAGAGGCCACATAATACACCCAGGCACATTGCAACTGTCCTCCTGAGGTGGCCAGGGGTGCTTGGACCTTCCAGAGACAATCTGGAGACAATGCAGGATTTGACATCTTTCCACAGGGCCTGCAAGACAGAGCTGTTCTGCCAGGCCTTCGGGCAGGATACAGTTTGACTTACTTTCCTTTGTATAAAACAAGCCCAAAGGAGGCCCCCAACTCACTCACAGATCCTTGTCGTATCAGTGGAAACAGTTAATACCTGGCAAGTATTAACCACTCTCAACTCCAACCTGATAACTGCCACCTGCCCAGATTTTAACTTGTCTGAATTGTATTTTAATTAATTAAATGTATTTTAATTAATTGATGTCTGTTTTTATGCATATTGTGTTGTTTTATGATGTTAGCCGCTCTGAGCCCGGCCTCAGCTGGGGAGGGTGGGATACAAATACAATTTTATTATTATTATTATTATTTATTATTATTATTATTATTATTAATCTTGTCTCTCTCCCACTGATATATGGAATGTGTTTGGAAGGAACTTGAAGAAGGGCTTTCGCAGAATCGTAAAGTTGGAATGGACGCCAACATCTAGTCCGACCCCCTGAAATGCAGGAAATTCAACTGAAGTGGCTGGTCTCAAACTCTGGAACATCCTGCTGAGGGAGGCTGGTCTAGCACTCTTCTCGATGACCCTCTTCTAGTAGGGAAAACCCTTTTCATTTAAAGCAGGTGTTTGGCCAACTGGACCTCAACTGCTTTCTTCTGCTGCTATCGTGTTTAAATATGCCTTTTAAATGAAATCATGTTTCTAAACCGGCTTTTTTCTCTCTGCTCTTACCCCTCATGCTCATATGGCATTCTTGCAATATCACTTTTTAAAATATATATACACATCTAATATATAAAATATTGCGGCTCTTATTGTCGCTATCCACTTTTGGGGGTGTTTTTTTCATGGAAAGGCAGCACAGAAATGCCAGTGGGCCAGATCATTATCTCCTCCACCCCTCGTGGAGCCACCACCTGCCAATCACCTGATGCCACAATAGCATCAGGTGACTTTGTCGCACGCTAGCCTTGTAAAATGCTTTGCAAAGCGCTCTGCAACATTTTGAAAGGGGCTGACAAATCAGCTGGGTCTTGCATCTTTCCGCCTGCAAGACAGAGCTGTTCCGCCTGGCCTTTGGTTTGGACTCAGCCTGACCCTTATGTTTCCCTCCCCTTAAGGTTTTGATTTATGGGCTACTATTAAAATGAGGCTGCATTTTAAATGGTATTTTAACCCGCATTTTAATAAACTGGTTTTTGTTTGTTTGGTTCCCCCCCATGATGTTTTATTGTAATTTTATTGGTGTTAGCTGCCCTGAGCCCAGCTCTGGCCGGGGAGGGCAGGGTATAAATAAAATTATTATTATTGTTGTTGTTGTTGTTGTTGTTGTTGTTGTTGTTGTTGTTTTGTTGTTGTTGTTGTTGTTTTTGTTAATATTATTATTATTGCCATGCCTTTCCGAAGTGCTGTCTACTGCAGCACTTTGCCCTGCGTTTTCCAAGCTTGCAACCCCCGCCATGGCTAAACCAGGTTTTCACCTGCCCCATACTTGTAGGGCCAGGTGCTGAGGCTTGGCCTGATGAGACCCAAGGACAACGTCCTATAAAACAATTACCCCACAATGCCCTAGGGCAGCCTCTTTGCTACCACCCTAGCAGCATTACAAAAGCCAGGCATTCCCCCACAATACACTGGGAAGCAGCCACTGCTCCCGGTGGACTCACATCTGCTTGCCGCTGTAGATGAGTCGCTGTTGTTGTGGCGGGATTCCCTCCTTTTCTTCCACTCGCTCCTTTATTCTCTCCACCTGGGGGGAAGGGGGGCAGAAAGATAGAGAGAGAGAGGAGAACAGAAAAGGGTCACAGTCTATCCAGAGCAGTTTTTAGATGTAACACTAGTGGGCAAGGCTGACAGAGGGAAAACTAATTTCCGGGGACGGACGGACGGGGGACAGCCTGCTAGACTCTTTCAACCCGTTTCGCTGTCACAAAGGACAACACCTGAGCATTTGGGACTCCCCATCCTTGCATAGCTGTCAACATTTCCTTTTTTCAAGGGAAATTCCCTTATTCTGAATAGGATTCCTCGCAAGAAAAGGGAAAAGTTGACAGCTATGTCCTTGTGGCCTCTGCCCCAAAAGCTCCTGAACGTGGCCCAGAAGGATCTGATGAACCTCTCAAATGTTTCTTGTTCAGTTACTGAACTCGCAGCATGGGAACCCCCAACAAAAATAAATAATTTGACAAAATATTTGGACTTTATGATATGTATTGGTATAATTTGGAATAATTAATGTGATATGATTGGATTGTTAAATGGAAAACTTAATAAAAATTATTTTTTTAAAAAAAGAACCTCTCAAATGTTTCTCACATGGGACCAATGTGACTGGGAGATGGATGGGCATTGTGGTTCAGTTGCACTGATGAAGAAGGTGTCACGCTTGCCCAGCAAAGTCCTGGCTGTCCTTTCAAGAGGACGGAGGGACGCCCTTGGCAAACACGTCTCATTGCCCACTACCTGAGGGCAAGACGGCAGAGGAGGAATAGCTCCACCATCTGGCCAGGCTGATAACAGGCCACGCCTGGGTGGGTGGGGGCCAGAAGAAAGAGGACATGGGTACCAACCAACAAACCCCTTTTCCCTCCACAATTGGATGGATCCATTCATCTTCAGAGAATAATTTACGTACCACTTAATGCTGTAGTTTCTAAGAGGTGTACAGCAGGGATACAGCATACATTGCAAAAAGGAACCCAAGATCAGGAAAAAAAACCTCACTTAAAATGCCTGTTTCACACTGGAAGTTCAACAGGGAGTGGGCCTGTTTAATCTCAGCCAGTTCTGCAAAACTGGACTTGAGGACATGTTGTTTGCCTTGGTGCGAGGGGCGGGACTGGATCCACAGCGACGCAAACCAGCCCCACACACCAGGGCAAATAATATGTCCCTCTCCATATGGAAAAACCAAGCAGGTGATTCCCTGGTAGGTGCAGGGCACTGCTATCATCACCACCATCCTACCCGCCATGTTTGTCTGCCCGAGGTACCTTGTCTGTGGGTTCTATGTCAATCTCAATCTCTTTTCCGGTGAGCGTCTGGAACAAAAGAGAGAGGCCTTAGATACTAGGAGCCACCCATCTCCCCGACAATGATTCAGCCACTTCTTCAGGCAGCAAGGCTAGAAGACAGACATTTTTTCCTCCTACTGCTCCCAAAGAAATTTGGGGCTGGGTGCTTTTTGAGAGCTTACGGCCCTCCCCAAACTCCCTTCTCATTCTGCATCAGGACTGTAAAGGTAAAGGAGCCCCTTACCATTAGATCCAGTTGTGGCTGACTCTGGGGTTGCGGCGCTCATCTCGCTTTATCGGCCGAAGGAGCCAGCGTACAGCTTCCGGGCCATGGGGCCAGCATGACTAAGCCGCTTCTGGCAAACCAGAGCAGCGCACGGAAACACCGTTTACCTTCCCGCCAGAGCGGTACCTATTTATCTACTTGCACTTTGACGTGCTTTCAAACTGCTAGGTGGGCAGGAGCAGGGACCAATAAACAGGAGCTCGCCCCGTTGCGGGGATTTGAACCGCCAACCTTCTGATTGGCGAGTCCTAGGTTCTGTGGTTTAACCCACAGCTCCACCCGCGTCCGTAGCTCGCACCATCTCCCCGGACACAATTCATTATAACCTTCCTCTCTCTGATCACGCTCAGAACTGGATCTTGCGGCTTTCTTCTTCCTCCATGAACCAGAGACAGTATCCCAGAACCCCTCACTCCAACATTCCTGGCTCATTCCATTTCTGCCCTGTACAATCCACAACTCAGATTTGAAACGGGAGGCAATCTTTCCACCCATCTCCAACCTGAACACCAGAGGAAGTGGGAGACAGGCAGCATCCCAATGCATGTCAAAGCAGTTGGGGGAAATGTAAAACACTGGGTTATAACCATTTCCCTTTGCACGGCTGCTGGCTCTCAAACCCAGAAGCAAGTTCTGTCAAGTCAACAGAAGACTGTGGCGTTAGCATTTTTCATGAAATGGGATTCCTGGGGTGCGGCCTGATGATCAGCAAGCCTCGGTATTCACACGCAGAGCAGGTAGCTCCCCATTTGGCAGCAGGTTTGCCAACAAGGGGGACGCGGGTGGTGCTGTGGGTTAAACCACAGAGCCTAGGACTTGCCAATCGAAAGGTTGGCGGTTCGAATCCCCGTGACGGGGTGAGCTCCTGTTGCTCGGTCCCTGCTCCTGCCAACCTTTTTTTATAATTTTTTATTAAATTTTCTTTTACAAATTAATCAACACAATCTTATTCTCTTATTTTACAATTTTTGAACTTCCACCAGCTCCTCCACCAATCCTCCTGCCAACCTAGCAGTTCGAAAGCACGTCAAAGTGCAAGTAGATAAATAGGTACCGCTCTGGCGGGAAGGTAAACGGCGTTTCCGTGCGCTGCTCTGGTTCGCCCGAAGCGGCTTAGTCCTGCTGGCCACATGACCCGGAAGCTGTACGCAGGCTCCCTTGGCCAAGAAAGCGAAATGAGCGCCGCAACCCCAGAGCCGGCCACTACTGGACCTAAGGATCAGGGGTCCCTTTTGCCAACAAGGAGGAGAAAGGAAAAGATGCTTAAATGTAATGCTTGGCCTGGAACTCCATCTGAACAGAGACCTCTTCCCGCTTATTCTCTCACCCCAGTGCAGCAAAAACATCCAAGGAAGCTCTTTTGTGAGTGCCCCTACAATATGAACAACTGTAGGAAAGGTATAAGATGTACGGGCAGTCTTCCACAATCCAGTGTCCTTCAGTTATTTTGAACTACAAGTCCCCTCACCAGTGCTGGCTGGGGCTGGTGGGAGTTGTAGTCCAAAATGTCTAGAGCGCACAAGGTCTGGGGAAGCCTATTCTAGAGCCTTCTGGGTGGTGGCACCCCAGTCTATTGAATTCCCTGGCACCTTTCCCACCTTTGAAGCAGTGCTAGCAACAGTCATGCCAAAAAAAGAGCTTGCTATCTCTGTTCCAGCAGAACTCCTGAACTCTATTTGATCCCAGTATTAAGTGACAAAATACCGTATTTTTCACTCTATAAGATGCACCAGACCACAAGACACACCTAGTTTTTGGAGGAGGAAAACAAGAAAAAAAATATTCTGAATCTAAGAAGCCAGAACAGCAAGAGGGATCACTGCGCAGTGAAAGCAGCAATCCCTCTTGCTGTTCTGGCTTCTGGGATAGCCACGCAGCCTGCATTCGCTCCATAAGACGCACACAAATTTCCCCTTACTTTTTAGGAGGGAAAAGGTGAATCTTATAGAGCAAAAAATACGGTACTTAAAAATTGTACCTTGGGCAATAGCTCCAAAATTCAATGTTGGGTTTGCAGCTGAAAATGATGCAGTTTCAACTAAACATTTCCTCCAGTTTCACCACGGAGTGGAGCTCTTCAGCACCATCTTTGAGCTGCTCATTAAACTGTGGAGCTGAATACTGTGCCAAATTCTGGACTAACACCCATAATTCAATAGTTTATAACCTAGTCTCTGATGGAATCTAAGCTTCTGATGGGCTCACTATACTGCTGTCTTTGAAACTGTTGTTTTATTCTAGTCCTTTTTTCCATTTGTAGGCCAGCTGAGGAAAAAAGTCTTAAATAATGAATTAAAATGCTATTTAAAAGACAGCCCTGTAAACAATTTATATACCACATTAGTATATTTTATTCATAAATACAAAATTTTGGGCAAAGGGATAATTTATTCTGTTTATTCTTGTCATATATATATATATATACATATATACATATACATATATATATATATATATATATATATATATATATATATATAAAAAATCTAAAATCTCCCATTTGCATTAATGCTATATACCAACACATGAAAGGATATATTACTGCAACCTGCAAAACTAGACTTTAAAAATGTAAAAAAAACATATTTTAATCCTGTAACAATATGAAAATGCGGTCCAAATAAAATCACAAAACAATGCAGTAACAAATTGTCTATTCAGGTCAAAGCCTGATCAAAATCCTTATCTGACCAATAAATAAGAACAAATTTAATCAAAGACCACATGTGCGTCAACCCAATTGCTGTTCTCTAGTGGTCGAAAGAAAATTATTACGTGCAATTTGGTGACAGAAATTAGGTCCAAAAGGTTTTTGTAAAAATGAAGTGTTTAAGTTGGCTTCTCAGTCATGACCGTGAGCTTACTGTGCCCAAGTGGTACCAGTTAGTATATATGGCTGTGGTAATCTGGCAATTGTGCCTTTTCAACAACTCCCAAATTTTGGGCATCTCCCAAGGCTTATATATCTGACTATCAGCTCCCCGCTATCATACGAGGGTTTTGCTTTAGGCTTTGACCCAGACAGAAAAGTCGGCTGCTGTGCAAACTTTGCGATTTCCCCCTATTTTGACCTTTTAATATTGCATTAAAGTTGCAATATTAATATCAATATTTAATATTGCATTAAAGTTGCAATATTAATAATAATATTTAATATTGCATTAAAGTTAAAATATTAAAGTCTCCTGTGATGTTTTATTCCGACCCAGCTTAGTTTTGAAGTCTGAAATGACATGGACCAGCACCTACGAGGAGGTGAGGGAGTCAGGATGCATGGCAGGCGGAAATCCAGCAGGTGAAGCGCTCCCAAGTAAAGACTGAGGGGGGGGGGAGAGCTCTACCTGTTTGCCTCCTGCCTCCAGGAGGGAGCTGTGGGAGGAGCCTCTCTTTCTGCCCTTGGCCAAGGGAGGAGCCCCACCCGCAACACAACCAGGGCTGGACGGTGGGGGGGGGGTGCCTGCAGGTGCCCCACAATGCACCGCGGCAGGGGCGAGGGGAGCCGCAAAGCTCTCCCGTCATGCCCCGGGGCACGAGGAGGTGACCCCCCCGGGGTCTTCTTCCACCCCTTCCCCCAGTGGGGAACCGCCGAGAGCCTCCCTTACCTTCACTTTGATCAGCATCGTGACCAGCCTATTCAGTCAGCCGCGCGACCTCTAACCTCGGAAGCAGAACAGGACCCGCTGTTCCCCTCACGCACCCGCGCTCCTTCCGGCCTATCTGGCGTCACTTCCGCTTCAGAGTATTTGCCCCCCCCTACACACAAAAGGCCTTCTAGTCTTTTTTCGCCTTTTTTTAAAAAAAGGAAACCAGTAAAGACGTTTAGAGCTCGAGATAAAGCGTGCGACGGCGCTGCTCCGTGTTTGAACCCCCGCTTGAATTCACCTCTTCGACACCCCTTTCGCTGACTGACCCGCAGTGCACTATGGGAGATGGAGTCCTTTCCACACAAGTGAACCTTTACGAGCTACGTCTCCCGCGCATTTTGTTCCATACTGCCGCAGCAGCCGTCGCTTTAATGGACGGGACTATAATTCCAGCCTTGCCTAATTGCTCTCCAGCCATTCACTTCTGCTTCGCGCTCCCCGCCTTCAATTCATTCGGACTACATCTCCCGTCAGGCACTGCGGCAGAAACCCATCTCCGCCGTTGCCCCGCCCGCTGGGAGTAGCGTCTTTTCCCCGCTCTTGATTGGCTCTCGCGAGATTCGCCGCCGCGCGCACGCACGCACGCAGGTGGGGGGGGGCAAACGTTTCCCGAGAGCGGTTCCAGGCGCGTTGGTTTGTGGGAGTTGCAGTCCGGTGACCGCTCTGCGCTGTTATAGCAGTGAGGGAAGAAGACTACAAGGTCCACAAGGCAGTGCGCCAATGAGGTTCAGAAGGACCAGGAGGGAAGGGGGGCGTGGTCGAGCTGTGAGAAGCCGGGTGGAACCGCGCCGTTGTGGAAAAGAGCCTCGCGCTGACTCCTGCCTTCTGAGCTCGGGTAGCCGCAACCGGAAGTGCGCGCGGTGGTGGTGGTGGGGGGCGCCCAAGGGTGAACCGGAAGTAGGGCTCAACCGGGCCCCTCGGACTCGTCCCCCCAAAACAAACCCCACATTCGTCATGTGAACCGCGCCCCCTCCGCTCTGAGCGGGGTTGGGGTCCGAGGCAGCGTTGCGGAGTTAGCATGAGTCCTGCTAACATGGCAGTGCATTGGTGGGGGAGGGGCCAGGTGGTGGGTTTGATGGCTCTGTCATCTGCGCCCCTGTCCCAGGATGCTGGCAGGGGCGCCCCACTGGTTTCGAGAGAGTCGGCCACCCCGCAGGCGTGCTCAAACGCTGGGGTCAGTCCCGTGGCGTAGCGTGGGTTGTCAGCACCCGGGGCAAGGCAAGTACCGTATTTTCCGCTCTATAAGACGCACCAGACCACAAGACGCACCTAGTTTTTGGAGGAGGAAAACAAGAAAAAATATATTCTGAATCTCAGAAGCCAGAACAGCAAGAGGGATCACTGCGCAGTGAAAGCAGCGATCCCTCTTGCTGTTCTGGCTTCTGGGATAGCTGCGCAGCCTGCATTCGCTCCATAAAACGCACACACATTTCCCTTTACTTTTTAGGAGGGAAAAAGTGAGTCTTATAGAGCAAAAAATACGGTAATTTGCGCCCCCTAACCCGTAGATTTTAGCACTCGAGTCTCTTCCACTAGATTAGTGCCCCCCCCCGATGTTGCGGCCGGCCCCCCCTGCACCCCCCACGCTACGCCACTGGGTCAGTCATACGGACGCTTCCCTGGAAGTGCGTCCCTTTCAAAACCTGCTGACCATTTATAACATGTTACGGAAATTACGGGGCGGGGGGGGGGGACAAGTTAAATGTTACAAATATTATGCCTGAATGTATCCTTTCAACTTGACAGCTCAGGGAAGTCACCTAGCTTTAAAAATAATAGAAAATCATCTCCTTGGCCAGTTTCCTCCATTCCAAAGCTATTTCCCCCTTGAAAAAGGACTCCAGGAAGTTCCCAGAGGTGACAATTGCTGGGCTCATTGTTAGCCAAGGGAAGCCAAATCTCATCACCTGACTTGCCTCAGGTGCCAGACATGCAAAGGAACTTCTATTGTACTTTTGGGTGGTGGGTACTTAAGACATATTTGTCTATGCTAATCTTATACCCAGTCTTGCCCTGCCATGTCTGCCTATGCTAATCTTGTACCAAGGACCTGTTTGCGAAGGTTAACCCCTCCCCTTTTGTGACATGTCAGTGATGTAGAAAAGATGTAGCAATGATGCTGTACGAGCTGTATTCTGGGATATGGTAGGAAAGTTTTAAAAGTCTTTGTCACCCCATCCTCGGGGTTCAAATTTCCTCTTTGAACCTATTGCGCAATAAACTTTGGTCTACAGCTATTTGCTCCGGTTGGTGGCTGGAATCCTTCCTTTATTCCTCAGGAACCCGCGGGCTCTGCCCGACGAACTGGGTGACTGAGCAGCCTCACACCTAGATTTTTCCGTAACAAGCATTAGGATGTGGGGTGGTGTTCCTGGAAGCGTAACAATAATGAAAGATAAAAGGTGCAAAGTCTTTGCAAAAGCCTGTAATCGTCTCCGCTTCCGTTAGCGATAAGAGCTGCTGGTAGGTTTGGATGCCACAGCTCAGGACTAGGTTCATCAAGGCCTTGAAGACTGGTGACAAGCCCATAGAGGGAGACGATGGTTGAGGTTTTAATGTGGCAGGTGCTGCGGCAGATCTGAAGTCTGTCGTGGGGTGTCTTAATCGTTAATGGTATTGGAAGTCCAAGAGGTAGGGTCTAAGAGGTGGTGGAGATGGAGTTGTAGTTTGACAAACAACTGGGCACCGAGGCTCAGAGATGATGTAGAGAACAGAGATACAGTGTGCCTAGTGTTTTTTCACAGAGTGGCATGCGTGGAATCACGGCGAGAAACTGAGGCAGAAGCAGAGGTCATGAACGGCTGTTAGTGTTAGCAAGCCGTGGTTCGTGGAAGCAACGCAAGTCACAGCCTGTAAGATAACTTGTGTTTCAATGCCAAAAACCACTGCTGGTTGCGATAGGAAAGTCTTTTCATTTTCAGTTTCAATATGGACAAAATTGGCTTTGGAAAAAAATGTGTCTCTTAAACAGACAACGCTACCAATAAGAGTTTGTTCTACAGTTGTGCTCAGGTTGAATAGGCTAGGATTTTCTGCCTGGTGTCCCAGAGTGTGACCTTTTTGTTTTCCTCCCAAGGGGTCGAAAATGCCACACATCGACAATGACATTAAGTTAGACTTCAAGGATGTCCTCTTGAGGCCGAAACGGAGCACACTCAAGTCTCGCAGTGAGGTGAGAATGGCGCTTCGATGTCTTCCTGTATGTTACAGTTTGCTGAGACATAAGTGTGGGCCACTGAACGGAGCCAGGGCATTTAAATGGAGACAAATCTGATATTTGAAGCCCTTCCCTCACTGGCTGGACTTGCTGTAATTGCTGACTGGAACGGGCTTAGGGGCACTTCCCTGTCACAGGGTCACGTTAGAGAAGAAGAAGAGTTTGGATTTGATATCCCGCTGTATCACTACCCGAAGGAGTCTCAAAGCGGCTAACATTCTCCTTTCCCTTCCTCCCCCACAACAAACACTCTGTGGGGTGAGTGGGGCTGAGAGACTTCAGAGAAGTGTGACTGGCCCAAGGTCACCCAGCAGCTGCATGTGGAGGAGCGGAGACGCGAACCCGGTTCCCCAGATTACGAGTCCACCGCTCTTAACCACTTCACCACACTGGCTCACAGATGTTTGCTTTGAAGCCATGAGGGCTAGTAACCTTTTTAAATAAAAGACATCGGCATCCTCACACCTCATGCTTAGCAGCTTGGACCTGATATTTGTATCCTGGTCCTCCATCCTGAGGACTGGGGATATCAGGGACAACACTTTCCGCAGGTAAAGCTTAAGCTGAATCATCGATTTATCAGATTGCTGCCTGACGGGCGAGTACTACAGGACGTTTGGTTGAAGCCACAACAGAAGATGGGAGGAACAGGTCCCCCTCCTGCTGCTCCCTACTGGGAGACACTAGTTTCTATCTTCATGTGACACCTCAGAAGTTAGGAGCAGTGACTCCCAGGCCATATCACTCTTGCAGCCCTATACCTTTTATCTTGGTTTCCTTCCCTCCCAGGTGGATCTCATGAGGTCCTTCATATTCCGCAACTCCAAGCAGACGTACACAGGGATCCCCATCATTGCTGCCAACATGGACACGGTGGGCACTTTTGAGATGGCCAAGGTCCTTTGCAAGGTACAGTGGCTGTCGAAGCAGCCTGGTCACCTGGGTGCCGCAAGGGCTTCCTGCTTCGGCAGAGGCTCTGCTCCCTGCTAGCCCTGGCAAGGTGTTCAGCTTCGGGATCACTGGTTATTTATTTATTTATTTATTTTGTATAGCGCCTTTCCTTGGAATATTTCAGGGTGGTTCGCAGGGAAGTCACAGGTTCACCTGGTTCCTTATCGGAGTATACCGTATTTTTCGCTCTATAACACGCACCTGACCATAACACGCACATCGTTTTTAGAGGAGGAAAACAAGGGAAAAAACATTCTGAATGAAACAGTGGATGTATCATTTTTGTGCTTCATGCTGTGGCCACAGACATGTGATCTGATGGTGAATTTGGGGTGACCCAATGCAAAGATCCTGAGGATCCATGTAGATCCATGTTTTTTAACCACGTTTTTGCACCATTGCAGCCCCAGGCAACAGTGGGTGCGTGATTTTGGGGGGGTAGGCTCTAGCCATGGACATGCTATGTGATCTGATGGTGAATTTGGGGTGACCCAATGCAAAGATCCTGAGAATCCCTGTGGATCCATGCTTTGTAACCACGTTTTGCACCATTGCAGCCCCAGGCAACAGTGGGTGCGTGATTTTGGGGGGGGCAGGCTGTAGCCATGGACATGCTATGTGATCTGATGGTGAATTTGGGGTGACCCAATGCAAAGATCCTGAGGATCCATGTGGATCCATTTAACCACATTTTAAGTGGGGAGGGAAGGAAAAACACAGAACGGACAAGGAGCACGAGAGGGGTGTGCAGAGAAGCAGCTGGCTAAGAATGCAGGAGAGGGGTATAACGGGAGGGAAGAAAGGAAGGCAAAAGTTTTCCCTCACCTACCCACCCAAGCCAGCCAGCTCGCGCTCTCTTTCTCTCTCCCTCCTGCATGTTTTCAGCAGCACGGAGCACAGAGACGACACACTGCTTTCCCCTCTGCTTGCCTGGAGGGGAGGAGCTTTCCCTGCTCTTTGTTCCGTTTGAGCAAACACAGCAAGGAAACAGAGAAGGGTGGGCAGTAAGACCCTGAGGCAGAATGCAGGAAAGCAGCCGCTTCCTCTTTTCAGGTTTCCCTTCTCCGAGACGCGCGATTTGATTTTTGCCTGATTTTTTTTGCCTCCCCTCACGCCATTTGGCTTCAGGGACCACACATTCGCTCAATAACACGCACAGACATTTCCCCTTCCTTTTTAGGAGAAAAAATCTGTGTGTTATACAAGGAAAAATACGGTACCTGATCAGCAGTAAAGGTGGATAGAGGGAAGACGGGAAATGTAATACCTGATCCCCATTTCGTGGTACCTGCAGGGCAATGTTTTCCAGGCTTGGGTGCCCCCCAGAAGATGCTGGACTCCTACTCCAACCATCCCTGACCATCGGCCCAAGCAGACTGGATGATGGGAGTTGCAGTCTCTGTAACACCAGGACACCCAGAGTAGAAGGGTGCCTGCCCTAGGGCTGTTTCCTCGCTTTTCTCACTGTCTGTTTCCCCACCATCTCTCTTCCCAGTTCT
This sequence comes from Podarcis gaigeae, assembly GCF_964106915.1. Lineage (NCBI taxonomy): Eukaryota > Metazoa > Chordata > Lepidosauria > Squamata > Lacertidae > Podarcis > Podarcis gaigeae. The sequence goes on along the minus strand of NC_139689.1, from coordinate 6,208,189 downwards.
CTCTCTTCACCACTATCCACAAACACTACAGTCTGGACCAGTGGAAGGCGTTTGCAGCGGAGAACCCAGAATGCCTGCTGGTGAGTCAATGTTGTCACCCTCGCTTGGGCTTCAGGCCACCTGATATTAGTTCCTCCCCTGGGTCATCCGTTGAGTCGTCCTGGGGAATAGGGCAATCCCGTCTCCTCCCTGCCTAAAGGTAAAGGCTAAAGGGGCCCCTGACCATTAGGTCCAGTCGTTACCGACTCTGGGGTTGCAGCGCTCATCTCGCTTTATTGGCCGAGGGAGCCGGTATACAGCTTCTGGGTCATGTGGCAAGCATGACTAAGATGCTTCTGGCGAACCAGAGCAGAGCACGGAAATGCCGTTTACCTTCCCGCTGGAGTGGTACCTCTTTATCTACTTGCACTTTGACGTGCTTTTGAACTGCTAGGTTGGCAGGAGCAGGGACCGAGCAACGGGAGCTCACCTTGTCATGGGGATTCGAACCGCCGACCTTCTGATCAGCAAGTCCTAGGCTCTGTGGTTTAACCCACAGCGCCACCTTGCCCTGGGGAATAGGGCAATCCTGTATCCTCCCTGCCTAGTTCTTTACAATCTGTCCTGGTGCTTCTCCCCAGAATGTGGCAGCCAGTTCAGGCACCGGCCCCTCTGACTTTGAGCAGCTGGAACAGATCCTGGAGACGGTGCCGCAGGTGCGCTACATCTGCCTGGACGTGGCCAACGGATACTCGGAGCACTTTGTCCAGTTCCTGAAGGACGTGCGCAAGCGGTTTCCGGATCACACCATCATTGTACGTTTCATCTTTCTTGGGCTTCCCTTTGCAGCATCCACTTCGCCACTGTAAGGACTTGATGGGCCTTCTGCCCAATCCTGCAGGGCTCTTCCTTATTTATTTTACTCCCGATATTTCTGCCACGTCTGGACAGTCTTCAAGGGTAGCCCTAAGTGGAGCGTATTGCAGTAGTCAAGACAGGAGGTTACCAGAACGTACAGGTTAAGAATTTAATTCGTTCTGGAGGTCCGTTCTTAACCTGAAACAGTTCTTAACCTGAGGTACCACTTTAGCTAATGGGGCCTCCCGCTGCCGGAGCACGATTTCTGTTCTCAACCTGATTCAAAGTTCTTAACCTGAGGTACTATTTCTGGGTTAGCAGAGTCTGTAACCTGAAGCATCTGTAACCTGAAGCATCTGTAACCCGAGATACCATCCTATAGGACTACAGTGGTACCTCTGGTTACATATTTAATTCGTTCCGAAGGTACATTCTTAACCTGAAACTGTTCTTAACCTGAAGACCACTTTAGCTAATGGGACCTCCTGCTGCTACCGCGCTGAGGCCGCCCGATTTCTGTTCTCATCCTGAAGCAAAGTTCTTAACCTGAAGCACTATTTCTGGGTTAGCAGAGTCTGTAACCTGAAGCGTATGTAACCCCAGGTACCACTGTATATGGCAAGGCTAACTGTGTTTTCTCACCACGTCCCTCTATTTTTTTCACATCCCTCACATTATTTCCACACCATGCTGTAGCCTTTGTCTTGGAGCCTTCAGAATTTCACCCATATATCCTACCATTGCATGTTTCAGCCAAGCCAGGCTTTTTGGTCCTACAAGTCAGACTTTTTTTTCCTCTTCACCAGGCTGGGAATGTGGTGACAGGGGAGATGGTGGAAGAGCTCATCTTATCAGGAGCTGATATAATCAAAGTGGGGATTGGCCCAGGTAAGTGGAGAAGGATGGGTGAACTTTGGGGTTCCATCCATCTTGGGGTTATGGCAGGAGTCTTGTGTTAAACTGAAGGGACCCTTATTTATTCACTGATTATGCTCTTAAGGTTTGGACACGTTGATGGGCAGGTGCGGATAATCTTTCTGACCCCACTAGCTAGATCTTTATCAGGATTGGCCCAGAGTGGGAGAAAACAAGCTTGCCCCATCTTCCATGTGATAGCCCTTGATATATTTGAAGATATCCATCATCTCTCTCCCCAGTCTCCCCTTTCCCAGACTTCACCATACCTTTAAAATGGTGCTCTTTTTTAAACAGAGCCTGGGTGGCTGTCTGTCCTGGGAGTGGGGGCACATGTCGAATCTCAGTTGAGGGAAGACAGGAGGTCTTTCAAGTCCTGTCCTGCCCCAACCCTCTCCATCCCTCTGAAACAGCAGGCTGGCTAGGTTAAACCACTTGCAAAGGGTAAAAATGTATTGGGAAGTGATCCATAATGAATTGGGGGGAAAAGCACTGGTCCCCCCCTCAAAGTTTACTCCCCTCCCCCCAAAAAACCCCAGAGTCCTTTCTGTTGGGGATAATTCAGACTGAAATTCCCAGGTGTCAAAAAAGATTATTTATGTATGCCACTACTGTGGCCCGTGTTTCATTAGCCCAAAAATGGAAAACGAGCGAGGTCCCAACTAAAGAAGAATGGCAACTTAAGCTGACAGAATATGCGCAGCTTGCAGATTTAACATATAGAATAAGAGAACAAGAAGAACATACGTTTAGAGAAGATTGGAAAACGTTTATTGAATATATGGGAAATAATTGTGCACAGCTGAAAACGCTGGCAGCATTAAGATAAATTCAACAGTGTAAATAAGTTTTGATGGATGCAATAATGGAATACTGATTGGTATAGTTTTTGTAAAATATGCAGCGATTTATGATCTGTAAAATGAGCCATAGAAAGAGAAGAAGTCATTGGTATCTTAAGGACGTAAAATGAGTATTTTAAACTGCAAAACAGAAAAGTTAATAAAAATTATATATATAAACCACTTGGCCTTGTCTCCTCCCAGGCTCGGTTTGTACCACGCGGAAGAAGACGGGGGTCGGCTACCCCCAGCTCAGCGCCGTCATGGAATGTGCCGACGCCGCCCATGGCCTCAATGGACACATCATCTCGGTGAGACGCCCGTCTCCTCCCTTGCCAGCTCCAGTGGGCAAAGGGATCGCAGGCGCCTTAACTATGCCGGAGCCCCTTTGGAGCTCTGCACAGCCATTGTTCTTGAACTACAATTCCCATCATTCCTGCCTGTGGCTGTATTGGCAGGGGCTGAAGGAGCGGGAGTCTTAGCAGCACCTGTGGGGCCTGTTTCAAAAATATGTCCTGGGATCAAACTTTTTCTCTTCCCAGTGGCACGAGAAAGCATCCAGGCAAACCTGTTTTCCTGCCCCTACAGTGAGCGTTCCATTTCCCTGCCCCCTCAGTTGGCCGCCATTGTGCAGGGGGTCTTGGGAGGGCAGCCCTGACCGCTGCAGAGGGTTTGATCCGGTTTAAGAACTCTAGGACAGCTGCACCGCTGGTTCCGACCTCTAAGCATAGGTGTTTCCAGTCATGAGGACTAAAGGCTTGCCCAAGCCTTTTGCTAAGAGAAGGCAGGCGCTTAGGATGGCAGCCATAGGGAGACTGAACGAGGAATGCCGAGATTGTCCTTCCGCCCTCTCTCCTGCAGGACGGAGGCTGCAGCTGCCCGGGAGACGTTGCAAAGGCTTTTGGTAAAAATTAAAAATCCCGTCCTTCCAACTTTCCTGGGTCCAACTGTCGGGGTGGCGGCAGAACCCGAAGAGGTTCTCAGGGTCTCGCAGCTAAAGCCGCTTGTCTCACACGCCTCCCAATTTTGTTGTGGGTGCAGGTGCCGGCGCCGACTTCGTCATGCTGGGGGGGATGCTGGCAGGACACACCGAATCCGGCGGGGAGCTCATTGAGAAGGAAGGAAAGCAGTACAAGCTGTTTTACGGCATGAGCTCAGAGGTAGCCATGCAGAAGTACGCCGGGGGAGTGGCAGAGTACAGGTACGGTGGCAGAAATGAGAGTTCGTGCTCACTCCTTTCCCCCTTCCGTTACCCACTTCACATTCACTACTCTGTGTAAAATGTTGCAGAGCAAAGCACTCCGATTCTAGGGTGATAAGATAATAATTTACCATATTTTGACTGGCAGGTTGAGCACGGCTATGGCATAAACCAAGACAGCGAGCGGGATGGATGCCGCTTGCTGTTTTGGCTTCCTTTTTAGCCGCGGGGCTTCCCGAGCTTCCCCCAACCCCAGAACAGGTCCGGGAGTGGCGGCAAGGTTGCATGCAGCCTTGCCTCCGCTCCCGGAGCTGGCGGGGGAAGCCCGGGTTTCCCCCCAGCCCCAGGGACCACACATTCGCTCCATAAGATGTACAGACATTTCCCCATAGTTTTTCAGAGGAAAAAAGTGCGTCTTATGGAGCGAAAAATACAGCATTCCTTAGACACCAGCCATCTGACTGGGTTCGCCCCAGCCACTCTTGACGGCTGCCAACAGAATATTAAAGCACTGCTACAGGTACCACGTTAACACCTGCATAGGTAGGAAAAGGATCTTCGGAACTCCCTGCCTCTTGAACAACAGGCAGCTGCCTCCACTGTACTCTTTTTGGCCCCTGCTGAACACATTTTTGTTTAGGCAAGCCTCGCAGGGTATGCAGAACGTTGATGTGAGTTTTAACATATTTTTATTGTTGATTTTAATTAGCTTTTGAATGTTTTGAATAGCTGTTTTTACCAATGACTTTTTTCGTTTTGTAAACCACCGTGGTTTTTTGTTTACGATCACCCGGTATATAAATTTCCCAAAATAAAAATCAGCCAATGTTCTGCAGCCGCTGAGCACATTCAGTCCTCCTTGGTAGCTGTGGCCCACAGAATGGTGGTGAGCTGTGGAACATTTCCCCACTTCAGATTTTTCCTATTTCTGCCAGGGAGTGTCTGCCAATGCCTCTTCCTTGCGGGCAGGTGCTACATAAGTATCAACCCTCATGCCTGAGCATCTGAAGTACAGTCATACCTTGGATCTCAAACGCCTCGGCTCCCAAACAAATTGGCTCCTGAACGATCGAAACTGGGAACTGAGTGTTCCGGTTTTCGAACTATTTTTGGAAGCCAAACATCCGGCACAGCTTCCTACTGGCCGCAGGATGCTCCTGCAGCCAACAGGAAGCCGCACCTTGGTTTTCGAATGGTTCCAGGAGTCCGACTCCCGGAATGCATTCTGTTTGAGAACCAAGGTACGACTGTAGAGGGAACTTAAAAGCACAATTGTAGTCTCCTGGGTGGAAATCTGATAGCTTAAGAGCCAGGCAAGGGCATGTCAGTAACAGAGCACAGGACAGCTTTTGTGAGGGAAAGGGAAAGGTCAGCCAGGAAACCTCACAAGATCTGGGGAGGCAGTCATCAGGTGGAAAAGCAGGGAAGGCAAGGAGTCTTGTCATCATGGCTCAAGTTGCTGTGGCAACATCCTTGCTGTGATGCATGAGTGGGAAAACTCTGGCAGCTCCCATCAGCCACAGCAAACATGGCCAGTAGCAAGAGATGAAGGGAGTTGCTCCTCACAGAATCAAATGCAGGAAGTGGAATGATGGGGCAAGATGCCTCTTTGCCTCTCTAGCCACACAGACTCTTCTATCTTTCTAGTAAGGATTATGGTGTTGAAGGTTCAAGCAAAGGAGGATTTGTGAGCACGCTCAAATCTCAGCTTGAATTTTTCCTGAGCCTGATGTCAAGCCTGGGAAGAGAGGGAGGGATGGTTCCCCCCAAATGGCTGGATGAAGCTGGGGCCTAGAGCTTCTCTGCAGCTCCAGTAATAGAGTCAGTGTGGTGTAGTGGTTCGGAGCGGTGGACTCGTAATCTGGGGAACCGGGTTCGATTCCCCGCTCCTCCACATGCAGCTGCTGGGTGACCTTGGGCCAGTCACACTTCTCTGAAGTCTCTCAGCCCCACTCACCTCACAGAGTGTTTGTTGTGGGGGAGGAAGGGAAAAGGAGATTGTTAGCTGCTTTGAGACTCCTTAGGGTAGTGATAAAGCAGGATATCAAATCCAAACTCCTCCTATTCTTCTACCTGCTAAATGTACAGTGGTACCTCGCAAGACGAAATTAATTCGTTCTGCGAGTTTTTTCGTCTTGCGAAGCACGGATTCCCATAGGAATGCACTGAATGTTTTCGTCTTGCGAAGCAAGCCCATAGGGAAATTCGTCTTGCGAAGCAACTCAAAAAACGAAAAACTCTTTCGTCTTGCGAGTTTTTCGTCTTACGAGGCATTCGTCTTGCGAGGTACCACTGTACGAGGAGGGGGAGCTGGACAGTCCCTGCCCAGCTGCTAATATCTCTCTCTTCCCCCTGCAGGGCATCTGAGGGCAAGGTGGTGCAAGTGCCATTCAAGGGCGACGTGGAGCACACCTTGCGGGACATCATGGGCGGCATTCGCTCCACCTGCACGTATGTGGGGGCTGCCAAGCTGAAGGAGCTCAGCCGCAGGACCACCTTCATCCGGGTCACCCAGCAAGCCAACCCCATCTTCGGCGAGGCCAGCCAACCCTGACCTCCGCCCCACGAGACGGCAGCCACTCCTGGGCCACTCCAGTGGCAGTATTTGCACAGGTGGAGCACTGGCAGGTTTACAAGCACCAGGCCTGGCGCTGACCAAATCCACCCCGTGCCCGACGCCAGGCTGGCACTCCTTACTCCCCTCCACTGCATTCCTCGCTCAGTCCAGTATAGGCAGACCGCCCTCCTCTTGTGAGTAGAAAGGAGACGTGCGTCTGTGTAATTATTTTATTCCAGTATTTGTACGCCAGTCCCGCTTCTGCGCTGCACAATTTGCGTCTTTCCTTCCCGAGACCAAACTCGAAAAGGGAGCAGGGGAGGCGTTTTCCGTGGGCCAGGCCAAAGACGGGTTGGGAAAGACAACAGTGGAACAGCGCCAGAAACCTTTGCACCGTTTGCCGAAACCAAAAATAAAGCTCGGAAAATGTCTTTGTGCGGGCATGTTTGGAAGAGGAGACCAACGGGGCGGATGTCATGTTAGATGGGATGTCGTTGAGCCTGAAGATCTAGCGCACCTGGAAGAAGGGAAGGAGGAAAGAGGTTAAGGTGTGGCAAAGAACACCTTCCTAGGCAAGGGAGGGGGTGGGTGGGCAGCCACTCACTGATTTCTGGGTGTTGCTAAGGTACTGCTTCAACGTAGGGATGAGGGTGTTGTGCCTGGTGCACTGGTAGTCTCCCTGTTGGAGGAGAAAGGGAGAAGAGGCCTTGGCTGCTGAGCTCCTTCAAATCATACCGGCACACCTTCTCTTCAAGCTCAAGAAGAGACACCCTCAACCCATCTCCACCGGCCTTATTTAAATATCAGTGCATGCGGTGTTTTGCAGAGCGCTAGGTCCCTGCCCCGAGGAGCTTGCAATCTAAAACCTGAAAAGGAACAGCGAAGCAAGATGCTGTTTCAGTTGCACATGCTTGAGCTTGCTTACAGTCACAGCACGGCAGCCTTTCGCAACTGAGGGCCCTCGGTTTTGGACTACAACTCCCATCAGCCCCAGCTGGCTGCTCCAGGCGGGGATGGGGGGATTACGGGGCTGAGCCAAAGGCTTCAGAGATGCCCCACAGCTGTTCCTTCAACACTCACCAGCCAAGGCCCTCCTGCACTCTCAAACCGCCCTTCCCCAATGGCATGCTGAGTATCTCGCTCCTCACCTTGACGAAAGGGGAACTGCATCCGTCACTGCTTGAATCCAGGACAATATCCTCGACTTCTTCTAGAAAGAGAACAGAAAGGGTTGTGGGTACTTGGCACATCCTTCGCTGCTCCCCTGCATAGCCAGGGCTGCGTCTTCTCCCCAGGTCCATGCAAGGAGAATGTGGTGGCATCTCGGGATTTTTCTACCCTCCTTTGGAAAGGGGAGGGATGTGGAAATTGGGGGCAGGCCCGTCAGGTCAGGGCCCTGCAGTTAGCAAGGGGGGGGGGGGAGGGTGGTAGTGGGGAAAGTGAGGTCCCCTGCTGAGCTCCTCTAACCCTGGTCATTCCAAACCTACGTCACGCCACAGCCCCTCCACCCTGTCTGCTCCTGATGCACTCCCCTCCTGGAGAGATGTTCCTGGAAACGGGAGACTGACACACAGAACTGGAAAAAGCGGGGTGATTTGGGGAGCAGGGGACAGGCATCTCACGGAGGAGGGAAAACAGCCAGCCCTCAAAACCTGGTTGGCCAACCCTGCTTTCTATTGTAAAACCCAGACATCTGTTCTGCAAAAAATCCAAACGCTGGATCCACCCCCCAGTGAGTCTTCATGCGGTTTTTCTTCAGCTGCTGCCCTCCAGCTGCTTTTGTATTATGACAATCCCTGGCTGGGGCTGGTGGGACCTGTAGCCCAATGTAAGGTTACCAAGGCAGGGAGGCTGGAGTAAACTATTTGGGATAAAAAATACATTCAATTCCCAGAATTGTACTTGCCCACATAGTGGGGAGAGATTCATAGAAGCAGGATTACCTACCCATTCCCTGGTTGCCCAGTCGACGTCTGGGGGAATCCCTAAAGGAAGGAGAGAAAAGAAGATGGAACAAGCTGTTTAGGGTCAGGGGAATGGGGGAAACGGGGAGGACAGGAAGACACTTACTGTTCCTGGGCGCAGGGCGAACTACTCCTGTATGTGTGCGCCTGGGAGGGCTCAAGTGTCCTATGTTCCCCCTCCTCCTCACTGTGAACTAGGGTGCTTGACAGGCGGGGAGAAGGTGGGTGCATAGGTAATCCTGGAAGAAGGGTAAGAGGTTGCAGACAAAGGAGACACAGGAAGGAAGGCCAAGCAAGCCAAATGCCTTCGTTACCTACCTGCGGTCTGGTACCCCATGGCGGAGAGGTAGCATGAGAGGATGCTGGAGTCCGGCTGGGGAGTCCCGCTCGGCCCTTGGAGGCAGGCGGCGTCCAGCAGCTGGGGAGGGGGGGAGGCAAAAGTGAGGGCTAAGGCCTGCCCATAAAGCCTGTGGCCTACCACGGGGCCCTCTCCACTGCTTGGTTCTAGCCCATGCCCCACTGCTACTACTGTTACTGCTGCCTGGTACCTGCTGCAAATGGGGCTCCGGAAGGGTTTTCTCCAGTTGCCACAGGTAATCGTGAAAGAGCTCTTCGACCACCTGCATAAAGGCTTCTCCGTAATCCTTCTCCAGGTGCTCCTAAAAGGCAAAAATCCAAGTATGTTTGTAGCTGAAACAGCGGATCTATTCCAACACCCATCTTCAGAATAGGGAGCTGGCCTTCTATGAGACTGTCCGTTTGCATCCACCTGCCCCAGCATTTTCTGTTACTGGGTGGGGAGCCCGTGTGGCCCTGCAGAAGTCGTGGGACTAGGATCAGTATCCCTGATCATTGACCATGTAGCTGGGGCTGATGGGAGTTGGGAGGCCACAAAGATCTGGTGGGCCAGATGTTCCTTATCCCTGAAGCGGCTCTTGGGCTCTTGGGTAGAAAAAATATTTTCCATGATCTCTCAACTTAACTGAAGATGCCCCGATCAAATGTAAGATGTTCTGTGTGTAAAGCATGTCCCATTCTATCATCAACATCGTCTTTGTTAACCCTCCCTTCACCCCGAGGTCCCAGGCCATGTTACAGCAGCCAGAACACTATATTAACAGCTTAATCAGATTGCAATCACAAAAACAAGATGGGTCTTGGAAATAGACCCTCAGATGTCAAAAAAAACAGGGTGAATAGGTATGGCGTTTTCAGCATTTGTCAGAAGCTGTCTTATTTAGCAGCTGCCACAGAGAATGATCCTTCCTGGATCATAGTGTCTGAGGATGGAGAAACTATTGAGCTTGTCCCTTCAGTCCCGACTTCTGCCCAACACAGGTAGCAAACCCACAACCAAACTTGCATTGTTCAAGTGCATGCCAGCCCGACTTTCCTCTCAACTTCGTCCCCCAAACTCACCTGCACATACTTCTCCCTCTCCCTGCGGTCACTCAGCAACCCAAACACCAGATCCCGGAAGTTATCCTGAGCCACCCGCACCATCTCCACGTCCTGAGGCGTCTGGGGGTGAAAGGAAGAGATGGCCACAGTAATAAAAATAAATAATAATAATAAATTTTATTTATACCCCGCCCTCCCCAGCAAAGACCTCAGGGCGGCTAACCCCAGATATAAAACAATTGATTAAGATACAACTTAAAAACAAGATTAAAATACAACATTAAAATGCAGCCTCATTTCAATAGAAACTCAAATCAAAAACTTTTTGGGAATGAAAACGTCAAATCTTCACCACGGCCAACTATTTAGACTGGTCCTACATGGGCCAGAAAAAGCCAGGGAAGGCCCCAAATAGGAGTTCCATCACAGAAGGAAAGAGGGGAAGGGGATCAAGTTGATTCCAATCCAAAGGCCAAGCGGAACAACTCTGTCTTACAGGCCCTGTGGAAAGAAATCAGATCTCTGTCTCATGAGACAGAGCGTTCCACCAGGCCAGAGTCAGTGCTGAAAAGGCCCTGGCTCTGGTTGAGGCTAATCTGACTTCCTTAGGGCCCTGGACCTCTAAGGTGTTGCTATGGACCTTAAGGTTCTCCATGGGGCATACCAGGAGAGGCGGTCCCGTAGGTACGAGGGTCCTAGGCCGTGAAGGGCTTTAAAGGTCAAAACCAGCACCTTAAATCTGACCCTGTACTCCACCGGGAGCCAGTGCAACTGGTAAAGCACTGGGTGAATATGCTCCCATGGCAGGGACCCCGTGAGGAGCCTCGCTGCAGAATTCTGCACCCGCTGAAGTTTCTGGGACAGCTTCAAGGGCAGCTCCACGTAGAGCGAATTACAGTAGTCAAGCCTGGAGGCGACCGTTGCATGGATCACTGTGGCCAGGTCGGGGCGGGAAAGGTAAGGGACCAACTGCAGGGATGGCTGCTCTTTAACGAAAAGTAGGCAGCCTAGAAGGAGCATGGCAGGGAAGGAGGTACGGTGGGAGGGGAGTCTGTCTCTGCTGAACATATATGCAGACACTCACAGCTTTGGTGTGGGGCTGAGTCTCCCCCTCTGGAAAGAACGTATCTAGAGCGTCGTATATCTTCCCATTTGGCTGCTGCTCCTGAAGCATGTTCATGATCACCTGATGCAAGAGAAAAAAAGGAAAGTCAAGGGGCTGACCTCCTCTATGGTGACCTGGGAGAACGTGTGGGACAGGCGTGGGAGGAAAGGATCAAAGAACCATTTGGCAATAATAAGTGAAAACCAGCAAAGACTGACCAGGCTACTGAGACATATGGACCTTAGGCTGGCGCCTTCACTTGACTCGTCTTTGTTTAGGCCAGCCTACCCAGATATTTATAATGTTGACATGTGCTTTAAGCTGGGGTTTTTTACTGATACTTTTATTGTTTTCTTCTTTTTGTGAACTGCTTTGAAGCGTCTCACCCCAAGTCAAGTGGTAGATAAAAGACAAAACACTGGTTATTTCGGGGTTTTTTCCCCTGGTTCTAATCCTTTATTGGATAATCTGACAACTGTTTTATGTAGCCTTTGTAGCCCGAGTTCGCTTCTTCTTCCCCACCACCGGCTTCTGGCTGCGCAGAATTGCACTGGCACGACGCAGAGCAGCCATGCGCAGCTCTTTGCGGTAGTTGTTCTTGCGGATGATGCGGCGGAGGCTGCTAAGAGTGGCACGGGCATTTTTGTTGATGGTGATCTTCTCGTAGGAGGTGGCTGGCTTCTGCTGGCCTGTACGCTTCTTGAGGACCACAACAATGCCCTTCCCATCAGCTGCAGGTTCCACCCCAACAGTCTTGCAATGAATCAGTCCACTGTAGCGGAAAGAGTTGCGGGCTTTGAGGTTGTTTGGTTCCGTGCTATATATTTGCCTGTTCCTTTTGATGAGGAAACTCGAGCCGTTGAGCAATATCATCCATTGCAGATGGGCAGACCTCCCTTTTTTGTATTCCAGTTCAATTAGTCAATTCAGCAAATCCTTTCCCTCCTTGTTTTTATCTTAACCCTTTACCTTAATGTATTATAACTTTACATTCTCACCTAATAACAATCCATTTTTACATACTCCTTTATAACATTACTGCCGAAACTACTTAACTTCATTCCGACATCATTCTAACATTCCTTAATTTTGCAGTATTTATCTAAGTAGTCTTTAAATTTCTTCCAAACTTCTTCCACCGACTCTTCTCCCTGGTCTCGGATTCTGCCAGTCATTTCCGCCAGTTCCATATAGTCCATCACCTTCATCTGCCATTCTTCCAGGGTGGGTAGATCTTGTGTCTTCCAATACTTTGCGATGAGTATTCTTGCTTGCAGAACCCTTCTTCTCGCGGAGACGGCCGGAAACGGAAAAGTGGTTATATCGTTTTTAACTCCCCTCACCCCACCAATGCCACACCGTGATATCTGCACACACGAAAAACGTTGACCTGACACCCACCTTTGCCTGAAGGCCTAACCGCAGCTTGGCATGGTGCCGGAAGTGCACCAAGTCAGGTGCCGCCTCCTTCACGGCTGCCAGCAGCGCCAGGACGCGGGGGAAGTCGTGAACCTGCTGCTTCTGCACCACGTGCCAGGCCGCAGCAGCCACGAGCCGCAACGCGACGCAGGGATCAGGGGCTGCCCCTCCTATCGCTTCTGCCTCCTCCTCCTCCATGGCCGCCATCGCCTGAGGGGAGAAAAAGCAGAAGGATGGTAGGAAAGTAAGAAGCGAGCGACAGCGGGAGGTTGGCAACTGCAAGAGACAGTGTGGCGTAGCGGATGGAGCGCCGGACCAGGGTTCAAATCCCCACTCGGCCATGAATGTTAGGGGTTGACCTTGGACACCTCTTGCAGCAGCCAAACCCACCTCACAAGGTTGTTGTGGGGATTAAATTAGGAAGAGGTGGGGAGAGCAATGTACTCCAGCTTGAGCTCCTTGGAGGAAAAGCTGAGATAGAAATGCAATACAGTGGTACATCGGGTTAAGTACTTAATTCGTTCCAGAGGTATGTTCTTAACCTGAAACTGTTCTTAACCTGAAGCACCACTTTAGCTAATGGGGCCTCCTGCTGCCGCTGCGCCGCCAGAGCACGATTTCTGTTCTCATCCTGAAGCAAAGTTTTTAACCCGAGGTACTATTTCTGGGTTAGCGGAGTCTGTAACCTGAAGCATATGTAACCCGAGGTACCACTGTAAATGAAAAACATGCCACAATCAGGACTCAGAAAGACTATTCCTGGCCTAGTTTCTTACACCTGCAGCTTCCTAGCCTCCTCTGCACTCAGGCAGCAGCCCCATCTCCCCTTCCGACCCCACCCCTTCCACAGAATAAGGCGCCATCCACTTGGCTCCCCTTACCCCACCGGCTTAATTTGCCCAGCTGCTTCCCACTCCATTGCTCACCACACCTCCATTCTGTGTGCCCCTTCCTCAAATGAAGGCAGCTCCCACCACCACCACCACTGTGTAGTAGGGTTCAGTGTTAGACTGATAAGACCTGCGAGGCCAGGGTTCAAATCTCCACTTCGCCCATGAAGTTCCCTGGGTGACGTAAGAAGAAGAGCCCTGAAGCTGGATCAGGCCGGAGGCTGCTCTAGCCCGAGAAGCAGGACCTGAAGCCCAAGAGCCTCTCTCTCCTTCATGAGCTTTCCAGCAACTGGTATCAGGAAGCTGCCCCAGATGGTTGAGACTGAGCAGAGGCAAAGTGGCTAGTAGACATTGGAAGCCATCGATTTGCCCGACCTCATTCTCAAGCCACCCGGGTTGGTGCCCATCGCGGCCTCCTGAGGGAGCGAGTTCCGCAGGTTAACCTAGCTATCACAATTTGTGCTGCTGTCAATAAATTTGTGAGCAAGTTCTTCCTAGCCTGTGAACCTTCTACCCCATCGTAAATCAATAGTAACACTACCTCTGGACTTTCGGCCAGCTTTAATCCAGTGATTCGTGTTATTATTATTAGTAGTATTTATACCCTGCCTTTTTCTCAGATTGAGACTCAGGACGGCTTACAGATAAAAATACAAAAAAGCAGGCAAAACAGAAAAAGCATAACACATAGAAAAGCTAGCTATTAACAATTAATTCAACACTAATGGAATGAAGACAATATAAAGAAATAAATTAAAAATGCTGATTGTAACAACAAGAAAACCATCGCAGCACTTGCCCTTGCCTTAAAAAGTCAGTTTCCAAAGGCCTGATGGAATAAAAAGGCCAATGGAAGAGAGACAACAAGGAGGAAGCCGGTCTAAATTCTCTAGGAAGGGAGATTTAGGGTCTGGAAGCAGAACAACGACCAACAGCCTCGAAACAGCAGTAGGCCCAGGCCAAGTTGGTGTGTTATCTCCTTAAACACCTTTTGCCAGAAAAAAATTGTACGTATTTACACACACCCCCCACATGTGAACGTAATTCCAGGTTTCCTGGCACCCCCCTCCAAGGTAACACCGAATATTCCTTGTTTATTTGATGTAATCTGACCCATGGCTGCCTCCTGAGGGAGAGAGTTCCGCAGGTTAACTGTGTGGAGGAAGACCTTCCTTTTCTCCGCCTTCCTGAAAGTTAAGAGCCATTAGACAGTGGAAGGGGCTCCCTCGGGAGATGGTGGGCTCTCTCCTTCCTTGGCAGGTTCCTGCATCGCAGGGGGTTGGGCTAGATGACCCTCGGGGGTCCCTTTCCCCTCTCCCGCCCTCCATGCCAACTTCCCCTCGGCCCAGCCCACCTCGCGGGGTTGTTATTGTGGGGTGAGCAGGGGCAGAAGAACCGTCCCGGCCCCCTTCAGCTCCCTCAGCGGGTGAAAAGCGCGACAGAAGCGCAATAAACAAGCGTCATACCCTTCTTCGTTGCCCTTGGCAACCGTTAGCCCCCGGCCGGGCTTCCGGCGGCTTCACTTCCGGCTGCGCATGCGCCCTTTTAACTCTTCCCTCTCCGCTTTTGCGGGACCCTGAGCGGCTTCGCAGCTCCGGCGCTCGCTCGGCTCTCCTCCTTCTACCGCTAACTCCGGGCATTTCGGTTTTTTTATGTCCCGCCGCGCTTCCGGCGCGTTTCTATGGAGATGCGCCTGACGTCACCCCGGCGCTTTCGTCACATCCGCTGGCGTTCCGCGGAAACCTTGGAGACGCGCTGTTTACTCACCGCCGACGCTCAAAATGAGTCACACAGCGGCCCCTGTCGGTTATTCTGGGAACCGCAGCCTCGTAGAGCAGCAGCCAATCAGGAACGAGGAGGTGGGACGAAAGAGGAGATTATGCAGATTTCAGAGCAGGGCGCCCACCTGGCCAGGTGGAGGTGGGCGGGGCCTAGCGTGTCACACCAGCCCTGCAGGGTAGGCCGAGGTTAATATTGCACGTTGGGGAATCGGTGCTGGGAGCAAGAATATAGTCTACAACTACCCTGCAGTGTGGTCCAGTGTTACTGCTTTGTTGCAGGCTGCGTTTTGTGTACAGTGGTACCTCGGGTTACAGACGCTTCAGGTTACAGACTCCGCTAACCCAGAAATAGTGCTTCAGGTTAAGAACTTTGCTTCAGGATGAGAACAGAAATCATGCGACGCGGCGGCAGCAGGAGGCCCCTTAGCTAAAGTGGTGCTTCAGGTTAAGAACAGTTTCAGGTTAAGAACAGACATCCGGAACAAATTAAGTACTTAACCTGAGGTACCACTGTGTGCTGTACAGTAATACCTCATGTTGCGTTAGGTTCATGCTTTGTCTTTTTCGCCACATGCGCAGAAACGCTCTATTGCGGATGCGCAGAAGCAGTGCTCTAGTTATGGACTTTTTGGGGTGGAAATGGAACCCCAGAATGGATCGTGTCCGTAACTAGAGGTACCACTGTACATGAGAGAGGCAACATCCAATGTACATCTTGTAATAATAATAATAATAATAATATTACTTATAGCCCAATCATCTGGCTGGGTTTCCCCAGCCACACTGGGTGGCATACAGCACATTAAAAAAACATTAGACATTACACATTTCCCAATACAGAGCTGCCTTCAGATGTCTTCTAAAAGTCAGGTAGTTGTTTATTTCCTTGACATCTGATGTGAGGGCGTTCCACAGGGCAGGTGCCACTACCGAGAAGGCCCTCTGCCTGGTTCCCTGTAACTTGGCTTCTCGCAATGAGGGAACCGCCAGAAGGCCCTCGGCGCTGGACCTCAGTGTCCGGGCTGAACGATGGGGGTGGAGACGCTTCTTCAGGTATACTGAGCTGAAGCCATTTAGTCTGTTTTTGTGACTGTGTGGGACCCAGTTCAGCTACTGACTGATTGTGTGACTGCAGAAATGGATAAAAGCCCCCCATCCAAACAATGACTATCATTAGTGCAGGTAAGAAGAAGCAAAAACTTAAATTTTTATCATCTACAATACTGTCTTTTTTATACTACAGTATGTTGATGATTGCTTTCATTTTATGGATCAACAGTCGTTAGTAAAATTCATGTTAAATTGCTGTTTTAGGGGTTGTTTTTAAAAGTCTGGAACAGATTGGTCCATGTTGCATTACTTTCTATGGGAAAGCGCACCTTGGTTTTGAAACGCTTTGGTTTTGGAACAGACTTCCGGAACGGATTAAGCTTGAGAACCAAGGTACCGCTGTAACTGGTAAAGTACAGATGCATTGTCATAGGAGCAAGTAGCTCAGAAGGAAGAGAGGTGGGGCCTTTCTTCCACCTCTACACTGCTCCAAAATAAAGCTTTCGATCAGAGATAATTCTGATACAGTGGTGCCCCGCAAGACGAATGCCTCGCAAGACGGAAAACCCGCAAGACGAAAGGGTTTTCCGTTTGCGAGTTGCTTCGCAAGACGAATTGCCCTATGGGCTTGCTTCCCAAGAAGGAAGCCCATAGGGAAATCTCCGGGGACCTCTTTTAAATGCTGGTGGTGGGGAGCAAAGCCTTTCCCCCCCCCCTCCGGCCTTCAGAAGAGGTCCAGGAAGGCTGGCGGGGGCCGAAAGGCTTTGCTCCCCACCGCCAGCATTTTAAAAGCGGTCCGGGATAGCAGGGAAGCGCTTCCCGCTATCCTGGACGGCTTTTGAAGGCCGGCGGGGGGGGGGAGCAAAGACTTTCGCCCCCCGCCGGCCTTCAGAAGAGGTCCTGGACCTCTTCTGAAGGCTGGCGGGGGGCGAAAGTCTTTGCTCCCCCCCGCCGGCCTTCTGGGGGGCTTTAAAATCGCCCCGGGACAGCGGAGAAGTCCGCTGTCCGGGGCGATCTTAAAATGCTGGCGGGCGGCAACGCTGCCGCCCGCCAGCATTTTAAAAAACCCCGGGACAGCGGAGAAGTCCTCTGCTGTCCCAGGGTTTTTTAAAATGCTGGGGGTGGGAAGAAAAGCACTTGTACCCCCCCCAGCTTTCAGAAGAGGTCGGGGGACAGACTGTCCCCGGACCTGGTCTGAAGGCGGTTTCCATAGGAACGCATTGATTGATTTTCAATGCATTCCTATGGGAAACCGTGCTTTGCAAGACGAAAAAACTTGCGGAACAAATTAATTTCGTCTTGCGAGGCACCACTGTAATTCAAAGGGGGCTGTCTAGTAGATGTATGATATGATGTCCTTATTCAGACTGTGACTGTCAAAAAGGAAATAGGAGCAGAGTTTGTCAGCCTTACTCATTTCAAAGGAAACTCACTTCTCATCCAGGGACGTTTAAAATTTGTGTATCTCACCTCCTCAACTCTTTAACTGGAAATTGCTAATCCAAGCACTGAGATGCCGGACACTACTACCCCTTTTATATCTCTAGTAGGGATTACTCTGCTTCAGTTTCCATCCCTGAGCTTCCTTCTGCAGAATTACAGCAGCATCCCCTCTCTCCCTGCCTCAGTTTACTCTCAAGACCAGGGGTCCGCAAACTTTATCAGCAGGGGGCCGGTCCACTGTCCCTCAGTCCTTGTGAGGGGCCGGACTATATTTTTTGGGGGAAAGGGGGGGGGGAGAACAAATTCCTATGCCCCACAAATAACCCAGATGCATTTTAAATAAAAGGACACATTCTACTCATGTAAAAACACGCTGATTCCTGGACTGTCCGTGGGCCGGATTTAGAAGGTGATTGGGCCGGATCCAGCCCCCAGGCCTTAGTTTGCCTATCCATGCTCAAGATCAAATTTTCCTTCTCCCTTTCCCTCTCCATGACCACATCCCCCCTCCCCAAACTTCACTTTCCTTCTCCAATGCCATAATGGGATATTTCTTTCTCAGCTTCTGAATCTACAAAAGTGTCAGAAATATCTGCTCCTCCAGCCTCTCTTCCACCCACAGCTTCCCACAAAAAAATCCCCTTCGCTTGCTCTCTGGGCCTGTGGGGTGGGGGAAGCCTCCCATGGGGGCAGAGAGAAAGAAAGGGAGGATACACCTACCCCAAGCAGGTCATGTTGCTCCCTAAAGGTAAGGTAAAGGGACCCCTGACCATTAGGTCCAGTCGTGGCCGACTCTGGGGTTGCAGCGCTCATCTTGCTTTATTGGCCAAGGGAGCCGGCATACAGCTTCTGGGTCATGTGGCCAGCAGGACTAAGCCACTTCTGGCGAACCAGAGCAGCGCACGGAAACGCCGTTTACCTTCCCGCCGAGTGGTACCTATTTATCTACTTGCACTTTGACGTGCTTTTGAACTGCTAGGTTGGCAGGAGCAGGGACCAAGCAACGGGAGCTCACCCCGTTGCGGGGATTCGAACCGCTGACCTTCTGATTGGCAAGTCCTAGGCTCTGTGGTTTAACCCACAGCACCACCCGCATCCCTACATGTTGCTCCCTAATTCTCCTATATTCCTCCTCCTGAAATGACCCAAATGGATACCTGAAAGGGCCATGTTTGGCTCTATTCACATACCTGATGTGAATTACTGTATGCTTGTGAAACATGGGCCACTTATAAACGCCATCTCCAACTCCTCGAAAGATTCCATCAATGGTACCTCCGAAAAATTGTACGCATTACTTGGGAAGACAGGCGAACTAATGCCTGTGTACTGGAAGAAGCAAAGATCACCAGTGTCAAAGCGATGATCCCTCAACATCAACTTTGTTGGACTGGTCATATTGTGCGGGTGCCTGATTATTGCTATCCAAAGCAACTACTCTATTCCCAACTTAAAAATGGAAAGCGTAATGCTGGTGGTCAACAAAAGAGGTTTAAAGACTCTCAAGGCAAATCTTTAAAAATGTAGTATAAACACCAACAATTGGGAAACACTTGCCTGTGAGTACTCCAGTCAGAGAACAACCTTTACCAAAGGCGTCATGGGCTTTGAAGATGTTTGAACTCAGGATGCAAGGGAGAAACGTATTAAGAGGAAGGCACGCTTGGCAAACCCTCACTGTGATCAACTCCTGCCCGGAAACCAATGTCCCCACTGTGGAAGGACATGTGGATCCAGAATTGGCCTCCACAGTCACTTACAGACTCATTGTTAAAACTGTCAAAACAAAATAAAAAAATTCCTTCCAGTAGCACCTTAAAGACCAACTAAGTTAGTTCTAGGTATGAGCTTTCGTGTGCATGCACACTTCTTCAGATACCTTCTTCAGATGCACACGAAAGCTCATACCTAGAACTAACTTAGTTGGTCTTTAAGGTGCTACTGGAAGGAATTTTTTTTATTTTGTTTTGACTATGGCAGACCAACACGGCTACCTATCTGTAACTGTTAAAACTGTGTTTATGGAAGACAATCTTACTCGGCTATGAGTGATCGCCGAAGAAGTGCCCCCTAGTGGCTGTCATAATCACAGCGTGATGACAGACCAGTACAAATACTATATAGGAGAGAGAGGAAAAGCCAATGTGGCTTTGAGGGGAGGTCAGCCTGGACAATACCACAAAATGCAACAGCTGTTAACGTGGGTTTGTGACAGCTGAGTGCTCCAAGAAAAGAAGAAACCCACACAACCATTTAAAAAGCCAGGTTTAGAGATAAAAATCATTTATTTTCAAATAAATACCTATATTAAGTGTGAAAAATAAGAGTAACAGGCTTTGGCTTCACTCATTTGCATGTAGTTTAAATGTAGCATAATTTATCATATCTTCACATAATCACAGAGCTGTCATCTTATGTTATTTTGGCTCTTTTTAAAAGCATGCACAGCTTGGCTTCAGTGCAAAGTTAAGGAAGAATGTGGACATTTGGTGTTTGCATACATTTAAATAAGTGAACAGAGGCAGGGCAGCCAATGGCCAATTAATGCATTTTGCGGTGGGTTAGTAGTCTTCCTCAAGCAGCTTCCCTTCTCTTCTTTGCTGTTACCATTTTAGGAGGGCAGGTAAAAAAATCCTTCCCCCACTACAACCAGTGCATGATAACGTCCTTGTACCGGTGACCCAAGGAGATAAGAAAGTGGCAAGATTCATCTAATGTAAATGTGGCGTTAAATTTCCAATGGATATGGTGGGGATCAAGCTGGATTTACTTAGGAGGACTTAAAAAAATGACCCCTGTGTGTCTTCTCCCTTCGGAAGCTCATCGCTTGCCTTTTTTTGGGAGCAAGTGTTGTGCCTGTGCGAGAGAGTGAGCTTCAGTGGATTATTTAAAAACAAAAGGTGTGCGAAGGAGCAAAAGAGAACAACCAGTACAAAAACATTTCAGGGGATCCCAGTGATCAAGAAAGAGGGAGTGGATTTGTAGGGTGCTGGCAACGCTTGGGCTTGGGAGAGAGTTAAATGGACAGTGCAGGTATGTGAGGGGATGGCAAACATTCAGGTGGAAGATGGACGGACAGGCAGAGAGGGACTGGTCGACATGGGCTCAGAGTCGCGAGTTTTGTGGGGAGCGGGGACAGAGAGCAAGGAAAAGGGGAAGGAAGAACAGAACAAATTGTGTGAGGGGAGGGGAAAGCAGAGATATAACTGGGCAATGGCAAATAAAGGGCAGGGGCAGCAGGGTGGGCTGTATATGGGTGATGGACGGCTGAGAGACAACCGAATATCGAGGCCTTGGCATGCCCGCATCCTGCAGAACTGCTGTGGTTCTGTGGCTCATTCATAGCACGCCCCCTCATGTTGCTCCCAGTTCGGCTGGCACCGTATGCAATTCATCACACAGTACATCACATTAAAAATAAAAAAAAGCTAAAAAGGTCTGCCTCAGACCCCCCGCCCCGCCCGCACGGCAGGCGACCCACGGACATTGGGGGAGCCTCGAGGGTCTGGCTGGCGGGCTGGAGACCTGCGGGCATTGGCTGGGCTGCTGCGGCCTGTCGGCTGGCGAGCCGGAGACGCCCTGTTGAGGGCGGGAGAAGGTGCAGGCGAGGCTCGGGCGGGGGCCGGAGAAGGTGCAGGCGAGGCTCGGGCGGGGGCCGGAGAAGCCCGTCCGTGGGCCGGGGAAGCTCGTCCGCGGGCCGGAGACCCCCGAACTGGGGCTGGAGAAGCCGACGAGGGGCCTCGTGGGGGTCCCTGGGTCACCTCGATCGTCAGCACCCCGTGGACCTGGGATAGCTGAGGGCTGTCCAGGCTGGCTACCAGCTGGCGTTGGCCTGCACGGAGAGGTGTGAACGTCTGTCGTAGCGTCACTGTTTGATGTGGGCCGATATTTCTGCAAAAGAGGGAGAAAGAGAGAGTTAGGTTCCCCAGCTTGTGTTTTCAGAAAGTCCAGAGTTCAGAAGTAAAAAGGTAAAGGACCCCTGATGGTTAAATCCAGTCAAAAGCGACTATGGGGTTGCGGCGCTCATGTCGCTTTCAGGCCAAGGGAGCCGGCGTTTGTCCGCAGACAGCTTTCTGGGTCATGTAGTCAGCAGGACTAAACTGCTTCTGGCGGAATGGGACACAGCGACGGAAACCAGAGCGCACGGAAATGCCGTTTACTTTCCCACCACAGCGGTACCTATTTATCTACTTGCACTGGTGTGCTTTTGAACTCCCCGTCGTGGGGATTCGAACCACTGACCTTCTGATCAGCAAGCCCAAGAGGCTCAGTGGTTTAACCCACAGCACCACCGACGTTCTGGTCCAGTGCCAGGGCTCGAAGAGTCCAACCCTCCAATTCTAGGTGTGCAATAACCTGATTGCAGGTTCTTATTAGGAACATCCTGCCTTACTTTGGTCAACTCTTCGCTAATTTGGTTTCAGCTTCCACCCTGAAGCCTCTGTCATATGCAACTCCTGAATTAAGGACAAAATGAAAACTAGGGAGCTATCTGGCAACCCAGACAGATGGGCAGGGTATAAATATTACCAGTGCTCCCCCCTAAAAAAAATGTTTAGGGGTACTCTCATTTTCCTATTCATATTGAAGTACTGCCCTTCGATGAGGCTGAATTTAGATTCACAAAATGTTTAGAGGTATGTGTACCCCTGTGTCCGTCCCCCCCAGGAAAAAAGTTCTGAATATTACAATAATAATTTATTATTATTATTATTATTATTTTGATCAAATTTGGGGAGTTTTTTATTTGCCCTTTCCCTCCTCTCAGCCCTGATTTGTTGAGTGTTTAAAATTGCATTTGAATTATGCGATGTGAATTTTGCTGAACGCTTTCGTATAGCACCTGGTAATCTTCCCGACGAAGGGAAGATGGCTATTGTTTCAGATGCACAACGCCCTTAAATGGCAGCCCTGCCCCAAAGAATCCTGGGAAAGGTAGGTTTACTCACCCCACTGTCATTGTATTTGGGGTGGAGAGACCCGACCCCTCCATATGGAAGATGGCCCCTGTCAGCGTCACCGGAAGGGGGTTCTTGAAGACAATCTGGACTTGGGTTTCTTGTCCAACGATAGCTGGGCCCAGCAACTGTTGTCGGGGGGAAAGAGAGGAGAGAACAGAGAAAGCATTGACAAGGGTGAGCAGTTCTGGATTTACGTACAGTGGTGCCTCGCAAGACGAAAAGAATCCGTTCCGTGAGTCTCTTCGTCTTGTGGTTTTTTTCGTCTTGCGAAGCAAGCCCATTAGCGGATTAGCGCTATTAGCGGCTTAGCAGATCAGCTGTTTAGCGGCTTAGCGGATCAGCTGTTTAGCGGCTTAGCGGATCAGCTGTTAAGTGGCTTAGCGGATCAGCTGTTAAGCGGCTTAGCGGATCAGCTGTTAAGCGGCTTAGCGGCTTGGGAAAAAGGGGGGGGGGGAGGAAAAAAAACCAGCAGGAACTCGCAAGACATTTTTGTCTTGCGAAGCAAGCCCATAGGAAATTCGTTTTGCGAAGCACCTCCAAAACGGAAAACCCTTTCGTCTAGCGGGTTTTCCGTCTTGCGAGGCATTCGTCTTGCGGGGCACCACTGTATAAGCTAAACAAGCTATCGCTTAGGGCCTCACTCTCTTGGGGCCCCTCCCAAATTAAAAAAACAACAACTGGATGTACATTTCTAAAATATAAGATAAAAAACAAATAAAACCTACATACAGCAACAGTGTTTTGTGTTGTGCAGGCTCCTATGATGTAAGGCCTGCTAGCCTGCTCCCTAAAATATCACTGGTTTGCTCCTTTCTATATATAGGGTGACTACATTCTGCACGGGCTGGTTGCATGGCAACATGGGCAAATGGCTTGAGATACCTATGTGGTCCATAAATGACCATATAGCCTATTTTCTTTTATTCTTATAGACAACATTTTCAATGTATGATTCTTCTATTCCCCCTGCCCCCACAGATTTGACCACCCATCTGCCCCAATGTCTCCTTTTCTCTTTGAATTTGTCTTCTTGATCTTCCCTTTCTACTAACGTTTTATAAATTTCACTGGTTTCTCCTTTTATAACTGTACAGGGGTACCTCGGTTTACGAACTGAATTAATTCCGGAGGTCCGTTCTTAAACCAAAACCGTTCTTAAACCAAGGCGTGATTTCCCTAATGAGGCCTCCCGCCACCAGTGCCCTTCCACTGTTTGGATTCTGTTTGTAGACCAAGGTAAAGTTCGCAAACCGGGATACTACTTCCGGTTTTCTGGAGTTTGTAAACCAAATAGTTCTTAAACAGGGCTGTTCTTAAACCGAGGTACCACTGTATTTTCTTCTTTATCTCTACTTTTTATAATAATTTTCCCCCAAATTTTGTATATTCTTTACAGTTCTTGTTTTGTTTTTTTAATAGGACTAAAATGCTCGTTAAAGATCCATTCAAGTCAACTGGGGTGTTGAAAACTGCCTGGGATCCACTGGCGTTCCTGTGGCCCCGGACCCCCACCACGAACACCTGTTTTTCTAAGTGTAGTCCCATGGGTGTGGGACCTCATCTCTGTGGCCCCCCCATGCCTCTTTATCTGGCTCTCAAAACCCTCTTCTGGACACTCCTGCTTGCTAGTTAAGCTCCACGACTCAAATCAGTCCTCAAACCCCTCAAATTCCCTTTGGCTTGTCTACACGGAGGACAGCGAGGTAATTACACACAAAGGCAATGTTTACATCCATGGCTCCACCCACTTTGGTCTCTGGCCCCGCCCACCATGGCAACTGGCCCTTCAAAGCCTGCCCAGAAGAGAAAGTGGCCCTCAAGCCCCCCCCCACCCCAAAGAGTCCCCCCACCCCTGACTCTAAACCACAGCCCCTGCGCCATACCGTCAGAGTGAGGTCCGGCGTCCGCAAACGGAAGGTGTGCTCCTTCGCGATCACCTGACCGGTTTCGGCCACTTTCCCCGAGATGCTGAGCTTCATGGCTCCCTGGTCAACCAGGTGGGGCTTGTACTCCGCGTAGGAGACCACCATGGGAACAGCCTGGCCTGGAAGGGAAAGGCAGGGGAAGGGTTAGGCAAACTGGGACCGAAAATCACGACAAGCTCTATGGCACAACCTGTGGCTCTACGCAGCTCAGGACCAGGTTCCCTGAGAGACGGACCGCTTTAGTATTTATTTACTTTATCCCTTAAACACCCAGTCAATTGCCACAGTCAGTGGAAGAGTTTTCGGCAAGTTCCAAAGATCGCCAAAACCCGCTCTGCAGTAACCCTGAGTGTCTGGAGGCAGTTGGAGGATGGATGGCGGCTAACAGATTGAGGCTGAATCCTGACAAGACAGAAGTACTGTTTTGGGGGGACAGGAGGCGGGCAGGTGTGGAGGATTCCCTGGTCCTGAATGGGGTAACCGTGCCCCTGAAGGACCAGGTGTGCAGCCTGGGAGTCATTTTGGACTCACCGCTGTCCATGGAGGTGCAGGTCAGTTCTGTGTCTAGGGCAGCTGTCTGCCAGCTCTATCTGGTACGCAGGATGAGACCCTATCTGCTGGCAGACTGTCTTGCCAGAGTGGTGCACGCTCTTGTTATCTCCCGCTTGGACTACTGCAACGCGCTGTACGTGGGACTACATTTGAAGGTGACCCGGAAGCTGCAACTAATCCAGAATGCAGCAGCTAGACTGGTGACCGGAAGTGGCCACCGAGACCATATAACATCGGTCCTGAAAGACCTACTTTGGTCCCCAGTACACTTCCGAGCACAATTCAAAGTGTTGGTACTGACCTTGAAAGCCCTAAACGGCCCAGTATACATGAAGGACACCTCCACCCCCATCGTCAAACACGGACACTGAGGTCCAGCTCCGAGGGCCTTCTGGCAGTTCCCTCACTGCGAGAAGCAAAGTTACAGGGAACCAGGCAGAGGGCTTCTCGGTAGTGGCGCCCGCCCTCTGGAATGTCCTCCCACCAGATGTTAAGTGAATAAGCAACTATCTGACTTTTTGAAGACATCTGAAGGCAGCCCTGTTTAGGAAAGTTTTTAATGTTTGATGTTTTATCATGTTTTCAATATTCTGTTGGGAGCTGCCCAGAGTGGCTGGGGAAACCCAGCCAGATGGGAGGGGTATAAATAACAAATGATCATGATGATGATAACTCAGAGCAGGACTTTTAGCATAGAATATCCGTATTCTGCAAATCATAAAACTTCTTTCAAAACTACTGCACTACACTGAAATGTTTAAATGTTTCTTTCGTTGCCCTCAATTCTTCCTGCCACACTTGCCGTCCTCTCCTTCGAGAACCACTGACTTAGAGAGAACGCACCACGTCCCGTGGATTTCCTCCATGCCCCCCCCGGCTCCACCCAGGGAGCAGTGTCCCGCCTCTACCCGTTTTGCCACGTCCAGCTACTATTCCCCTGCCACAGGGTGGCCCGGTGATTTAAGGTGACCAAGAGCCAGTGTGGCGTAGCAGTTCGAGTTTTGGACCAGGACCTGGGAGAGAGCCGGGTTCGAATCCCCATTCGGCCATGAAGCTCAAGACCGCAATACCTCAAGGGCCACCTCTTTCCATATGAACCTGCCCAGACCCTGAGATCATCATCTGAGGCCCTCCTTCATGTGCCTCCTCCTTGAGAGGTCCGGAGGGTGGCAACACGAGAACAGGGCCTTCTCTGCAGTGGCTCCCTATCCGTGGAATGCTCTTCCCAGGGATGTTCACCTGGTGCCTTATTATACACCTTTAGGTGCCAGGCAAAAACGTTCCTTTTTGACCAGGCCTTTGGTTGACCTGATGGACAGCTGGACATCGACTTATACCCTTTTAAAATGTGGCTCTTTTTGAGGGGGTGTTACTGGGTTATCGCGGGTGGCGCTGTGAGTTAAACCATAGAGCCTAGGACTCGCCGATCAGAAGGTCGGCAGTCCGAATCCCTGCGACAGGGTGAGCTCCCGTTGCTCGGTCCCTGCTCCTGCCCACCTAGCAGTTCAAAAGCACGTCAAAGTGCAAGTAGATCAATAGGTACCACTCTGGCGGGAAGGTAAACGGCGTTTCCGTGCGCTGCTCTGGTTTGCCAGAAGCGGCTTAGTCATTCTGGCCACATGACCCAGAAGCTGTACGCTGGCTCCCTCGGCCAATAAAGCGAGATGAGCGCCGCAACCCCAGAGTCGGCCACGACTGGACCTAATGGTCAGGGGTCCCTTCACCTTTACCTTACTGGGTTATTGTTCTTATTTTGATGTTATATATTGTGATCTTTTCTGTGAACATGAGACCTCCGGGTAGAAGGGCGGTGTATAAATTCAAGAAATAATAATAATAATGAAGTTCCTGGGGTGATCTTGGGCCAACCTCTTAGCCTGGCCTACCTCGCAGGCCTGTCGTGAGGGTGAAAAGTCGGCGAAGCCTGTCCAGCACCCTGAGATCCTTGGAAGAAGGTGGTATACAAATTTGAAAAAACCACAACCAAATATATAAGGTGTCGTACTTCCGCTGGCCGGCACCTGGACCTCCCTCTTCTCCTGCTTGAAGTTGCTGCCCGTTACGCCGGTGTAATACATGACGGCCACAAAGAGGTTGAGGGAGACGCTTCGAGGCATGGAGCTGCGGTTCTTCAAGATGACCCTCAGGGAGATGTCTTGGCCTGTGTAGGCCTCCTGGGTGTCCACCGTCACGGAGATGTCGTCGCCCCACTCCTTGTTGGTGTAGATGTGGGCCTTGGTGCCGTGCTTGGCGGCCGTTTCAACCGCTTTGCGCTCCGCTTCGGAGCCTGGGAGAGAAAAAGAGGGAGAAGGATGGAGAGAGATGCTCAGGTGCTGCTGCTGTAGCAGCTAAGAGGCAGGTGAAGGTCTAGAGCGAAGACGGTTTCATTCCAAACTGCCTGCAATTTAATTTAATTTTCCATTTTCGAATACAGTGGTACCTCGGGTTACAGACACTTCAGGTTACAGACTCCGCTAACCCAGAAATAGTACCTCGGGTTAAGAACTTTGCTTCAGGAAGAGAACAGAAACCACGCGATGGCAGCGGGAGGCCCCACTAGCTAAAGTGGTGCTTCAGGTTAAGAACAGTTTCAGGTTAAGAACGGACCTCCGGAACGAATTAAGTACTTAACCCGAGGTACCACTGTATTCATTCAAGCAACCTTAAAATACCAAGGGCTTCCCTTCTTCTCTTTCCGCGGTTTGTTTTGCAAAACACAAATCCCTGCATATTTTATAGCAAAAACGTTCCTTTCTAACCAGGCTTTTGGTTGATCCGATTTACATCCTATGCCCTTTTAAAATGTGCTGTTTTTTGTGGGGGGGCGCTATTGGGTTCTTGTTTTTATTTTTATTAGGTATTTTGTGGTTTTATATCTTGGTTTTATTCCCATCAGATGTCAAGGAAATAAAGAACTATCTGACTTTAAGAAGACATCTGAAGGCAGCCCTGTTCAGGGAAGTTTTTAATGTTTGATGTTTTATCGTTTTTTTAATATTATGTTGACAGCCGTCCAGAGTGGCTGGGGAAACCCCAGGCAGATTGGCAGAGTATAAATATATTATTATTATTATATTATTATTATTACAGTGGTACCTCGAGTTACATATGCTTCAGGTTACAGACTCTGCTAACCCAGAAATAGTACCTTGGGTTAAGAACTTTGCTTCAGGATGAAATCGTGTTCCGGCGGCGCGGCAGCAGCAGGAGGCCCCATTAGCTAAAGTGGTGCTTCAGGTTAAGAACAGTTTCGGGTTAAGAACAGACCTCTGGAACGAATTAAGTACTTAACCCGAGGTACCACTGTATTATTATTATTATTTATTTGTGTGTGTCCTGCCTCAGGAATCCCAGCTGTCTGCCCCCTTGTCCACACAGCACATTACCTTCAGGATGTTTGTAAATGTCGGTGACATCATGGCGCTGATTTGAGCCCACTGCCTTGGTACTGATTAAGTGACCGATTGCCTTCTCCTCCACATAGACGATCTTGAAGCTGCCGTCAGACTGTCGCTGCCAATACACCTTGTCACTGTTCACCTGCAAAGAGAGAGAGAGAGAAATTAGGTCAAAGAAACCCATCAGCAGGCCCGCCGTCGTGAAAATCAACACCTGTGTTTGCCCATGATTCTGTTTGGGGGTAGAGGGGGTAGAGGGGCATCTCTGCCCCTTGTCATTTCACATAATTGTAGGGTTGGAAGAGACCACGAGGGCCGTCTTGTCCAACCCCCTGCAATGCAGAGATCTTTTGCCCAACGTGGGGCTCCAACCCCTGAGGGTCACAGCCTCCTGCTCTACCAACTGAGCTAAACTTGCCCAAAAACTGAAGCTTGCTTAATGAACCAGGCAGAGGGTCTTTTCGGTGGTGGCACCCACCCTGTGGAACGCCCTCCTGTCAGATGTCAAGGAAATAAACAATTATCTGACTTTTAGAAGACATCTGAAGGCAACCATGTTTAGGGAAGTCTTCAATGTTTGATGTTTTATCGTGTTTATAATATTCTGTTGGGAGCTGCCCAGCGTGGCTGGGGAGGCCCAGCCAGATGAGTGAGGTATAAATAATAAAATTATTATTATTATTACTTCTCCTCTTTAGCTACATGATCCCTAGAGAAGGTTTACCCAGAAGTCAAGTCACAACAAGTTCAACAGGCCGGCAGTCCAAAGTGTTGCCAGCTCAAAATTGCCACGGTAAACTTTGAAGAGAGAGATATAAGGCATTCATCCCCATTTCTGTGGCAAAGACCTTGTGTATCTATGTCTATCTACCCATCGAGATAGATAGATGGACATTTCAATTTCACTGGATGCTATAGCAGAAAACCAGTTTAGTGATGACAAGGATTATTATGACTGTGTTGCAGATTGTGTCTTCGGGTGCTGTTGAAACCTTTCGTCACCTTCAACCTGTGACTTTGTTAGCTGGGGCTGATGGCAACTGGAGTCCAGCAAAATCTGGAGGGCAGAAGTTGGGGAAGGTTGCTCTAACCTTTTGTTTATCCACAGCTGTAACTGAAATTATTCCACCCTGTTGCAAATAAGGTGAGATTCAGCTGAAAACTTATCCTGGCTTTTCCAGTCTTGCTATAAGTTGCATTTCTCCACCCCCATCATTCTGCCCGGACGCTGAGGTCCAGCGCCGAGGGCCTTCTGGCGGTTCCCTCATTGCGAGAAGCAAAGCTACAGGGAACCAGGCAGAGGGCCTTCTCGGTAGTGGCGCCCGCCCTGTGGAACACCCTCCCATCAGATGTCAAAGCGATAAACAACTACCTGACATTCAGAAGACATCTTAAGACATCCCTGTTCAGGGAAGTTTTTAACGTGTGATATTTTACTGTATTTTTGGTTTCTATGGAAGCCGCCCAGAGTGGCTGGGGAGGCCCAGCCAGATGGGCAGGGTATAAATAATAAATTATTATTATTATTATTATTATTATTATTATTATTATTATTAACCACTTGACGCATCCGTTGTGTGGAGCTATTGCTGTTGGTTTTGTTGGATTTCCTCCTTGCAAACAGTTGAAAGTCTGCAATTTTTGAGAATAAACCTGATTTGCAATGGGGGTGGAATAATTTTGATTGCAACTGTATGTTGGAGCGTCTCCACCCCCATCGTTCTACCCGGACACAGAGGTCCAGCGCCGAGGGCCTTCTGGTGGTTCCCTCACTGCGAGAAGCAAAGCTACAAGGAACCAGGCCCTGTGGAACACCCTCCCACAAGATGTCAAAGAGATAAACAACTACCTGACATTTAGAAGACATCTGAAGGCAGCCCTGTTTAGGGAAGTTTTTAATGTGTGACATTTTAATGTATTTTAAATCTTTGTTGGAAGCCGCCCAGAGTGGCTGGGGAAACCCAGCCAGATGGCCAGGGTACAAATAAATTATTATTATTATTATTATTATTATTATTATTATTATTAGTGATAGAATTGACGTCTGCATTCCTGGGGAGCTCTCCCTGGTGCTGAAGGTTCCAAGTCTGAATCAGAGATGCGGTGACATGACCAAGGGATCTCTCAGTAGCATTCGCACATGCAAAATCATTCAGAAACAAGTACCTCAGCAAAGCAGAAGGAGGCATCGTATTTCATGTAGACCAGCCCGTTCTTGATGGCCTCTACGGAGCAGGGACCGCAGCAGAAAATGCCTGTTGAGGAAAGCAGGGGAGAGATGAGATGGAGCTCTGTGTCATACTCCCCGTCCCCTTTCCAGAACAGACAACGGCTTCCAGTGTTAATCTGCGGAACTCCTTGTGGCACGATTTGAACTGGCGTCCATACCGTGGCAGGTGTTGCTTAAAAATGAAACCACGTAGCAAATTGTTCTCCCAACCAGGTGATTCTTCCTCGGTACTCAAACTCAGGAGTTTCCCTCAGTGATTCAAGCACCTTTTATGGGGCCAAACAGAGTCTGATTGGCTCACAAAGTCACCTGAACCCTGCTGGTCGGATGGATGCAGTACCCATCTCCAGCCATCTGCAGTGCTAGTGTGCCAGTGCAATAAGGAGACCAGTCCAGCAACTCCCAAGCTATTAGGCCCACTCCACCTAGTTTGCGACCCCCAAAAGTTGTAAGCTGGCCAGGTGTCCTCCAGGTGTTTTGGAGTACAACTCCAGCATGCATGATGGGAGATGGAGTCCCAAACAGCTGGAGGGCATCAGAGTCTTTATGTGCAGGAACGTTTCCTTGACTCACCGCTGCTGGATTCCTGGGGCGTGGCATCGACAACCTGCCACCCATCAAACCCTGAAGGCAAATCGGGACGTTTCATCCAGCAGTCGTTCCAGACATGGAAATTCCTGCATCCGGACAGGGGAGAAAAAAAGAATTAAAATGGGGTACTTGGAAGTGGAAAGAAGCAGATGTCCCAGCAAAGAATGGAGACAAAAACTTACGGAATATGCAGAAATGGCGAAACTTATCAGAAGAATAAGAAATCAAGATAAGAAACTTTTTTTTCCCAATAAAAGAATGGAAATGGTTTATTGAATGTTTATAGATAAATTGCAAACAGATAAAAAACATGGGCAGGGTTATTGTAATAACCTGCAGTTATTACACAAGAGTATATATTTAGATACTTAAATGAGCAAATTAAATGGATTTGGATAGGCCGCAGAGATTCTAAAATAAGTTTAAAGAACCACAGAAAGTGGGAAAATGTTTGATTGTAAAACTAATGAAATGTGTAAACTTGAAAAGTGTACCGTACTTTTCCACGTATAAGACACCCCCATGTATAAGACGCCCCTAATCTGGGGGACTCAAATTTAAGAAAATTGGGGGAGATGGCGCTGTTGAGCTTTTTTTTAGGGGGGATTGCCGAAAATCGCCAATCAACACCAGCCCTTGATGCAGCAGCCAATAACACGCCCAATAGCCGCTGACAGCCGTGGCAGTAACCAATCAAATGCCTGCCCTATGCACTCTCCATGTATAAGACGAACACCACTTTTTAGCATAGCTTTTAAAGGAAAAAAACCTAGTCTTATACACAGAAAACTACAGTAAATAAAAAGTTTCTCTTTAAAAAAGCGGGGTACTTGGGTGGCGGTCGTCCTGGGTTCGCCCTTCCTCCTGAACACAGGAACCCGAGACGGAGACGGCAGCCGTGCTTACCAAACAGAGTCGGCATTGAGGTTTTCCAGTGGCTTCATGTTCTCGTCAAAGTATATGTCCATGGTGAGGCTGACGTCCGTATCGTGCGCCGAGTTGTAGTTGGTGACGGTCCGGGTGGGAATGCCCAGGCACCGGAGGACTGGGGGGACAAGGAGGAGGAGCAGGAACAGGGAGAGATAATAAATAACAACAACAACAACAACTTTTATTTATTTCCCGCCCTCCCCGGCCGAAGTCGGGCTCAGGGCGGCTAACATCAGGTACATAACATTGATATAAAATCAAACAATAATTAAATTACCTCCTAAAAACATGTAAAAATCAAATTTAAAGTCTAATTAGATGGCTTTCCACAGGGTTAGGGTTGGGAACAGTAAGCGCTCCACTGAATTGAAATTTCAGCCTTCACGACATAGGAAAACAGCCATTTTTGTGGAGGGTCAAGATATTAACTGATATGCATGAAATTTCATATATAGCTATATAATCCCTAGTGTAGTAAGATAAGACCTTTGGAGCAGGCATTTTTTTAAAAAAGTTTTTTATGAACCGCCCTAGTAGGCCAGTAATTGTTCCTTGATAATTTGTCGCCTCCCTCTATGATGGCACCCGGGGCGACCAGCCCCCCCGCCCCCCCTTTCTATGCCTCTTGGAGATGACAATAGAAAGTTAAAAACATGGAGGGAGGGGGAAGGAATGACGACAACAGATTTCCCATCCTTATAAACAACTCAGGGTGTGATGTTGGTCGGCCCCTTTGAGGACCAGGGTGCTGGACCACATGGACCTGATCCTGCAAGGCCCTCCTTCTGTCCATGCCCTCCCCCTCCCATCCGCAGAGCCCACTCTCCTCCCGTCTCCTCGCAGACGGCAGCTACCTGTGGTCACGACTCCGGCAAACACCCAGCACTGCCCGTAGAGAACCGGGTAGCCCGTCTTGTGGTACTTCAACAAGATATCCCGGCTGCCCACCCAGGCCGAAGGGTTGGTGCCGCGTGAGTAATCGCCTGTCCAGTTCCCGACCAGCACGCCGTTGTCGTCCAGAGAGTTCACCTGAGAGAGAGGGAGGTGGGGAGAATCAGTACGGTTAGCAAGTGCCGTGTCAGCCACGGAGGGACACAAGGTTTCGTTGCTTCGCCTTTAGTAGATTCATAGAATTATCGGGTCGGAAGGGACCCGGGAATCCTGTAGTCCAACCCTCTGCAATGCGGGAATCTCAGCTCACTGTTCCCCGTACAGGTTCCAGCTTAGCTTTGCAAGTACGCTAGCTTTATGACGGCACCTCCTAACGGTTCATTTCTACAATGAGAGAGGTGTGCTAAGATTAAGAAGTTCATTGGTGCTTAATCCACGTGGTGGTGCCGCAGAAATATGGATCCGAAGTGTGTAGGCAATAGGAATACTATTACTAGATATACTCGGTCCAGTAGACCTGAAGGAGCGTCTCCACCCCCATCATTCTGCCCAGACACTGAGGTCCAGCTCCGAGGGCCTTCTGGCGGTTCCCTCGCTGCGAGAAGCCAAGTTACAGGGAACCAGGCAGAGGGCCTTCTCGGTGGTGGCACCCGCACTGTGGAACACCCTTCCTTCAGATGCCAAGGAAATAAAAACAACTATCTGACTTTTAGAAGGCATCTGAAGGCAGCCCTGTTTAGGGAAGCTTTTAATATTTGATGCATTACTGTATTTTAATATTTTGTTGGAAGCTGCCCAGAGTGGCTGGGGAAGCCCAGCCAGATGGGCAGGGTATAAATAACAACAAAAACAACAATTTATTACTTATACCCTGCCCATCTGGCTGGGTATCCCCAGACACTCTGGGCGGCTCCCAACAAAATATTAAAAGCACGATAAAACATCAAACATTAAAACTTCCCCGAACAGGGCTGCCTTCAGATGTCTTCCTTTCCCCCCTTTTATAACTGTACAGTGTTACCTTGGTTTACGAACTTAATCCATTCCAGAAGTCCGTTCTTAAACTGAAACCATTCTTAAACTGAGGCGCGCTTTCCCTAATGAGGCCTTCCACCGCCGGTGCCCTTCCACTGTTCGGCTTCCGTTCTTAGACCAAGGTAAAGTTCGCAAACTGGGACACTACTTCCGGTTTTGCGGAGTTCGTAAACCAAATAGTTTGTAAACAGGGCTACTGAGGTACCACTGTAGAATCAAACATTAAAAACTTCCCTGAACAGGGCTGCCTTCAGATGTCTTCTAAAAGTCCAATAGTTGCTTATTTCCTTCACATCTGAAGGGAGGGTGTTCCACAGGGCGGGTGCCACTACCGAGAAGGCCCTCTGCCTGGTTTCCTGTAACCTCACTTCTCGCAGGGAGGGAACTGCCAGAAGGCCCTCGGAGCTGGACCTCAGTGACCGGGCTGGACGATGGGGGTGGAGACGCTCTTCCAGGTATACTGGCCAAAGGCAGGAGGCATATTAGGGATCCCCAAAAGAAGATCTACCAGGGAGATTGTGGTGACATAGTGGTTAGACTTGGACCTGGGAGACCAGGGTTCGAATCCCCACCCAGCCATGAAGCTCGCAGGGTGACCATGTGCCTACACCTCAGGCTAACTTCCCTCGCAGGGTTGTTGAAGGGATAATATGACGAAATGCGGAGATACCCTCTAGCTCAGGGGTCAGCAAACCTTTCCAACGGGGCTGATCCACTGTCCCTCAGACCTTGTAGGGGGACAGACTATATTTTTTGGGGAAAATGAATGAATTCCTATGTCCCACAAATAACCCAGAGATGCATTTTATATAAAAGGACACATTCTACTCATGTAAAAACATGCAGATTCCCGGACCAACCGCAGGCCGGATTGAGAAGGCGATTGGGCCGGATCCGGCCCCCGGGCCTTAGTTTGCCTACCCATGCTCTAGCTCCATGGAGATGAAGGTATGATATGAATGCAATAAACAAACTGACTTTCTCCACGCAGAAAGGCAGGTGCTACAAGCTTTCTGAAGAGAGGGGTACAAGTTGAAGACAGAAAGTAAGACGACGATTTTTTAAAAAAGGAAACGCGCAAGCAAGTTTTGTCGGGCAAGAAGCCGAAACCGTCCCGAGGGCTCACCATGGCGGAGACGACCCGCGAAA
Source organism: Podarcis gaigeae (assembly GCF_964106915.1). NCBI lineage: Eukaryota > Metazoa > Chordata > Lepidosauria > Squamata > Lacertidae > Podarcis > Podarcis gaigeae. The sequence continues at coordinate 6,173,122 of NC_139689.1, read as the reverse complement.
CCATGATGGGGTCTCCACGACTCGCGTGTGGCATCCCACGACGGTCCAGGACGTAGAGGCAGGCATCTAAGATACCCTGGTCAAACTGTGGGGGGAGAGGAGAAGGGGGCACAATCAAAGATCTCCCACACGCACACACCAAACTGCGCTCGGTACCTAAAGGCACCGTCAAGAGCTCCCGCAGAAACAAAACTGCAAAGCAACAGCACCTCCTGCTGGCAGATAACCAGAATAACCACACAAGGCACTTCAATGCTGCTCTGTTATCTTCGAAAGAAGTCAGAGGGAACCTTTGGTTTTCCTCCAGAAGGCCAAGCCATCGTCCTGATTTGCTTCCCAGAGCTAACATGGGGGTTAGATTTTATCTGGCCTTTATTGAGCGTCTGTTCAGATTTGCATAAAGGTAAAGGGAGCCCTGACCATTAGGTCCAGTCGTGGCCGACTCTGGGGCTGCGGCGCTCATCTCACTTTATTGGCTGAGGGAGCCGGCGTACAGCTTCCGGGGTCATGTGGCAGCAGGACTGAGCTGCTTCTGGCGAACCAGAGCAGCGCACCGAAACACCGTTTACCTTCCTGCCAGAGCGGTACCTTTTGAACTGCTTTTGAACTGCTAGGTTGGGCAGGAGCAGGGACCGAGCAACGGGAACTCACCCTGTCGCGGGGATTTGAACCGCCGACCTTCTGATCGGCAAGTCCTAGGCTCTGTGGTTTAACCCACACAGGGAGGTTATATGAGCATTTATCCTTCACGCCTCCCAATCTGCTTGTGGGCCATTTATCCATATTTCCGTTCATTTCATGCTTCTCAGGGCGTATCCCCAACACATTCATAACTGAAAAATGTCAGTTTTTTCATACTTTTTAATTTAATTTAATTAATTTTTTATAAAAAAACATAGTCGGCGCTGCTAAACACTCCGAATGGGTGTCTGACAGCCTGGGGTGTAATGTGCAAATTGATTCTAAAGAGGAGGAAAAATCATAGAATCATAGAGTTGCAAGGGACCCCAGGGTCATCTAGTCCAGCCCCCTCCAAGGCATGAATCTCAACTAAATTATCCCTGACAGATGGCCATCCAACCTCTGCTTAAAAACCTCCAAGGAAGGAAAACCCACAACTTTAGTCAGAAACTCACTTTTGGTAACTTGAACCCATTGGCACGGGTCCTACAAAACAAGCTTGCTCCATCTTCCGTGTAACAGTCCTTGAGATATTTGAAGATGGCTATCGTATCTCCTCTCAGTCTCATTCCTTCTCCGAGCTAAACATACCCAAGTCCCTCGTCCATCCCCCATAAGCCTTGGTTTCCAGACCCTCGATCATCTCAGTTGCTCTCCTCTGCGCATGTCCCAGCTTGTCAACATCCCTCTTAAACTGTGGCGCCCAGAACTGGACACAGGACTGACCAAGTCACAACAGAGCAATATTATCACTTCCCTTGACCTGGGCGCTATGCTTCTGTTGATGCAGCCTAGAATAGCATTAGCCTTTTTTGCTGCTGCATCACACTGTTGGCTCACGGTCAGTTTGTGGTCCACCAAGAACTCTAGATCCTTTTCACATGGCCAAGCCAGGTGTCCCCCATCTTCTATTTGACGGTTCTTCCTGCCTACGTTCAGAACCTGAAATTTGTCCCCAGTGAAATCCATCGTGTTGGTTTTGGTCCATTTCTCCACTCTGTTAAAGTTGCCTTGAATGGCGATTTGAGAGTTTTTAAGGAAGTTTAGGAGAAGTCGTGGAAGCCAGAAGCAGGTTCGATGAACCTGTGGCCCCTCTCACCTTGCCCAGGGGTGCCTCATCTCTGAGGGCTGATGTAAACAGTACTGAGCACCCTGAGACCTTAGACCACTTTGCATCCTAAAGGGTAAAGATAAAGGGGGGCCCTGACCATTAGGTCCATTCGTGGCCGACTCTGGGGTTGCGGCGCTCATCTTGCTTTATTGGCTGAGGGAGCCGGGGTGCAGCTTCCGGGTCATGTGGCCAGCAGGACTAAGCCGCTTCTGGCGAATCGGATCAGCACACGGAAACGCCGTTTACCTTCCCGCCAGAGCGGTACCTATTTATCTACTTGCACTTTGACGTGCTTTCGAACTGCTAGGTTGGCAGGAGCAGGGACCGAGCAACGGGAGCTCACCCCGTCGCGGGGATTCAAACCGCTGACCTTCTGATCGGCAAGCCCAAGAGGCTCAGTGGTTTAACCCACAGCGCCACTGCATCCTAAAAGGTAAGGGTAAAGGTACCCCTGTCGGTACGGGCCAGTCTTGACAGACTCTGGGGTTGTGCGCCCATCTCACTTAAGAGGCCAGAGGCCAGCACTGTCCGGAGACACTTCCAGGTCACGTGGCCAGCGTGACATCGCTGCTCTGGCGAGCCAGAGCTGCACACGGAAACGCCGTTTACCTTCCCGCCAGTAAGCGGTCCCTATTTATCTACTTGCACCCGGGGGTGCTTTCGAACTGCTAGGTTGGCAGGCGCTGGGACCGAGCAACGGGAGCGCACCCCGCCGCGGGGATTCGAACCGCCGACCTTTCGATCGGCAAGCCCTAGGCGCTGAGGCTTTTACCCACAGCGCCACCCGCGTCCCTCTGCCACTGCATCCTACCTGGGCGTAATTCCACGTGCGTTCCCCAATCTGGGTTTCGGTCCCATAGTAGATCCTCCCCGCTTCGTTCAGCACATACTCGTCTAGCCAACTGGTCTGGTCCAGGTAAACAGGATCCTCTGAATGGAGAAAAATGGAAGAGGGGAAGTTTAGGGCGAATTCAGGAGCTTCAAAATTACAGGTCTTTTAAGGGAGGACAGAGACCACCGAACGTGAGTGGAAAAATCACCAACGGGAGGAGAATATTTTGGCTCCCTATCATCTGAATTGTGTTTTCTTGTTGGTTTTTTAAATTATCTTTTCTATCCGATTTTTCAAATACAAATTTGTAACAAAACCAAATACATTTCCATAGATAGAGATTTCTCTGAATCTCACGACTCCCCCACCCCCATCCCCTCTCCAGGGGTCCTAATGTCAACGTTTTCAACTGCATATCATAATCTATATTTTATATCCAGTGCTTTTCTTATTTAAAAACATGTTGAGGGGGTACTCTCATTTTGACTCAAGAAAATCACCATTTTATAGTTCAAATCGGGAAAAATAAATACAGTCAATGGACAAAAGGACAAAAGTTCACAAAATGTTTAGGGGTATACGTACCCCTGCTTCCCCACAGAAAAAAACACTGTTTATATCTATCCATATTGTCCATCGTATTTATTACATTACAAGTGTGATTAAAATCCTGGCAATGTTTTCATCTGCTTAGCGATCCCCTAAATAAATTATGAATCTTTCCCATTCTTTCTTAAAGTTTTTGTCCTTTTGGTTCCTGAGCTTTCCCATCAGCTTGGCCATTTCGGCGTAATCCATCCGTTTAGTTTGCCATTCCTCTCTGGTAGCGACTCTTTCTTCTTTCCATCTCTGGGCTAGAAGCATCTGTGCGGGTCTTGTTGATGTTTTTTAAGTTATATTGTTTTTATGCTTTTATATATGTCACTCTCGTTTTTGGTGTGTATGTGTTTTGCAATCATTTTTTCAGCGGGAAGGAAAATGGGTGCTCTACGTATGCTCAGAGGCACCCTTTGCTTGGCGTTTTCCAAACCCAGCTCTGCCTCGGATTGCAGTGGAGTTCTGCTTCTCATGAGCTCAACTTAAGTTCCCCGACTCTCCCCTTTTGAGGGAAAGGGAGCTGACCGGCCCCTGAAGAGCGCCAGATATTCTGGAACGCGCCCCAGGGGCATGCGCAGAGTGCCTTTTGTTATTTTGCACCCCTTATCCTGACACTCCCTGAATGTTTTGCTCAGCTGGCCTTTGTATAAGTCTACAATGCGGAGCCAAGAGATTTATTTTCTTTGGTGCTTTATTCAACATATTCCATTGGAGATAAAAGGTTTCCTTTCTCCACCCCTCCCACCCGCAGATCATTCCCATTTTTTGTGCAGGGTGTGCGCGTGGGACAGAGATAAGACCGTTTCCCCATGGTTCTTGGCATCCGGACAAGCTTTTGCTGGCCAGACCCTTCCAGCAGCGAGGAGGCTAGGAAAAACGAGACCCTCCCGTAAAATCGGGGAAAGACTCTGGCCTGAAATGTGGGATGTGATCCATGAGAGGCAGACAAGTACAACATTCCTTGAAATGATAGAGAAGACATATAAGGGAATGTTTGGTCCAGCCAGTCAAAACTTCCTAGTCCTCCTCGCTGGAACATCCTTCCCTTTGCATGTGGTAGAAGGTGGGCGTGGCCTAACCTGTCCAGGTTACCAAAGGACAAGTCACGCAGCAACCTTTCCCTTTTTTGACTTCCTTCTGCGTTTGAACAGCTTTTAGCTAGGACTGCTCTGCTAGCAGAAGCACTGGGATTATTCCCCCTTATGGGGTAGATCCACATGTACATATTGGTAACTAAGTCTGCCTTCAGGGATCCAACTGTGAACTGATGCGAGTAAATTTCTTTTACTGACTTTGAATATGTTTATATGTGCAGATAACTACACTGATAATTCGGAATGAGTTTACACAGAATATATTAGCTCATTGACCATCATGTGTGTGTTGGGACAGTAAGGCAATAATATACACACCTGCATATTAATATATAATATATAATTTTAATATATATTATATATAATATATAATTATATAACATATATAATTATATAATTATATATAATTATATTATATATAATATAATAATTATAATATATAATATAATATTATATAATATATAATATATACCACAGAGCCTAGGGCTTGCCAATCAGAAGATCAGCAGTTTGAATCCCCGCAACGGGGTGAGCTCCCGTTGCTCGGTCCCTGCTCCTGCCAACCTAGCAGTTCGAAAGCACGTCAAAGTGCAAGTAGATAAATAGGTACCGCTCCGGCGGGAAGGTAAACGCCGTTTCCATGCGCTGCTCTGGTTCGCCAGAAGCAGCTTAGTCATGCTGGCCACATGACCCGGAAGCTGTACGCCGGCTCCCTCGGCCAATAAAGCGAGATGAGCGCCGCAACCCCAGAGTCGGTCATGACTGGACCTAATGGTCAGGGGTCCCTTTAGCTTTACTTTATATTAATATATGGTAATGTAACAGTATTTTTTTTTCTTTTCCCCCCTATTCTCTCTCACTCTTTTCTTTCTTTCTTTTCCTCACTCTATTCATAAATGAAATTCTTCTAATCAATTGATGCCACTGACCCCAATGGCTATTTTCTGCCTCCCCAGTCAGAGACAGCGCACACTTCCAATTACTGGCTATTAGAAACCGCTGCAGCTTTACAGAATCATAGAGATGGAAGATAACCCAAAGGTCATCTATCTCAACCCCCTGCGATGCGGGAATCTTTGGCTCAACATGCGTCTCGAACCCACAACCCTAAGATTAGGAGCCTCGTTCTCTACTGACACATACACCTAAAGAGGGAGAGAGAAAGAAGAATGCCGGCCAACTTACGTTTGCACCAGGGATTGAAGAGGATGTAAATATCGTAGCGGGGGTCAAAGGGCATCTGGTACTCGCCCGCCTTGGTCCGCGTCTTGACCCCAAACTGGTACTTCCCGATCACGGCGTTGGGCGAGGTGTTGACCCGCAGGGATATGGTGTTTGTTCCTGTGTCGGTCACCTCTGCTGACCAGAGCCCTCCGTCCATGGCCTTGCCCACTGGAACCAGAATGTACGTCCCTTTTGAGGTCTGTGGTGATGGACCTGCGGGGGGAGAGAAAGAGAGAGATATTAGCGGGGAGAAACAAAGGCAAGACTGTTTTTTTTAAAAAATGAATATTTATTGGCATTTTCATAAACCACACAAAACAAAAATAGACAAAAAATAACAAAAATCCAAAACTTAAAAACAATTAAAAACACATAAAATTTCAATTACTTATTTTCTTATCACTTGTTTCTCAGACCTCCTCACACCTCCCCTTCTTGTATTCCAATTTAAATTGTCAATTCAGCAAATCCTTAACTTATTTCTCCACTTTAACTTAATAATTTATTCTAACATATTGTTATTTTACTTTTCTTCTTTCTTCCATTTCCTCTATTTATTTTACAAGCCTTCTTTTCATTTAATTTAGTCCATTTTAAAAACCAGTTTTAACTTATCCAAACTTCAACATCAATACTTATACCTCATTATTCATTCTTAAATATTTTTCCTAAAGTCGACCAAAATTTCCCTTCCACGACTTTCCCAATTTCCATACAGATAGCAAAACCAAATAAAAACCGAACAAATTATAATTATACAAAGGCAAGACTGTTTGGCCGAGCGAACCATCTCCTACTTCCTGTGTCTGCCAACTACAGTGGTACCTTGGTTTTCAAACTTAATCCGTTCCGGAAGTCCGTTCCAAAACCAAAGCGTTCCAAAACCAAGGCGCACTTTCCCACAGAAAGTCATGCAAAGCGCAAGAATTACCAACGGTGGAAGAATGGCAGATGAAGATGATGGATTTTTCGGAGCTAGCCGACCTAACCGGAAGAGTCCGCGACCAGAAGGAGGAGGAGTATCAGGAAGAATGGACTAAATTTAATGATTGTTAAGTTAAATTAAGTGGAAACAGCTTGCAGATACTTAATTGGCTTAGGATTTTATATAAGTTAAGTGATGAATTAATATGTTCAATTTCAAAATGAAAAGATTTAAGGATGTTAAATGTTCAAGGTAAATTTTATAAGAACCATGATTTGGAAAACCGTTAAAAGGATATGCATTGAAATTCAACCAAGGGGAAGCGAGGAAGTCACTTAACAATGTTAATAAGTGTAATTTTTAATAAGGTTATGATTAATGTTTGTTTGTTTTATTTTATTGTTTATAATTTTCTGAAAATCAATAAAAAAATTCAAAAAAACAAAGGAAATAAAGTCACGCAAAGTGGATTAATCCATTCCAGACTTTTAAAAGCAACCCCTAAAATAGCAATTGAATATGAATTTCACTATCTAACGAGAGCGTTGGTCCATAAAATGAAAGCGATAAACAATGTGCTGCAGTCACACAACCAATCCATCAGTAGCTGAACTGGGTTGCGCACAGTCACAAGAGCAAAACAAAAAAGCCACGAAATGGCCAAATAAATAGCAAAAACAGACAGACCTCAGCGTAACACTCAAAATGAAAGTGTAACACTCAAAACGGAGCATGTTCGGTTTCCGAGAAAAGTTCAAGGACTGAACACTTACTTCCGGGTTTGCAGTGGTTGGGTTCCAAGTTGTTTGAGTACCAAGGCGTTTGAGAACCAAGGTACCACTGTATAATTACGGTCATTATGATTGTGATTCATTGATTTGTCACCGGCCCCTTCAGCCCAAAGGCACTAGGGCAGGCTGCAGGATGGAAACGCGATGTTAAAAACAATTACCATAAAAGCAAGGATAAAAATAAGATGGGTTCAAAAAGACATGCGCTTCAGGGGTCAGAAGGCAGCTTAAAAGAGGCGAGACATCAGCATTCAAAATATGCGTAAGAAGTACCTTTTATCATATGTGGTGGACGTGTGAGGTAAGAAAAGCTTTCTGGGAGATGATATATAATGAAATGAAAAAAATGTTTAAAATAACCTTTGTTTAAAAACCAGAAGCTTTCTTATTAGGAATTATAGGTACCGACATCCCAAAAGATCAGAAAAGACTTTTTATTTATGGGACAACAGCCGCTCGGATGTTACTAGCCTAGAGATGGAAAGACGAAAGTCTCTACCAGAGAGGAATGGCAAACTAAGCTGATGGACTATGCCAAAATGGCAAATCTGACTGGAAAACTCAGGAACCAAGAGAACAAAAACTTTAAAAAAGAATGGGGAAAATCTGTAAGTTATTTAGGAGACGACTGCAAGCAGATGGAAACATTAGCAGGATTCTAATCTCACTTGCAATGTAACAAAGACTGTGGATAATATGGATTGATATCAAATATAGATTATGGAATAATCTGCAGTTATAAATGTTGATAATAAGACCCACGGAAGGGGCGGGGAGTCTGGAGATTAAGAGAAATCTCTATATATGCATATGCATTTGGATTGTTAAAATTTTGTATTTGTAAAATCAAATAAAAATGATTCCAAAAGTTGCGTAAGGAGGGCACCGGATGCCCTGGGTGGGAGGGAGTTCCACCGCTGAGGGGCCACCACAGAGAAGGCCCTGCCACCCGCCATTCCCCGAGTCTCTGAGGGTGGAGCAACAATCAGGATTGAACAAGCCCGTTCTTCCCTGAGACCTCCGGGTGTAGGGCAGTATATAAATTCAATTAATAATAACAACAGCAATAAAATAATAAAATTACTGGGTTTTTAAAAATTGTAGCCTGCTCTTCAGCAGCTACCCCCTGCCCCTAAAAGGCTCCAGGAAGACAGGCTTGCAGTTCTTTCCCCTCAGGTTTGCAATGTAAAAGATACGACACTAAAGGAAAAGGGAGGGAGGAGGGAGGAGGAAAGAAGCAAACTCAGGCACTGGTTCTATTTCAAGGGAGAAAATTGACCTCCAGTGGGGAGGGCAGAGCAGTGCTGCCCCACCCCACTAGTAAGCCGGGACGTCCCGCCGCCAACTGTCCAGATCATTGCCTTTCAGCCCTGGCAGCTGCCCTCCTCCGCTGAGCTGCCTTCTCAGGTTTCAAACCCAGGACCCGCTTGCCTTACCTACAGGAATGTGCCTCGCCCTGAATTTGGCAGCCTGGCAGGGCTGCCGCCCCACAGAGAGGGAGGGGCGAACGGGGTGCATTTCAGCCTCCCGCTTCTCTCATCTCAAATTCAGCTTGCGAGTTCTGAGTCCTCCGTGCAAATTTCTCCCAATTTACGTCCAGTGTGCAACTCGGCCGAAGGCACCCCTTTTTCGCAAAGCCACCTCCCCCTTTTGTGCAATGCCCTTTCGTACGCACCGCTGGGCTGCCAATCTCCTTGCCAGATTCTATGAACAAGCAGCCCGTATGGCCAGCTATAACATAATTTCTTGCCTTTGTTAATACTTCTTGCCAAAGTGCAACTTATTGCAAGCGCCGTCTCGTCGATAAGCAACCCAGGCAATTAATTTTATTACTTTTAAAGCAGGATTTCTAAGCCGCAGCAGTTGATCTTTGAATAAAATGCTTTGGGCAGAAATTCACCAGGTGCAGCCTGTTTCGAAGCTTCCACGGACAGATTTCTGCCTGCCACCCAATTCTTTAGAGCGCAAGAGCTCTGCCCAGGAGGGAAAGGTGGCAACCGCGCACCTATCTGAATGCAGAAATTCTCTGCTCTGTTTATGCTCAGGAGTACCCTGAACCTCAAGGGCACGAAAAACATACAACTCTCCGCACACAGCCAGAACTCAGTCTCTTTTTTTTTTTGTCTGGGTCACAGACCATTTCGCCACAAAAAAACACAGGCCTGGCTGCTTCTCAAATTTCCTTTGTTTGTTGATATTAGGATTTCAGGAACTGCTGGCTTTATCAAGCAAGGCCTGGAAGCAGCCAAGGAGGTGGCTGTTTTCACCTCAGGTAGCCTGCAAAGCGTAAGCAAAATGTGCTCCACCTCTGCAGCCTTGGTGGGCCTGTGTGGGAACAGATAACCAAAAAAGAACACAGCTGTGGGATAAACAGAGGACATTGCCAAATGACCCTGACAGAGGCCAGCAAGGCTGCTCCTCTGCCATTGACAATTATTCGGCCACCAGAAAAATCGGATCAGAGTTGCTCGCGAGAGACACAGGAGCAAGGCGTGCCGAGAAAGTTGGCTACTCTCATGAGGGCCCCCCCCCTCGCCCAGCCCTGAGGGCCACATTTATTTCTGAGCAAGACCTTCCGGGGGCCACAAACATGGTGGGAAGGGCCAGAGGCGAAAATGGGCAGAGCGATGAACAAAAAGCTTGGGGACTGAGAGCCAATGGGCTGTGCGGAAATGGCAAAGTCGGTAGCATTATTAAGAGATCAAAATGAGCTTTTAACAGAAGAATGGGGGGCTTTTTGGAAAAGCACTGCAAGCAAACAAAATTGCAGGCAGGATTCAAGATAGGAGCAGCAGGAGAAAAATGATAGAAGTATTTGTATCAGAGGGGTTTTGGTAATTGAGTTTGATATATAATCCAGTCACAAGTGCCCAGGAGGTGTAGTGGTTAGAGCAGGCAAGTCCGTTTTGGGGGCCTAATCCGGCCCCCTGGTTGATTTAATCCGGCCCCTGTGGCAGTTTATTTCCGGGGTAAAATCCTAAAAAACCCTCAACAACTTCAATCCTAAAGAAATCTCAACAACTTCAATCCTAGAAAAAGGTTAACAACTTTGGTCGGCCCTCACGGCCCTTCACTTCATCAAATCTGGCCCTCTTTGAAAAAAGTTTGGACACCACTAGGTTAGAGAGTGTCAGACCACGGCCTGGAGGACCTGAGTTCGAATCCCCACTCACCCACTAGGTGTGACCTTGGGCCCAGTCCCTGCCCGTCTCTCCACCTAGCCTACCCATAGCTGTCAACGTTTCCCTTTTTTAAGGGAAATTCCCTTATTCCAAATAGGATTCCTCGCCAGAAAAGGGAAAAGTTGACAGCTATGAGCCCACCTCGCGGGGTTGTTGTGTGGGGAGGGAGAGAACCAGGCGTCGCGCTTCGATCTTCTTGGAGGAAAACACACGCAATCCGAAAATATAATTTGGTTGGTGGGCTCTGGCGGTGAGGAGAAGAGCGCCCTGCACAGCACCTGTTGAACTGTGGCACGTATGCCGACAAAGCTGGCTTCGGCTCTTGTGCAAAAGAACCAGATCAGAGAGATAAGTGCGCTCCCTCCCTCCTCGGAGTAGACCCACACCCAGCAGCTGGGCTGAGGTGGCTCCTTGCATCCTTTGGAGGGAAATCGGGAACAGGTTGTGTCCCAAACCTCCTCATGTTCTCTCCCAGCCTCCAGCAAGCAGGTTGGGGCAGGAAAAAGCCAAACCTGTTTTTAAGTGGGGCGCGGCACCTCCATATCGACTCCTTTCTCCTCCCTCCTACACCCAGAGAGCTTGCAGCTGGCGAGAGGTCCCATCGCTGTGTCACCCGCGTCTCCCATCCTGCCCCTTCTCCTCCCTGGCTGTGGGTGCGCCACGACTCTCCTTCAAACCCTGTGGCGCAAGCCTTGTGCCTTTAAGCAGCCGTGCGGCGGGCAGAAATCCAACAGGTGGTGTTTCTTCTCCTGGGACTGTTAGAAGAAGCTGTACCTGGTGGATTGCCGCCTGCGGCTAAACCGTAGGTGGAAACATATTTGTTTTAAAGGTTTCCGAGGGGCAGCCGGCAGGGAACAACGGAGGAGGACAGGGGTGCGCAAAATGCTGCCCCTGTTCTGGAGGAGAGCCTTCCCCAAACTGGTCCCAGCTGGGACTAATGGGAGTTGCACAACTTCCAGAGGGCAGAGTTGTGATGAAGGCCTATGAAACCCGACCGATAGGGCATTCCAGGGCAGGAAAAGACTCAAAGTATAATTAACATCTTTCTTTTAATGTGCTCGCCAGAGACTTGGCAAGAGGCTCTTTCCAAGAAGATTATCTGGATCTTTCTCATCTACGAGATTACATCCAATAGGTGTATCCCTAAGGGGTTTCCCCCCTGGAGGAGTTCTCTGGCCCTAGCCCCCATCTGGGCGTCGGACGGAAGCAATTCCTCACGGATCCCTTTAGCGGAATAGCCTTAATCAGGGAGGGTGAGGCAGAAGCTCTGGTTATCTCCTGCTTGGACTACTGCAATGCGCTCTCCGTGGGGCTGCCTTTGAAGATGACCCGGAAATTACAACTAATCCAGAATGCGGCTGCTAGACTGGGGACTGGAAGTGGCTGCCGAGACCACATAACACCGGTCCTGAAAGACCTACATTGGCTCCCAGTACAGTGGTACCTCAGGTTAAGTACTTAATTCGTACTGGAGGTCCGTTCTTAACCTGAAACTGTTCTTAACCTGAAGCACCACTTTAGCTAATGAGGACTCCTGCTGCAGCAGCGCCGCCAGAGCACGATTTCTGTTCTCATCCTGAAGCAAAGTTCTTAACCAGAGGTAATATTTCTGGGTTAGTGGAGTCTGTAACCTGCAGCGTATGTAACCCCAGGTACCACTGTACGTTTCCGAGCACAATTCAAAGTGTTGGTGCTGACCTTGAAAGCCCTAAACGGCCCTGTATACCTGAAGGAGCGTCTCCACCCCCATCTTTCAGCCCAGACACTGAGGTCCAGCTCCGAGGGCCTTCTGGCGGTTCCCTCCCTGCGAGAAGCGAGGTTACAGGGAACCAGGCAGAGGGCCTTCTCTGTAGTGGCGCCCACCCTGTGGAACACCCTCCCTTCAGATGTCAAAGAAATAAACAACTATCTGAATTTTAGAAGACATCTGAAGGCAGCCCTGTTTAGGGATGGTTTTAATGTTTGATGTTTTATTGTGTTTTTAATCTTTTGTTGGAAGCCACACAGAGTGGCTGGGGAAACCCAGCCAGATGGACGGGGTGTAAATAATAAATTATCATTACAGTGGTACCTCGGGTTACAGACGCTTCAGGTTACAGACTCCGCTAACCCAGAAATAGTACCTCGGGTTAAGAACTTTGCTTCAGGATGAGAACAGAAATCGTGTGGCGGCAGCAGGAGGCCCCATTAGCTAAAGTGCTACCTCAGGTTAAGAACAGTTTCAGGTTAAGAACGGACCTCCGGAACGAATTAAGTTCTTAACCAGCGGTACCACTGAATCATTAACATCATTATCATTATCATTATATCACCTCCCCTCCAACCATGATGAAAGATGGCTGCTATCATTAGTTCCGCCGTGGAGACTCCATGGAGAGCTGCAGTCTACCTGCTTGGGCCAAGAGAGCAGGAGAGAGCCAGTCCCTTCACACATCCCCTTGCTCCTAGCAGGCCTTCCTGGAGGGATGTGGTGGACACACTACGAAAGGCACGACGACGGATGGACCTTTCGGTCCAACAGCAGACCACATCCTCTTGACGCACAAATCCTGCCAGGGATCGGGGTGGGGCAACCCGTTTGCCAGCAACACCGCCAAGGAGATCTGAGCTGGCAAACGCCCGGCAGGTTTCTGATGCCATCGGTGGCTGCTGCCGTCCCATTTTAGGCCTCCTGAATGAGAGGAGAATTTGAGGGACTCCCCCCTCCAATGGCTTGGGCGCTCCCTTTAATTCCAGATGTGCAAAACAGCTGGATGAAAAGCAGCTCTGGGCTGCCTCTAGATTCTCAGCCGTTTGCAGGACGGATCAAAGCACCTACTGGGAACGTTGGGCTTGCGCAAGTCATTATCATTTCCTAATTATGAACTGCCTCCTTCCCGACGCCAACACATCTTCTCCCAGCCTCTCATTCGGACAAGGGATGTTGACAACAACATGGATTCTCAGTCTACTCCTAACACAACTTAATGTATGAACGAACCAATAATAATAATAATAAGAAGAAGAAGTTATACCCCACCCTCCCCAGCCAAAACCGGGCTGAGAGCGGCTAACATCAAATGTATAACACATTAACATAAAATCAGGCAATCAATTAAAATGCATCCTAAAATACTCCTGCTTTTATGGCCAGAAACCAAGTTTGATGCGTGCATGGAGGACTGCTCCATTCCCAGACAAAGGGTGCTCCCAGACTGTCACTATTTTGGGGCTCCATCGCGCACCGCCGGTGGCGCAACGAACCCGCTCCCCTGCAAAATGGGGTGCTCTTTTTTTTGTAATAAGGAAAACGAGGCAGAAAGTGTGACACTGACGCCATCAAACCTCCAACCTCCCCACAAACAAATTGGGGTGGGAGGATGCTTCCATAAATGGCAAACGTCATCTCCTCTCCCTGCAAGCAAATCAGATTGAACAGTCAAGGCTTTCCGGAAGGAGCCTCAAATAAGGGTTGGTAAGGATCTGTGTGATTAGCCAGGCAGAGAATAAAGGATTCTGCTGGGTCGCGTTTCCTACAGCCAAATAATTATGTGGGCACCAAATTGGGCTGTTTGGGCAGGAGCAGCCGTTCCCATCAATTGTCCTTGCTGCATCGGGCAGTTTTGTGGTTTCCCTTTGATGTTGATGGTCCCTGGGACCAATGCCCTCAATTATCTTATTAAACGCATCCTGCCCAATGCTTGATTTCTTCAAAAAGAGCACACCGCCTTCTGATCTGACGATTGCCCTCCATCGCCAATTCCTAGGGGCATATGAAGCTATCAAATACCGTATTTTTTGCTCTATAAGACTCACTTTTTCCCTCCTAAAAAGTAAGGGGAAATGTGTGTGCGTCTTATGGAGCGAATGCAGGCTGCGCAGCTATCCCAGAAGCCAGAACAGCAAGAGGGATTGCTGCTTTCGCTGCTCAGCGATCCCTCTTGCTGTTCTGGCTTCTGAGATTCAGAATATTTTTTTTCTTGTTTTCCTCCTCCAAAAACTAGGCGCGTCTTGTGGTCTGGTGCGTCTTATAGAGCGGAAAATACGGTATCATCAGCTCAGACTATCTATTCTACCAGTAACTGGGACCCTCCGGGGTCTTTGGGTTGAGAAGTCTCTCCAGCAGTGAGAGAACTCTGCATTTGCTCAGAGGTCCCTTTCATCGCCTCCCTTTTCCTGGCCTTCCAGGCTGCAGCGGTGACACCATAAACTAAATCCCATATCTACCTGCAAAACAGGGCCGCTCCGTGTTTCACCACCAAAGGAAGTGACAGAGTAATCCTTCCTCGTGCAGTGAGAACCCCAGCCCATCTAATTCAGAGATGCCTGCACTGACTGGCAGCACCACGCTGGGGTTTCAGGCAAGGCCTACCTGGAAATGCCTAGGACTGAATCTGGGACTGCCTGCATGCAAAGTAGAAGCTCACCCACTGATCCAAAAGGATCCAGAGGCGGGCAATGCAATGCCCTTCAGGTCTTGCCAGCCTGCAACTCACATTGTTGTTGTTTAGTCGTTTAGTCGTGTCCGACTCTTCGCGACCCCCTGGACCAGAGCACGCCAGGCACTCCTGTCTTCCACTGCCTCCCGCAGTTTGGTCAACTGCTGGTATCTTCGAGAACACTGTCCCACCATCTCATCCTCTGTCGTCCCCTTCTCCTTGAGCCCTCCATCTTTCCCAACATCAGGGTCTTTTCCAGGGAGTCTTCTCTTCTCATGAGGTGGCCAAAGTATTGGAGCCTCAGCTTCAGGATCTGTCCTTCCAGTGAGCACTCAGGGCTGATTTCCTTCAGAATGGATGCATTTGATCTTCTTGCAGTCCATGGGACTCTCAAGAGTCTCCTCCAGCACCAGAATTCAAAAGCATCCATTCTTCGGCGATCAGCCTTCTTTATGGTCCAGCTCTCACTTCCATACATCACTACTGGGAAAACCATAGCTTGAACTATACGGACCTCTGTCCGCAAGGTGATGTCTCTGCTTTTTAAGATGCTGTCTAGGTTTGTCATTGCCCTTCTCCCAAGAAGCAGGCGTCTTTTAATTTCGTGGCTGCTGTCACCATCTGCAGTGATTATGAAGCCCAAGAAAGTAAAATCTCTCACTGCCTCCATTTCTTCCCCTTCTATTTGCGAGGAGGTGATGGGACCAGCAACTCACATTACCTCCAAGCAATGGCCGAGGGAATCACAGAGCTGGAAGAGACCCCTAGAGTCATCTAGTCCACCCCCTGCAATGCAGGAATCTCAGCTAAAGCATCCATAACAGATTCCAAGGAAGGGGAATCCACCACTTTCCAAGTGAGTCCCTTTCCCTGTTGAACAGTTCCCACTGCTAGAAATTTCTTCCTGATGTTGAGTCGGAATCTCCTTTCTTGTCACTTGAAGCCATGGGTTCGAGTCCTGCCCTCCAGAGCAGGAAAAAAAACAAAACACCAAGCTTGCTCCATCTTCCATGTGACAGCCCCTGAGAAGATGATGATCACATCTCCTCTTTTCCAGGCTAAACATCCCCAACTCCTTTGACCGGACCTTATAAGGCTTGTTTTCCCAGACCTTTGATCGTCTCGGTCGCTTTCCTCTGCACACGTTCCACCTTGTCAATATCCTCGTTAAAACTGTGGCGCCCAGAATCAGACACAGTTTTCCAGGCAGGGCCTGACCAACGCAGAATAGAGGGGTAGTCCGTGGCCGTAGCCAATGGAAGCCCCCCCTCCCGTTGGTGACCCCTGCCCTGAATTGTGCTCCTTCTCTGCTCCCTGGGAACTGAGCATGGGGTTGAGGAATAATAATAATAATAATAATAATAATAATAATAATAATAAAAAATTTTATTTATACCCCGCCCTCCCCACCAAGACTGGGCTCAGGGCGGCAAACACCAAATCTAAAACAATTGATTGAAACACAACTTAAAAACAAGATTAAAATACAACATTAAAATGCAGCCTCATTTCAGCAGAAACTCAAAAACTTTTTGGGGGACGAAAACCAAGGCTAACTATCCAGACTGGTCCTACATGGGCCAGAAAAAAGTCGAGGAAGTCACCAAGTAGGAACTATCTGACATCACATCTCACTATTTGACCATCCATCCAGCCCTCCTCTGAGAGAGGCCACATCCACACCAAACCCTCCAAGCTCATTTCAGAGAACTGTGGGGTTCGAAGGGCTCCCCATCTAGTCCAACCCTGCAGAAGTGTCAGCTAAAGAAACCCCGACAGATCACTACCCAACCTCTGCTTTTAAGAAAGGGCACATGGTTTTCCCCCAAAGGATTCCTGAGAACTGCTGTTTGTTCCGGGCGCTGGGACTCATAGCTTTGCGACAGGTAAACTGCAGTTTCCAGGATTCCTCAGCAGGGGAGCTATGTGCTTTAAAGGTATGGTGCGGTCATTAGCCCATAGCTTGGTCAATGGAACACGAGGCTCTTTAGGGTCGTGGGGTTCAAGCCCCACATCGGGTAAAAAATTCCTGCATTGCAGGGGTTGGACTAAATGATTCCTTTGATTCTATGTGACCTGGGTTTCCAACCACCAGCTACCTTTAAAGCCCTAAACGGCCTCGGCCCAGTATACCCAAAGGAGCGTCAACACTCCCTCGTTCAGCCCAGACACTGAGGTCCAGCGCAGAGGGCCCTCTGGCAGTTCCCTCCCTGTGAGAAGCAAAGCTACAGGGAACCAGGCAGAGGGCCTTCTTTGTGATGGCTCCCGCCCTGTGGAACGCCCTCCCGTCAGATGTCAAGGAAATAAGCAACTATCTGACTTTTAGAAGACATCTGAAGGCAGCCCTGTTTAGGGAAGTTTGAATGTTTGATGTTTTATCGTGTTTTTAATACAGTGGTATCTCGGGTTACATACACTTCAGGTTACAGACTCCGCTAACCCAGAAATAGTACCTCAGGTTAAGAACTTTGCTTCAGGATGAGAACAGAAATCAGGCGGCGGCGGCAACAGCAGCAGCAGGAGGAGGCCCCATTAGCTAGAGTGGCGCTTCAAGTTAAGAACAGTTTCAGGTTAAGAACGGACCTCCGGAACAAATTAAGTATGTAACCAGAGGTACCACTGTATTCTGCTGGGAGCTGTCCAGAGTGGGGAAAGCCAGCCAGATGGAGGGGGTATAAATAACTCATTATTATTATTATTAGTTCTGCAGTTGTACCTGGAGATGTCAGGAATCGAACCCAGGACTTCTGCATACAGAGCAAGTACTTGACCGCTGCGAACCACCTCTTACGTCTTTTCAAAAATGTGCCTCTCCTAAAACGCCACGTCTGCCCTCTTTGAGGGCAGGGGGCCGTATTGTGATTCTGGGTGGGCCGTTCGAAGGAGCACGTTCCCCTCCCAGCAGATGCTTTGGAATGAAGAAGGCCCCCCGGCCCCCAAACCCCAAAAATTATAGAGGCAGACGGCCTTGCAAGCTAATCAGAGGGTGGGATGTTTTCTGTTTTTTAATCTCAGGCAAGGAGGAACAGAATGGCGGTGTTAGGGAGGGGGGAAACAAATGCTTAATTAGGGGAACGGCTGGGCCGGAAGCCAAGAAAACAAGCTGCCTGCCAGCCCATCCCCGCTACCAAACCCTGCGCTCCTGAGCGAAGTTTAGCAACTGCGTCCCGGGACGCTGAGAGCCACATTCCTCGCCCACTTGAGCAGATAAGGAGCACAGACCAGTTCAGCCACTAAACGGGGAACGTCCTCTGAGAGCGAAAGCTCTTGGCTGCAGAGCCCCAGTGCAACTGTGCTGCTGACGGGAGGGCAGGCAGAAATCCAAGAGGGCAGGCTGAGAACCAAGCTTCACCCGGTGAATTTCTGCCTGCGGCTCGGCTGACAAGTACGTGGCCCTAGGGAACACTGCAGCTGTGGCCTCAGTGAAATTTGTGGGATACTGAGATGCATCTCAACCCTGTCCTGGTTACTTTCTGACCAAGAAATGTTTGGTGTGGGTGAGAATGGGAAGGAGAGGGAAAGGCACTTTGCACATGCTCAGAAGCAACCTCGCTTCACTTAGGGCAGCTGAGCAAAGCCCTGCTGAGCGTTTTGGCTCATCTCTGAACCTTGGGATCGCAGCAAAACAGAATGGTAGAGGGTCATCGAGTTTGACCCTCTCCCTGCCCTGCGAGAAGAAGAAGAAGAGTTTGGATTTGATATCCCGCTTTATCACTACCCGCAGGAGTCTCAAAGCGGCTAACATTCTCCTTTCCCTTCTTCCCCCACAACAAACCCTCTGTGAGGTGAGTGGGGCTGAGAGACTTCAGAGAAGTGTGACTAGCCCAAGGTCACCCAGCAGCTGCATGTGGAGGAGCAGGGAATCAAACCCGGTTCCCCAGATTACAAATCTACCGTTCTTAACCACTACACCACACTTTAGAATCACAGGAACCTGGACTGTGTGAAGTCCTCGCTGATATCTGTCTTGAGAGGCAATGGAGTGCACCTCCAAGGGTGGAGTCAAACCACTGGAGACTCGCAGCGCCTGCTGCGGCTGCAGGGACCCAGAACTCCCAGCTGCTGCCTCCTGCGTCGTTTTTGCTGAGGTAGCAGCACCAAAGTGACCCCCTCGCGGTGCAAGCCTGGGACCCCACTCTGGAGACCCCACTCCTGAGCTTTTTGAGGCTATTTGTGTTAGGCATAAAACATAAACATCATGATTTGGGCCGGGGGAACTTACATTCTCTGCTCGGAATATTATTTGCGCAAAGAGGGGTACAAGCTCCTGTAAAAAATATGCACCAGGGCAGGCCTGCTAGAATTTAAGGTTACCAGATCTTTTTCAATGAATCAGGGGACACTTTTCAACTTCAACAGATTTTGTATGGGGACTGATTTGTAAATCCAGGGACTGTCCCCGGGAAACAGGGATGTCTGGCAACCTTATGCTAGATCAGCCCCTCTATACATTCAGACACATGCCTCTGGGAAGCCCATCATCGGGGAACGAAAACAACAGCCCTCTTCTCACCCATCCTCACTTCCCAAGAAGAAGAAGGTCCATTTAGACACCTCCCTTGTGCATTTTCGAACTTCCCTAAGCTAGGCATCAACCCTATATAGTGGTCCCTTGGTACTCAAACAACTTGGAACCCAAACACTGCAAACCCGGAAGTAAGTGTTGGGTTTGCGAACATTTTTCGGAAGCCGGACGTGCTCCGTTTTGAGTGCCACGCTTCCATTTTGAGTGTTATGCTGAGGTCTGTCTGTTTTTGCTATTTATCTTGCGTTTTTGTGGCTTTTTTGTTTTGCTCTTGTGACTGTGCGCAACCCAGTTCAGCTACTGATGGATTGGTTGTGTGACTATAGCACATTGTTTTTATTGCTTTCATTTTATGGTTCAGTGGTCTCGTTAGATAGTAAAATTCATGTTAAATTACTGTTTTAGGGGTTGCTTTGAAAAGTCTGGAACGGATGAATCCATTTTGCATTACTTTCTGTGGGAAAGCGCGCCTTGGTTTTGGAACGCTTTGGTTTTGGAACCGACTTCCGGAACGGATTAAGTTTGCGAACCAAGGAACCACTGTACAATGTGGCAATGGATTCCGCAACTGGGAGAAAAAGTGGAGTTGAACAACACCGAGGTGTGCTGAAGAACATCGGACGGCTATTTGGGGCCTGCTTCCGTCTCGCCTAGTTCCTCCAAACTCAGCAGCTCTGTTTAAAAGTAGCGAAGGCCCCCGCCCTACTCCCCCCCCGTGACTGACAGGCAGATATCCCGCCATCTCTCGGCACGCTCACCGATGAGGAACTCGAGGCAGATGCGGTGCTCCTCAGGGTCGTACGGCTGGCGGAACTGGAGCTTCATGTCAAAGGGCTGGCCGCGGCGGAGGATGAGATTCTCGTACTCGAACTCGTTTGTGTGGTGGGCCCGGCGGTTGCTGCTGGATCGGCTGTTCATCAGGTCCACGCCGCTGACCACCAGCATGCCCTCTGCTCAAGAGAGGAAGGAAAAGATGTCAAAGAGAGCAACAACTGCCAGACTTTTAGAAGACATCTGAAGGCAGCCCTGTTTAGGGAAGCTTTTAATGTCTGATGCATTACTGTATTTTAATATTTTGTTGGAAGATGCCTAGAGTGGCTGGAGAAGCCCAGCCAGATGGGCGGGGTATAAATAATAATATATTATTATTATTATTATTATTATTATTATTATTATTATTATTAGAATCCCGGCATTGTATGGTTGGAAGGCTCATCTCATCCCCTGCAATGCAAAAATCTCTGCCTAAAAAACCCCTGACATTTAGGGCTGGATTTAGGTTTGACAAGGCCCTAAGCTACTGAAGGCAATGGGGCCCTTTATATGTCCAGCTGTCCTTTGTCAACAACAAATTGTCACTTTTTTGGGGGGGTGGAATATATTCTATATGGTCATTTATGGACCTCATAGGTATCTCAAGCTATTTGCCCATGTTGCCATGCAACCAGTCCACGCAGAATGTAGTCACCCTCTATATAGAAAGGAGCAAACGAGTGATATTTTCGGGAGCAGGCTAGCAGGCCTTACATCATAGGAGCCTGCACAACACAAAACACTGTTGCTGTGTGTAGGTTTTATTTCAGGCATAGGCAAACTCGGCCCTCCAGATGTTTTGGGACTACAACTCCCATCATCACTAGCTAACAGGACCAGTGGTCAGGGATGATGGGAATTGTAGTCCCAAAACTTATGGAGGGCCGAGTTTGCCTATGCCTGTTTTATTTTATTTGTTTTATATCTTATATTTTGGAAATGTACATCCAGGGTTTTTTCCCCTTTAATTTTTTTTGGGGCCCCCCCAAGAGAGTGGGGAACTAAGCTATAGCTTGTTTAGCTTATACATAAATCCAGCACTGCTAACATTAACCAAGAGAATACGCACATCAAATAATACAAATAATCTGGTCGATTTTGTCAAAACACGGCATCCTTTTATGAAACACTTTACTGGCAACGCTGAAGACTGGCAGCTACCTAAATCACAGATTGGCCTTGGGCAAACTTAACTAGATTAACGTTTAAAATCGTTAGTAGGATATCCCTTGTAGTTTAAGGATGAATTCTGGACATAACGGAAGAGGTGAAGGGTTCGGACGATCATAAAAGATGCGGGAGGAAATGATTAATAACAGGACCCACAAAGGGGAGGATAGGAGTCTAGGAGATTCCTTGGAGTCTTGTGTTTATGATTTACGTTTGATATATCTCTGTAAAATTTTAAGTTGAAAAACCAAATAAATAAAAAATTAAAAAGAACAATAATAGGTTGATCCGTCCTGGAGTGGAGAGAGTTGGGGTTTTGTTTCTCTATCTTTCTCTCTCTTTTGCAATTTATATATTGGAAATCAATAAGACTACATTTATGAAGAAGACAGTATCTCTGACAGATGGCCACCCCACCTCTGCCAGTGAAATTGAGTTCCCCACCTAAGCTGGAGGGAACTGAAGTTCCAGCTTGTCAATATCTTTCTTAAATTGGGGCGCCCAGAACCAGACACAATATTCCAGCTGGGGTCCAGCCAGGGCAGAACAGAACAGGTCTATGACTTCCCTGATCTGGTGCAGCACAGAACTGTGTTAGTTTTTTCTGCTGCCGCATCACACCGTTGACCGATGTCAACATCTCGCCTGGCGAGACTCCTTCGTTGGAAACAGGGAGGCCCTGAAAACATACGGAAGGAGTACAGAAGAAACCCATCGAAGGGTACAGAATTTATTCCGATGCATTGCAAACAATTATGCAGAAGGATTGCCAGCGGATTTCTCCATTCGGGGAAGAGAGAAGGGTTCTTAAAATATTGGCAATAAGGTTCACGTATCAAAACACTATCAGTCATGTGCATAATGCCTTATTTATTGTTTTATTGTTGTTAGCCGCTCTGAGCCCGGCTTCAGCTGGGGAGGGCAGGATATAAATAAAATTTTATTACAGAAGACAAGAGGGGAGATCTCTTTCCCCTGCGCTTACACCAGCCTGGTGCCATCCAGCTGTTCTGGCCTATAACTCCCATGATGGTGCCATCCAGATGTTCTGGGCTACAACTCCCATGATGGCGCCGTCCAGATGTTCTGGGCTAAAACTCCCATGATGGGAGTTGCAGTCTAGAACACCTGGATGGCGCTGGGCTGGTGAAGGCCTCTTTAATCAGATGAACTTCTATTTTTGTAAGCACATGTGTTTTAAAGGCTCTCTCTCAAAGCTAAATTTCAAAATCAACACCTTCCTACAAATTCCCGTTTCAAAACTTCGAGAGAAGCCCAAAATCTGTGCAGCTGCACCAGAGTGCAGAAGGGGAGGGGAGAGACTTCATCAGGCAAGGCTTTTTCCCACTTGCCTTGCCCCACCCTCCAGTCCCTGCTTCTCAATTTGGATTGTATTATTTTATGCTCTGTGGCTTGCTGGTGTCTTATTGATGATTGTAGTTTAGAAATTATTTATTGTAACTGTTGTGGATTTCGGTTTAATTTTTATATGCTGATATTATTCTTCTATGCTATTCTAATGATTGTTGAATGCTACTTTACTTGATGTAGGTTGCTTATTTTAAATACAGATAGGTAGCCGTGTTGGTCTGCCATAGTCAAAACAAAAAAAATTCCTTCCAGTAGCACCTTAAAGACCAACTAAGTCAGTTCTTGGTATGAGCTTTCGTGTGCATGTACACTTCTTCAGATACTTCTTGGTATCTGAAGAAGTGTGCATGCACACGAAAGCTCATACCAAGAACTGACTTAGTTGGTCTTTAAGGTGCTACTGGAAGGAATTTTTTTTTGTTTTGCTTATTTTAAAGTTACATTTCATTATCACATTTTTGTCTTGCGTTAGATTGTTATAAGATGGACATTCTTTGTTTCTTCAGCTTGTAAACTGCTTTGGGTATTGTAAGATAGAATGACGGTATACAAATTAAAAGGGATGATGATGAGCAGGATTTAAACACTTCTGCACACTCAGATATTAATAGGCAAGATGTTAGATTGTTTTTACATGCAACAACAGCGGCAAGAGTATTGTTAGCCCAGAAACGGAAACAAGAAGAAATCCCGACGAAAGAAGAATGGCAGACAAAATTAATGGACTACGCAGAATTAGATAAAATGACAGGAAGGATTCAAAACCTGCAGGACCAGAGATTCACAGAAGATTGGAAGAAATATACGAACTATTTGAAGAGCAACTGTAATCAACAAATTACGCTAGTAGGACTACGAGAAGTTTTGTAAGGGAAAATATATGAAACGTTGCAAAGTACAGAAAGGATAGAGATATTAGTTATGAGGTTTAAATGTAATAGTGGAAGTAAGAAATGTAATTGGAAGACCAACTAAATGTAATTGAAATACCAACTAAAGAACAATGGCAAGAGAAGTTGATGAACTATGCAGAACTGGCAAAAATGACAGAAAGCCTAAGAGAAAAAGACAACAGAGACTTTGAAAAAGATTGGGAACCATTCATATTATATTTGTAGAAACAAAGAAAGGCAATAGACTTGATGGCAGGATTTAAATAAACATCCACATTATTAGCACCAGAAAATGTTTGGAAGTTAGTGAAATACGATGATGTATTTAATTTTATTTTTATGTTTTTAAGGTTTGATGTTATGTTATTCATAACTTTCTTTATTGAACGATAGCAAAGCGGGTGAAAATAGAAACAAACCAGAAACAAAAGTTTTGGAGGGGAGGGAGGGAGGAATATATAGTAAATGTTAAGAATTTGAACGAAAATGAAAAATGAATAAAAATCTTTTTTTAAAAAAGAAATGTATATTAAGTGAATAGATTGCAAAATGTTCAGATGTGATTGATGGAAGTAAAAAAAAATGGTATAAGATATGAAAGTATGTTGAATTACTGTTGAAAATGATATGTTGAAAAATTAAGAAAAATTAATATTTAAAAAATAAATAAACACGTCTGCACACTCTGCGCAGTCTTTTGATTTGACCCCGGCTCTCTCACCTCGGATAACGGGCTCTCGCCGAGCTCCTGGGACCTCCCCGGGCGAGGGACCCCAGTCGTCGTCCCCCTGGCCCGAGCAGCAGGCGCAGCATTTGTGGAACCAATTCCTCTTCTTCCTCCTGGGCCCGGTCTCCGGCTGGTTGGGCTGCCGCACGCGGTAACTGACATTGGTCCATCGCCCCGCGTCCCCACGAGTGTCTGCCACCGGCATCTTGTCTGCAGAGAAGGAAGAGAAGAAACCGTGAATGCAACTCCGTTTCCCGGCACTAGGGGCACTGTAGCTCCGGGGGGCAGAATTTCGAATCTATACTACACTGGTAGGACGCGGGTGGCGCTGTGGGTTAAACCAGAGCCTAGGGCTTGCCGATCAGAAGGTCGGCGGTTTGAATCCCTGCGACGGGGTGAGCTCCCGTTGCTCGGTCCCTGCTCCTGCCAACCTAGCAGTTCGAAAGCACGTCAAAGTGCAAGTAGATAAATAGGTACCACTCCGGCGGGAAGGTAAACGGCGGTTCCGTGCGCTGCTCTGGTTCGCCAGAAGCGGCTTAGTCATGCTGGTCACATGACTGCTCCCTCGGCCAGTAAAGCGAGATGAGCGCTGCAACCCCAGAGTCGGCCACGACTGGACCTAATGGTCAGGGGTCCGTTTACCTTTTTTACTACAGTGGTACCTCAGGTTACATACGCTTCAGGTTACATACGCTTCAGGTTACAGACTCTGCTAACCCAGAAATAGTGCTTCAGGTTAAGAACTTTGCTTCAGGATGAGAACAGAAATTGTGCTCCGGCGGCGCGGCAGTAGCAGGAGGCCCCCATTAGCTAAAGTGGTGCTTCAGGTTTAAGAACAGTTCCAGGTTAAGTACGGACCTCCGGAACGAACTAAGTACTTAACCTGAAGTACCACTGTACTTAATTTGTTCCGGAGGTCCGTTCTTAACCTGAAACTGTTCTTAACCTGAAGCACCACTTTAGCTACTGGGGCCTCCCGCTGCCACCGTGCGATTTCTGTTCTCACCCTGAAGCAAAGTTCTTAACCCAAGGTACTATTTCTGGGTTAGCGGAGTCTGTAACCTGAAGCGTATGTAACCCGAGGTACCACTGTACTCAACTGTTTTATTCACTCCACTCCAGACACAGCTGCATTTTAGCAGCAGAAAACCCTATTTCTCCCAGCTGGGAGGCTGCCAACTGTGTGGGAAGCATGCAGTGGGCATTCTAGAGAGTCATCACATCCGTAACTGACTACTAGGCCCCAGGATAGAGGCTGGCACAGCCCCTGGGACAGTAACCTCGTATCTCCTTCAGTGATGGTGGGTCTTCCTTCCTATCTGATAGCACCTTGGCCGAAGCAGGACTTATTCTACAGAACCGCCATGTCAGCTGGGGGGGGGGGACCCACAGCTACCCCCCCAGATTTTCCCTTTCAAAACTAGAAAGGGATGCCAGAGCTCGCAAGCCTAGTTCTCTTGGCAAATCTTTTTTATTGATTTTCAAGGTTTTTTTAACAAATTGGTCACTAATGAAAACAGATTAAATCAAAACAAATTTAACGTTTTTCCAAATCGGAACAAATTTAAGATTCCCCCCCCCCCCACCAAATCTGACTTCCCACACACCCTCCAAGATGGTTCCCCATCATATTCCCCAATTAATTCTAGTTTATCTTCAAACCTTACAGAACATCGCAATATCCACCCATCAATTCCTGCACGCATATTGAATTAACTTTTCCCGTTTCGACACGTGAGGTCCCTTATCATATGGTCAACCAAATCGTTAATTAATATTAATTAACAGAGAATAAAACTTCCTCCCATCTGCAGAAGAAACACAGCAATCTTTTTGCAGTTTTGGAATCAGAGTTCCCCTTTGCTCCACCTGCGAAGACTCGCTCCCAGCTTAGACAACGCAGAAGTCCTGGCTTTCAAACTTCTAAGGCTCAGCCTGGGGGGTGGAAATTTGGTTCTCATACCTTGGACTGAAGGCATGGAATTCCAAAATTCAACAGGGGGTGTTTCCCCTCAGTGGCGTAGCGTGGGGGGTGCAGGGGGGGCCGGCCGCACCGGGCGCAACATCTGGGGTTTAGGGTTAGGGGGCGCAAATCCATGGGGTAGGGGGCGCAAATTACTTGCCTTGCCCCGGGTGCTGACAACCCACGCTACGCCACTGTTTCCCCCAACTTGCCACACCACCTGTTGAATGTGGGACTGCCACGCCTCTGTCAAGAGCACAGGCACCGTGCCAGAAAGAAAAGGTGGCAACCACCCCAGGCTGTCACCAGCCGAAACCACAAAGCCTGGCTTTCCTCCTGGCATCCAGGGAAACGGATTGGTACACAAATAAATCGAGTGAGAGTATGACTCTATTCTAAAGCCTCTTCCATCATCAAGCCTGGCTTCTTTCTACATTCTTATCCAGGGCTGGGACGCTGCTAAACACCAGCTCTGCCATTCATTTTTAAGCCACCTTTGTCACTTCCTGTGGGTGTTTTCCCCAGCCTCTGAAAACCTAGGATTATATGGCCAGAAGATGCTGCCCAGGTGAGAGTCATTTGAAGGGCCAAGCCCTTCTTTAAAGCGATATTCCCCTCTGCGTTCCAATCTGCTCTCTCGGCTTTATTTCACAGCTTTCCCTTGCAGAGTGATTGATCTCCAACCCAGGTGGATAAAAGAAAATCAAAGATTTTTTTAAAAATATATTTTTTAACAAATTGGATTTTTTTATTTAAATTGTTTTTTTAAAAATTTGGAGGAAAAATATTTCTATTTTTTAAAATAATATATATATTTTTAATTTCCATTTTATAGTATTTAAATACAACCTTGTTATTAACTTTACTTCTTGCTCTTATGAGCTAATCGACTCCCCTCCCTCCCCTCTCATGGTTTTCATAATTCATTCCTATATCATAGCATTTGTGCCTCTTCCAATTAACATTTCACATACTCCATTGATCCCAAATTTTAAATAGATATAAAAAGGTAATACTCATTAACATTACAAGTCTTGTTAATTCAACTCTGATAGTGTAGTTCTATGTTTACAATTATCCTTCAAATGTTGTACAAATTTACTCCAGTCTTTTTGAAAAGCTTGATCACTCTGGTTTCAGAATTTCCTAGTCAGCTTTGCCAGTTCTGCATATTCCATCATCTTCATCTGCCACTCTTCTAAAGATAGTTTTCTATTTAAGTTACATTATAGTCCAAAGGCTATTCATCAGGAAATAAGGATTTGTTTCAAGTTTTTCATGTTTGCTAAAACTTAAGTTTTTTTAAAAAAACGTTTAACCACATCAGTTAACCAACATGGATACATATGCTATAATGTTATTGTTTTAGTTAAATAAATCGTTTAAACTGTTATTAAGGAAATGATTATTTTTCTCCTTCCAATAAGGTACAGCAGAAAAGTTGTCCAACTATAAACAGTTGGACCTCACAATAATTTCATAATGATCGGTCGATGCATTTCTAAGAGTATAGCCAAATCTGTAATTTTTGAGGTAAGTGTAAAAACTACTCTGAAAATTTATTATTCCGAAAACGAAACCTGGTTGTAAATATTAAGATGATACCAGCAAGAATGAGTCTTTCTGTAAAAAAAAATGATTTAAAGTCTTTAAATATCAAGTGATTTAAATTGATTTGATTTAAATCAAATCCACCCTGTCACCGACTGTCATCCTTGACCACTGACCACTGGCTGGTGGGAGCCAGGCCTCACTCAGGCCATACATTTAAAAGCGCCCTTCCCTCCCCAAACTACAATTCCCAGAGTGGACAAACAATCAACCCCTCTTCACAGGAGATGGCAAAACTGACGGCACTGAAAGAATATACAAATTTGAAATCTTTCTAAGAAGACTGGAAACCTTTCCTAGTCTATATTAAAAGTTAATTCCCTTGCGTGAAGGCCACAACGGGGGTTTGAAGTGCAATAAAATAGCAGACGATATTAAGAAACATGCTGGAGAGGAGGAAATTAAAATACAATTGTATTTAATTTGGGTTATGAAAATCTATGTTGGGTGAGTACAGAAAGTGACTAGTTTGGTTGAATTAGAATATAATTGCTGGGTAACAAACGTATTCCATTGGCAAAAAAAGAATAAAATATTTATTATTTTTAAAATTCCTCTTCACGGGGAGCACTGGGAATTGTAGTTTTGCGATGGGTCTCCTGATAACTTTCGGTGCGGCGCCCTTAACAAACGACAGCTCCCATAATTCTTTGAGGGAAGCCATGACTGTTTAAAGCGGAGTCACGGTGCTCTAAATGTATGGCGTGTCTGTGGCCCCAGAGTCCATTGACACTGGAGATCCACCAGTTCAAGCACAACGTTTGCCAACCTGGTGCCCTCCTGGTTTTTTGGGGGTGTGTGGGTGCTGATGGGAGTTGTAGTGCAAAGCACTGGATTGGCAAAATTGGCGTCCCTCTAAGCCATCTCTGGCCTCATTCTAATCTGCAAAAAACAACAGTTCCCGTCCCAGAGGACTTTGGAATCCAAGACCACAGTCTCCCTGTTCGATCTAAACCTGTTTTTTGGCAACTGGGTGCCTCCCCAGATGTTCTAATCTGCAACTCCCATCAGCTCCAGCCAGCATGGATGCAGTTGGAAACATCTGAATAGGGACTAGGCTAGGCAAGGCCGTCTTAAATGTTCTGGGAGGAGGGTACCAGAAGGACAGACGTTCTCTTTCGACAGAGACCAGTCCCTGGAGAGCCCTTCTGGCCATGCCGTCAGGGGTTGCTACGGGTCATGGGTAGGCAAACTAAGGCCTGGGCTCCGGATCCGGCCCAATCGCCTTCTCAATCCGGCCCACGGACGGTCTGGGAATCAGCATATTTTTCCATTAGTAGAATGTGTCCTTTTATTTAAAATGCATCTCTGGGTTATTTGTGGGGCCTGCCTGGTGTTTTTACATGAATAGACAATGTGCTTTTATTTAAAATGCATCTCTGGGTTATTTGTGGGGCATAGGAACCGGTTCATTCTTTTTCTTCCCAAAATATAGTCCAGCCCCCCACAAGGTCTGAGGGACAGTGGACCGGCCCTCTGCTGAAAAAGTTTGCTGACCTCTGCTATAGACTAAAACAGGGGCAAGGCTTACCTTGCCTGGGCCGGTTCACTGCCGCAGAGCCCCCTCTGTGGGCCGGATTCTGGTATCTGTGCAGCGCATGGGGACTCGCCAAGTGGGCGGCTCAGTTTGGGGGCGGCTGATGAGCCGGTAAAATGACCCCCGTGGGCTGCTTGTAGCCCATGGGCCTTAGGTTGCTGACCCCTGGACTAAAATAGCTGGAGGGCACCAGTTGGAGAAGGCAGGATCCTGACTTTATGAATCCCACAGGCTCTGGCTATAATGCTCACAGGCTGTGGACACAGTGTACATTTAAAGCAGACAACGGCCCTCCAAAGAACCTTGGGAACTGTAGTTTATCTGCCACAGAACTACAGTTCCCAGCAAGCCACGGTTACCAGAATTCTTTGGAGGAATCAAGTGGCTTTGAAGGTGCTCAGTCACTGAGCTATGACCCTCTCCCTCCCTCCACCTCATTTCTAAGAATGTGTCTAGGGGGAAACCCGAAATCTTGGCTGTGCTGACCCAGACCCTCCCCTCACAGAAAGCCAGAAACCCTGTAATTTCCCTCCTTGAAATCCAGTGCCCAACCTCTTATCCCTGGGGTTTTTGTTTTGTTTTCCAGGCTCCCTTCCCCTTTTCGCGTGCAAATATTTCCTGACTCAGCGGTGCTGTCCGGTGACTTTGGACACGAAGGCTCCCATCTCTGGATGTAGAAATCCGAGGGTCAAAAATAGGGCTGGGCGGGCGCCCCAGAACATACCGGGCGACCTCTGCCCGCCTGCCCTCTGCTCTAGCTGACATCGCTCCAGATGTGGACAGATGTTTCAAAGGAGGAAGGGAGGGACGTCAGGAGTTGGCAGAAGGCCCTTGCGCTCAACCCCGATGGCGAAAGAGAGAGAACAATTCAGAAACGCTTTCGTAAAGCTGGAATTGGCTCCGTTCAAGGCTTTGGGTATTTCCCTGCCTGTCGAAAACAGGACTTTGGGAAGAGGCCGCAGCAAATTGGAAAGGCAAAAGGTCCCTGTTGAAATCCCCGTTATCTCCAGAAAGGGCCTGTCTGAAATACTGCTCCCAAGAATAACAGCTATGGGGAAAAGGGGGGCGATAAACCTCACAGGAACAACAAGAACAGTTCTGAGTTGGGTGGGTCAACCTCCAGAGGACCAGATAGCCGGGGCTGGTGACGTACCTCTGCCTGAGGGCTTGGGATGCTGCTGCCTGTCAGAACACGCTACGCTTAGATAAGTCGGGCCATTGATCCACTCTGTCCTGTGCTGTCTACACAGACTGGTAGCTGCTCTCTATAGTTTCGGACAAGGTTTCTTTTGCGAGCCTTTCGTGAGATGCCACCTGCGCAACACACACCTTGCTTTTTATTGTCGCAAGCTGATCCTGCAACGAGTGCTGTTTTTACAAACCCACTCCTGCGGCAAGACTCCTTATGGGGTCCTCACTGCGAGATCACATTCACCCGGTGCTATACCAGCTGCACTGGCTCCCGGTGGAGTACAGGATCAGGTTTAAGGTGCTGCTTTTAACCTTCAAAGCCCTATACGGCCTAGGACCCTCGTACCTACGGGACCACCTCTCCTGGCATGTCCCACAGAGGAACTTACGATCATCAAATAAAAACACCCTGAAGGTCCCAGGCCACAGAGAGGTTAGGCTGGCCTCAACCAGAGCCCGGACTTTTTCGGCTGTGGCTCCAATCTGGTGCAACGCTCTGTCACAAGAGACTAGGGCTCTGCGGGACTTGACATCTTTCCGCAGGGCCTGCAAGCCAGAGCTGTTCCACCAGGCCTTTGGCCAGGGCACAGCCTGACTCCCTCCTTTGGCAATCCCCACAGAACTCTAGCTCAATGGTTGCCATCAATTTGAGTTGAATTAATTTTATAATGAAATGATTTTAGAATGTTGTACCACTTTATTGTTGTTAGCCACCCTGAGCCTGGCTTCGGCTGGGGAGGGCAGGATATAAATAAAATTCATTATTATTATTATTATTTTGCACCCAGCGATCATGGATTTGTAAAGCTGGAATGGACAGCAAGGGTCATCGAGTTCAGCCTCCTCCAATGCAAGAATCTTTTGCCCATGGCTGAACTCGAACCCATGACCCTGAGGTTAAGAGTCTCTTGCTCTACCGGTGCGGGTCTGCCTTTCGCCACAGCTTTTTGACACTGCGCCGCCCATCCTTTTCCGAAAACTATCCACACATGAAAAGGTTAAGGCTTGGGTCTGGGTGGAATATTCCTGCCCCCCGAAATGTAGTTTATTCGTTGGTTTTAGACCTTTCTGCTCTTCCGCGCTGCCTTCAGGATACCTGACACAACCCCAGCGAAAAGCTAAAAATGATAAACCTGTTGACAATTAAAACCGCAGTTGGCTGTTAACATAATGAGGCATCGTAAAACCTGCTGCTCAAGCGGCGTTAAAAAAGCAATATCCATAATGATTAAGCAAACAGCTTTACTTGCTTTGGAAAGTGTAAACGCAGTAGACTGTTCCTGACGCCCAAATGACAACAGAGACGGCACTAAGGAAACATTCCAACCTTTCCCTTATAGGCGCGTGTTAGTGAAACTCATAGCTGGGGTGCCACCACAAAGAAGGCCCCGCATCTGGGAGCCACCCACTTTCAAATGTGGAAGCTCCTTTCCATTGCTTTCCAGAGGTGGAAGCACCAGATTTCTGGGGGCTCACCTCCATCAACAGGCAGGTTCCTAAGAGAAATACAGCGTCCCCCAACCTGGCGCCCTCCAGATGGGAGTTGTGCTCCCTCTGGAGGTTGCACTATTTGGGGCAAGGCTGGATCAAGGATGCCTTGCTCGAAACCAGCACGGTGAGCCTGGGAGCAAGGGGGAAGCTGCCCCAGGTCCTTTAAAGATGGCACACACAGGAATTTACATCTTTATCCTTGTTTGTTTCTATAGGGCCCTTATCAGCTTCGCCGAGCGCAAGAGTAGCTTGCCCCAAGGAGCTTACAATCTGCTGGGAAAAAGCCAAAGGCCTAAAGAGTGGGTCACCTGGATGCCTCTGGGAAGCCCGGCATCAGGACGGTGAGAGCAATGACCTGTTATTTCTGCTGCTCCATAGTCAACGGCTAGTATTCAGAACCCTTTTCCTCTGATCTGGGATAGCTGTCTAAGGTGGTAGCCTTATTTTCCATATGATGGGGCCAAATATTTCTCAAAGGACGCCTTTGGTAGCATGGAACGTGCAGTTGGGGCAATGGGAGTGGATGGAGGAGGCTCAGAATTAATATACGGAGTGTCTGGAGTCTGGATCAGGCCAAAGGCCCATCAAGTCCAACATCTCAACTGCTTCTTGACTGAAATAAATAAATACATATCCTCATTCTGTTCTCACAGCAGCCAGCCAGATCCCCATTCCTGAGCGCGCTCTCTCTCTCTCTAAGGCCAATCCTCTTTTCAAGCCCATCTGAGTGAGTGGCCATCACTGCGTCCAGTGGCAGTGAGTTCCGCAGCTCAGCTGCTCTCCCAGCGAAGAAAGACTTTGCTTTGTGAGGCCCGAATCTCCCAACATTCAGCTCCGTTGGATGTCTGCGAGTTTTGGCGTTGTGGGAGAACAGCTTACGCACCTCTCATTCCCTCCCGTCGCTCGGTTGCCTTTTTCTCTAAACCTCCACTCAGCCGGCTGGGAACGCCGCTATCTTTAAGAGCTTGTTCCCATGACCACCAGTTAGCATGCTTGAAATACCTCTGCCATGCACACATCCTGCCCAGGCCACTTTGGGTAACACCGCAGAGTCCTGGGCCGAAGGTTTCCTATGCCAACCCGAGAGCTAACAAACACCTTTGTGGCAGCCTTGATGAACGTCGGCAGGGAAGAAATATTAACATCCTTATCTACAAAGACGCATTTCGCAAGATATTAATGCAGGGACTCCCTGGGGTGCTGGGCTAGACTCTAGTTTCAAGCACCTGGGAGTTGTTGGGGCCCAATTGTGTCTGTGCCCTTCCTTGGAGGTTTTTTAACCATGGATACTTTAGCTGAGATTCCTGCATTGCAGGGGGTGGACTAGATGAACCTAGGAGTCCCTTCCAACTATGGGGTGCATCAAGATGAAAGTCTGTTTAGCAGCAGCCCAGTGTTTGTCTTCTTCAACAAGGGCTGCGGCTCAGTGGCTAGGTAAAGGGTGAAGAGACCCCTGACCATTAGGTCCAGTCGTGGCCGACTCTGGGGTTGCGGCGCTCATCTCGCTTTATTGGCCGAGGGAGCCGGCGTACAGCTTCCGAGTCATGTGGCCAGCAGGACTAAGCCGCTTCTGGCGAACCAGAGCAGCGCACGGAAACACCGTTTACCTTCCTGCCAGAGCGGTACCTATTTATCTACTTGCACTTTGACGTGCTTTCGAACTGCTAGGTTGGCAGGAGCAGGGACCGAGCAACGGGAGCTCACCCCGTCACAGGGATTCGAACCGCCGACCTTCTGATCGGCAAGTCCTAGGCTCTGTGGTTTAACCCACAGCGCCACCCGCATCCCTGGCTCAGGGGCTGGGCATCTGCAATCCCCCCCCTCTCTGCAATCCTGCAGTGCTGCTGCCAGCCAGAACGGGCATCACTGCCCTTCATGAATCCGTTTAGTTATAAGGCAGCTTCCCGATGTTCCCACCAAGCCCAGGAGTCTCAGGGGCCGGGAGGAGGGCTGCTGCAGGTTGGGTTTCCCCTGCACAAGAAGAAAAGCACTCTGCCCATGCTCAGGGGGCCTCTTGCACGCTGGGCGAGATTCAGATAAATTAATTTCCTCTCTCATCCAGGTGGCTGAACAGGTGGACGTCTTCAGGGCCTGGAATGCAGGAAGGATCTGAGGCGCGGCTGAGGCCAGGGACTTGCGGGTGCGTTGGGAGGGCTGGAGATTTGGGAATATCCCTTCCCAGGAATAAGTTGCTCATCTTCCAGGGTGCCCCACCCACCTGCTGGCCAGGTAGCCAATGGGGACGGGCTCCATGGAGCTAATGATGGTGCCAAGGTGTGCGAACGGTGAGGTTTGCCGGTTCAGCTGGATGGAGCAGGTGAAACTGAGTTTCTGGTTAGGCCATTAGCTGTAATGAAGCAACAGCTAAACAAGCCCCGGGGCCAAATCTGGGAACCCAGGAGTCCTGGCTTGCAATCCTTTTCCCAACAGCA
Organism: Podarcis gaigeae; assembly: GCF_964106915.1. Taxonomy (NCBI): domain Eukaryota; kingdom Metazoa; phylum Chordata; class Lepidosauria; order Squamata; family Lacertidae; genus Podarcis; species Podarcis gaigeae. The sequence goes on along the minus strand of NC_139689.1, from coordinate 6,138,543 downwards.
GGTGGAGGTTCGTAAAGAACTCCAGGGTCCTCGATCCAGGCTTGCCATATCCCCCCAATCTCTCGCAAGGCCTTCAAACAACGACATGGCAGGCAGAAATCCAACAGGTGCAGCTGGGGAGGAAAAAAAATATCTGCCTCTGTTGAACTTCTGCCTGCCACACAGGAACCCTGCTAGAAGGGATTCCGGTCAAAGCGGTTCTCTTGCTTTTGGACTAAACTTTGAGGCCCCCTTCCAAGAACTCTCTTTTTCTCTCAGGAAATAGGAACAAAAGTGGAAGTCGACCAAGGAAATGCTCTGCTCTCGTTTTCGTCCGGGTGCTGCCTTATTAATTTTTAAATGTTATATTATAATATAAATAATAATAATATTTTTTTATTTATACCCCACCCTTCCCAGTTCAGAAAACCGGGGTCAGGGCGGCTAACAACAAACTTAATTGATGCTACAAAAAACAGCATAAAATACGGTATGAAGTGTGAATATTGACGGTCAGAGGAGCCCACACATCCACACATGCTGAAGAAATAAAGAAATAAACCCCGTCAGAGAAACGGGGCTGCAACTTCGCCCAAGAAAAGAGCATTTCTGAGCATGTGCAGAGTATGTTTCTTTCGACGCACGGTATCACATCAGGCGGAGAGGTTTTCTAGGCCAGAAACCGCAGCTAACAAACTGCCCCATCTATTCAGAAAAGAACCATTAAAAAAATAACTATGCAAGGAGATTCCTGAAACTCAACACACTGAACCCCAAGAACTCAGGGGTTATCTGAGGCCCCCCCTTCTCCAAAACAGCTCGCCCTCTTCCTCAGCACTCCCAAAATCCCTGCACCACCAACTGAGTCAGATATCTCAACTAAAGCATCCACAGCAGATGGCAGGGGCGCCAACTCCAGGGGGCTGGGGGGGGCGGGCACCCACAATTTTTTTGTTTTGGGTGCCCAGTCTCGCCCCCCCCCCCCGCTGCCAGCTGGCTGCCACCGCCTTGATAATTTTTGTTGCCCTTTTCTGAACGTTTTCCATCTCTGTTTTCAGTTGAGGCGACCAGAACCCTACAGGGTGTTCCTGATGTTCTTATCCTGTAGATTTGTATTTGCTTTAGCTGTTCCCCTTCCAGATCTCCAGATCTTAAGGCTTGCATCAGCTCTCACACCCTCCTGTTGCTGGATTCCCTTTCCCTTTGCCGTGTGACTGTGTCCCAGGGGTGCAGCGCCCGCATTTTCGTGCATAAGCTCCCACAAGGCTTAATCTCTGGTGGGATCTCTGGCGAGGGCTGGGAGAGACCCCGATCTGAAACTCTGGAGAGCCACTGCTGCCAGCCAGAACAGGCAATAGTGGACCCCAATGATCTGACTCAGGACAGGGCAACACCCTACAGGGAACCAGGCAAAGGGCCTTCTCGGTAGTGGCACCCGGCCTGTGGAGCGCCCTCCCACTAGATGTCAAAGAGAAGAACAACTACCAGACTTTTAGAAGACATCTGAAGGCAGCCCTCTTTAGGGAAGCTTTTAATGTTTAACAGACTACTGTATTTTAATACTTTATTGGAAACCGCCCAGAGTGGCTGGGGAAACCCAGCCAGATGGGTGGTGTATAAATAATAAATATTATTATTATTATTATTATTAGGACCATCTGAATGATTCAGCCCTGGTTTCTGGGATGTTGCTGCCTCCGAATCTCTCCAAACAGCTTCCGTTGCAAATCCATTTCCCAAAACCCCTCTTCTTGAAGTACCCCATTATAAACAATACCCAAAATTACCAAGCACACCCCTTCGCCTGTTTTCGGGCCACACTCCAGAACAGAGTAATAATAATAATAATATTATTATACCTCATCTGACTGGGTTGCCCCAGCCCCTTTCAGCAGCTTCTGACAGATATAGAAACATAATAAAACACCACATATTTAAAAGCTTCCCTCTATAGGGCCCCTGTAAAGGAAATCCCCTGTTCAGTTGTGGAATAATCCCCAAATGCCGTGGGCAAGTCCCTCTCCATTTTGGCCAAACGGGCCTTGCAAGGCTGTCCTTGTGGAATCTTTGCAAAATGCAGAGGTGTCCCCTTACCCGCCCTGTCCTGACTTACAGGACCAGAAAGAAATATCTATTTAAAAGAGAGAGAGAGGTGAGGTGAGGGGGAAGCCTTATTTTCAACCTTCAAAGCCCGCAGGTTCCCAATGTCTCCTCTGTCTCAGATTCCTCCAGCCGAGATTAGCAGCTCATTCATTTCCTTCGCCGCACCAACACCCGCAGCTCATCTGCATCGCCTGGCACCCTCTGCCCCTTGGCACCGCTGCCCTGCCCTTTTCCTAGCACCCATCAAGAGGGAGGCGCCGTCCCAAACAAGGCTCACCCGTCTCTAACAACTTGCAAATCCTCACCGGGGAAGCACGGCCACCAAACCAGAACTGACATCATTCCACTGGGATGTAAATCAGATTAAGACCGAGTCAGATTCTCGCTCCATCCTGCCCTGTATTGTCCACACGGGCCGGCAGCATCTTAGAAAAAGCTGAGCCCTTGATCTGCCCTCGAGACCCCTCCCCCAAATCCCAACTCTGGCCCAAAGCCCCCTTCCCTGTTGAAATGGGCGCCCACCTGTTTTCAAAACCAATTTACTGGATAACAAGGAGGGGGAGATTCCTTTCAGCCAGCCCGGTTGGATAAGATTGGATTCTAAACTTAATGGGCTTATGGGGTGTCCCTCATTAGAGAAGAATGCAAATTACAGTATTGCACTTGTCTGGGGTGCGACCCACTGCCCATTCTGCTGAGTGGGGCCAGGGACTTCTGCCCCATAAGTCCTGACCTGAGCTGGCCACCTAATACATTTGGACCCCACCCCAGTTCCTCCCCACCCCCCCAAAAAAAAAACTCCCCAGCATTGCATCACTGGGAAAGTCACCTTTTCCAAACCCTCAAAATGTTTTCACTGCTCGCCTCCACAGCACCCACACCTCCCGCACATTAATTCTGCGCCCCCCCCGACATGAGACCCTCTTGAACCGTCTTCTATGCGCGCCCCCCCGCCTTACCAAAAACGCACGTCTCTTTCGAGGCATTTTCTCCAATTCTTCTTCAACTCCATCCCCAAAAACCTTCGCCACCCGCAGATTTCTCCATTCGCACCTGTGACTGCCCTGTCCTCTCCTGTCCCGATTGCCCCCCCCCGTTCACCCCCTCACTGATCTTCCAGGCCAACTCTCCCCCCCTAACCCCCCCCATCTTTCAAATGAATGCTTAAGATCTAGAGACCTATCCCAACTTCTCCGGAGTTTTTAAAACGCGCAGGAACACATTAGGTCGCTCTTTCGCCTTACTGACCTGCGGAACTCCCCGCGACGCGGACCAAGCACCCCCACAGCCCATCCACTCCTGGCACCAACACTCACACCGGCACTCTCGCCACCCCCCAAAAAAACCCCACACACAGCATGCGCAACAAAGTCCTCCTTTCCTCCACTGATCCCTGAACGCCCCTCCAGAGGGTCCATGACCCCTCGGGCTCCATCCGTGCCCCCTGGCACCCACACCCTTCCCGTGCCCCCTGGCGCGCCCTCCTTCCAAACTCTCAGCGAAGCCATCCTTTGCTCCCACCCGCGGTCCCCTGGGCGCCCCTTTGCGCATCGCCAGGGCGCGCTCTCCCCTTGGCACCGAGGGCGCACCCGGACTGGCACCCACCTGGCACTCAGCAGCCGAGGTCGACCCGCTCCCGTCTGGCCTCTGCCTCTCCCTGGAGCTCTCTGAAGTTGGAGAGGGTTCTGCCAGCGCCTGTCTTCTGTCAGAAGCGCGGGGTGGAGCCGCCAGGGTTGGGTGTCACAACTATGAGAAATATCCGGGGAGGGAAAGGCACCTCTTGCACCACGGGTTAAGAGGGAAGCGTCCTCTTCTCTGAGCATGTGGGGAGCTGGCACGGTGCCCACCAGGGTGAGTCAAGGGGGAGGCAAGCAGGAGGGGATGAACTGGCTGCCCCGCTGTGGGTCTGCAAGGAGAAAGGGGTGTGTGTGTGTGTGTGTGTGTTTGTGTGTGGCGGGTACAAGGCTTCCCCAGAAATGCGCGCACGGCCCTCATCCATATTTTGCATCCTGCCTTTCCTCCACCAGCTGTTCTCAACCTGTGGGTCCCCAGATGTTGTTGAATAATAATAATAATAATAATAATAATAATAATAATAATACTTTATTATTTATACCCCGCCCATCTGGCTGGGTCCCCCCAGCCACTCTGGGCGGCTTCCAACAAAAGACTAAAATACAATAACCTATTAAACATTAAAAGGACTACAACGCCCATCATCCCTGAGCTCTGGCCTTGCTAGCTAGGGGTGATGAGAGTTGTAGTTCAACAACATCTGGTGACCCACAGGTTGAGAAAGGCTGCTCCAGACCAAGGAAGTTAAAACCATGCAGAAAAAAACTCAAAGAGTTAAAAAATGTTGTTTTTTTAAAAAGCCACAAACGCTAATAGAATGAAAGCAACATTAAAAAAACCCCAAGTCTATCTAATGTCTTTACAACGCATCTCGAACGCGTTTCCACCCTTCCCAAAATAGTTTGGGATGTGTAGTTTGCTAAGGGTGCTGGGAATTGTAGCTCTGGGAGGGGTGGACTGCAGTTCGCAGAATTCCCAGTTTGTGGGTGTGGATTTGACTTCAGAGGCGAGTTCTGGCACTGACTGAAGTCTCTCTTGTGTACAAAGATGTGTCTAAATTATAAGAGTACCATAATGAAATTGTTTATTATTAGAAATAGGAAGTCAACTGTCAGGCCGGCGATTGAATCTGGGACCCTCTAATCCTCTGTGTTTCTAATCATTTATTGCAACCAGATTTCCTGTGGTGGTACCAGAGCAGGCAACACTTTGCACATGCACGTGAGAAAAGCCGAGCCTAGGGAGGCCGACAGGAGACCCGCTGAATAAAACTGCAAATACAAATCTACAGTATAAGAACATCAGGAACACCGCGTAGGGTTCTGGTCGCCTCAACTGAAAGCGGATATCGTTGAGCTGGAAAACGTTCAGAAAAGGGCAACAAAAATTATCAAGGCGGTGGCAGCCAGCTGGCAGCGGAAGAGGGAGGCTGGGCACCCACAACAAAAAAATTGTGGGTGCCTGCCCCCCGGCCCACCTGGAGTTGGCGCCCCTGCCATCTGCTGTGGATGCTTTAGTTGAGATTTCTGCATTGCAGGGGGTTGGACTAGATGACCCCAGGATACCTTCCAACTCTGCAATTCTGTGTTGCTGGTTTTTTTTTTAACCCACCTTATTTTGTATCAACCAGCCAGATCTCCCTCATACCTGCCTTTTATTCTGTCTGTGTGGGCAACCACACGTAGAGGACATTTGCCATTACCTAGGACATGGGTGGCTCTGTGGGTTAAACCACAGAACCTAGGACTTGCCAATCAGAAGATCGGCAGTTCGAATCCCCGCGACAGGGTGAGCTCCCGTTGCTGGGTCCCTGCTCCTGCCAACCTAGCAGTTCAAAAGCATGTCAAAGTGCAAGTAGATAAATAGGTACCACTCTGGCGGGAAGGTAAATGGCGTTTCCATGCGCTGCTCTGGTTCGCCAGAAGCGGCTTAGTCATGCTGGCCACATGACCCGGCTCCCTTGGCCCATAAAGTGAGATGAGCGCTGCAACCCCAGAGTCGGCCACGACTGGACCTAAAGGTCAGGGGTCCCTTTACCTTTACCTAGGAAGAAAGAACTGGATGGGTCATTTACAAAAGGGACTCTGAGATCTAACTTGCACATTTTAATTGAGAATTGATTTTTATTCTGTGTAATAAGAAATATTTGGTGGATTTGACCGTAGTTTCACTGCATATGTAGCGACCGCTGTGGTTTTTTCAACCTCCTTTTGATTTCTTTATATGTTGCCCTGGCCTTTGGCTCAGTGGCACAGCGTGGGGGGTGCAGGGGGGGCCGGCCGCACCGGGGGCAACATCTGGGGGTTAGGGTTAGGGGGCGCAAATTACTTGCCTTGCCCCGGGTGCTGACAACCCATGCTACGCCACTGCTTTGGCTAGCGCAATAAAATCCAATAAACATTACTTTGTTTTTATGGAGGCAACTTGTTTTAAACTGCTTTTAATGTATGTTAATGTTGCAACCTGGGTGAAGTGTCGGTAATAAGTAAATAACAACAATGTGGAAAGATGTTTGTCTGCCTGGGAGGTTCCTTCGTATTCTCGTAAAGCCTCTTGCTTCCCTGGAGGGCGGATAAGAGAAAAGTGTTTGTGCGTGCGGAAAACCAGGCTGTGAATACAACACTGTGCCTTTAAAACGCATCCGGAATACATTTCTCCCCTCAGAGAATTCTGGGCACTGTAGTTCACCTGCTCAGAGAGTTACAACTACCAGCGACCTTTAACGAACTACAGCACCCAGAATGCTTTGAGGGGAAAGAAGGGTCCTTAAAGGCGTAGTAGTGCAAACAGGGCCTTGTTGTTGTTTACGGTAGTTGTTTAGTCGTTAATCCTGTCCGCCTCTTCGTGGCCCCCTGGACCAGAGCACGCCAGGCCCTCCTGTCTTCCACTGCTTCCCGCAGTTTGGTCAAACTCATGCTGGTCGCTTCGAGAACACTGTCCCACCATCTCGTCCTCTGTCTTCCCCTTCTCCTTGTGCCCTCCATCTTTCCCAACATCAGGGTCTTTTCCAGGGAGTCTTCTCTTCTCATGAAGTCTTGGAGCCTCAGCTTCAGGATCTGTCCTTCCAGTGAGCCCTCAGGGCTGATTTCCTTCAGAAGGGAGACGTTTGATCTTCTTGCAGTCCATGGGACTCTCAAGAGTCGCCTCCAGCACCAGAATTCAAAGGCATCAATCAGCCTTCTTTATGGTCCAGCTCTCACTTCCATACATCACTACTAGGAAAACCATAGCTTTGACTATACGGACCTTTGTTGGCAAGGTGATGTCTCAGCTTTTTAAGATGCTGTCTAGGTTTGTCATCGGCCTCTGGGAATGTCTGCACTGACTGGCAGCAGCTCTCCAGTCAGGATTGAACCCTGGGGCCTTCCTTCTGCACCCAGAGCGGCTGCTCCATTTCTGAGCCACAGCCGTTGCCCAATCGGGCGCCATGAACTGTGAACCTCATTGGAATGAAGTCACCCTCGCTTCTCCCGAAAGTTGCTCCCTCCTCATAAATCCTCCTCCTTCCCAAGGACGACTCTTGCGAGGCTGAGTCACTGTCCCAGTAACGACTTGTTGCGAGTTCCTAGAATCCCACGCGGAAAGGGATGCCAATAAATCATTTGGGGGAGCGTCGGCCTGGGAATGGAACCCAGGAGTCCTGAGCAAAACTTTTTCTCCCGCTGGACTAAACTCCTTCCCAGGCTGTGTACACAACATACATTTAAAGCGCATTTTCCACCCACCTACCCAGAACCATAGGGACACGGGTGTCGCTGTGGATTAAACCACAGAGCCTAGGACTTGCTGATCAGAAGGTTGGCGGTTCGAATCCCCACGACGGGGTGAGCTCCCGTTGCTCGGTCCCTGCTCCTGCCCATCTAGCAGTTCGAAAGCACGTCAAAGTGCAAGTAGATAAATAGGTAACGCTCCAGCGGGAAGGTAAACGGCGTTTCCATGTGCTGCTCTGGTTTGCCAGAAGCGGCTTAGTCATGCTGGCCACATGACCCAGAAGCTGTACGCCGGCTCCCTCGGCCAATAAAGCAAGATGAGCGCCGCAACCCCAGAGTCGGTGATGACTGGACCTAATGGTCAGGGATCCCTTTACCTTTTTACCAAGAACCATGGGAACTGTAGTTTACGCTTTGCGACGCTACAATTCCCAGCACCCTTAAGAAACTACAGCCACCAGGTTCAAACAGAAACAACGGAGCATGTGCTTCTCCAGTGTCTATACGATATAGAGAAACTGTCTCTCATGTCTTGTTACGCTGCCGTTTCTACGGAGATATACGCTCGGTATTTATTACTCCTGTCATACAAAAATCTCCAAATGGGTCCGAATTTGAATGTCTAAAACTCCTGGTAGAGGACAAGGATCTAGAGATCACGCTAAGGGTGGCCAAATTCTGTGTGACTGCCATAAAACTTAGGGAACAAGCTGTACTACCAAATGATTAAGGTTTTAAATGACAATTTTAGGTGATCAAGATTTAATATATTTTTTTAACTGCCGCTATATCTGTATCGTCTCTGTTATACCCAATTTCAATTCAATGTATTCTTGTTGTGTTTTATGATTTCCCTGATATTGTAAGTGAGCCGGAACTGTAACTGTAATAATAAAATTCATTCATTCTGATATAGAGAAATGTGTTTTAGCCTCATCTCCCCACTACTCCATAAGGACCCAGGGCGCACAAAACAATCTTATACCTCCCTGCTCCTGTCAGATACCAATCCTGCTACAACATACGACGTTGCCAGATTCTGCACAACAGCTTTCAAAATCCGTCAGATGATGACCTGGGCCACAAACTAGACTGACTGAACACTCACATCAGAGCGCTCACTAAACTGATAGTTGTAGTCTTTTATATACTAACCTTTTATGTTCTACCGTATCCCTCTAAAGTTCTTAACGCCTCTTTTAGATTCTGTCCGTTTCTTTTAGATTCTTACAGTCTTTCAGATATACCTTCCGTTTTAATATTTTTTAGCTTTCCAGAATCTGTAAGATTCTAAAGGATTGCACCCCAACCCCTGCTTATGCTGGTCTATGACAGTAATAAAGATTTGATTGATTGATTGATTGATTGATTGATTGATACAGTCGCCAGGGTGCTTGCTGAGTGCGTGGTTGTAGTAGAAGACAGTCACAGAACTGAGAAATTACACAAAACAAATGAAATACCGTGAAAATCCCTGAAACGAGAAGTAATCGACTAGAAATATTATCTTATAGAAATAAACTAAATACTAAAAATCAAAAAGTTTAAGGGAAAAATTAGAAAAACCTAGAATTGTACAAAGCCTTATCAGGATCCCGGCTACAAACCTCGTTTCACTGAACTATTCAGTTTCCTCAGAAGGAAATAGAAAAATCATAAACCTTAAATGACGAAAATTCAAAAAAGGGGGTTAAAACTCCCCAAAATTCTGAAGTTAGGATTATACTTCAGATTTTTTGGGAGTTTTAACCCTCTTTTTTGAATTTTGGTCATTTAAGGTTTAGGATTTTTCATATTTCTAGTCGATTACTTCTCATTTCAGGGATTTTCACGGTGCAGTGGTACCTCAGGTTACATACGCTTCAGGTTACATACGCTTCAGGTTACAGACTCCACTAACCCAGAAATAGTGCTTCAGGTTAAGAACTTTGCTTCAGGATAAGAACAGAAATCGTGCTCCGGCAGCGCGGCGGGAGCAGGAGGCCCCATTAGCTAAAGTGGTGCTTCAGGTTAAGAACAGTTTCAGGTTAAGTACGGACCTCCGGAACGAATTAAGCACTTAACCCGAGGTACCACTGTATTTCATTTGTTTTGAGTGCGTGGTTGTGGCTGTTTTCTTTAGAATATGGCATGTGTGTATGGGGCCGAATGTTCCTCTTTGGTCCATGGGCACCCGCTCGGCTCTGCAGCTGGAGCTAGGACCCAGGAGTCCTGGCCAGGCGGAGCTAGATTTGGGAGAAAGATTGTTCCTAGGGGTGTTGGCAGCATCTGTTGGAGCTGAGGTGCGTGTTGGGGCAGGTTGAGGGAGGGTGCAGCATAGGGCAGGAGGGATGGAGAGAGGTGGGGCAGCAAGCCTTTTGTTGAAGGATCAGCTGGGCCCTGGCTCCTTTAAGAGTGGCTCAGCAGGCAGGCATTCAACCGGTGCAGCGCGTACACACACACACACACACACACACAGATGCCTTTTAAATATTCTTATTTATCCATTGTTTTTGCATCTCCTCCATCTTGGGTGCTTCAGGGTGGTTTGCTTGGTTAGGCTGAGAGACAGCAAGTGACTGGGATATATATTTATGTGGTTAGTGAAACAAGCACAGGTTTTCCAAAGCCCTGTGCGGGTTGGGGGCGTATTTGTGGGGAGATGGAAGAGTCTGCAGGAGCTTTTTTCCTGGCAGAAAGTTTTTATTTTGTTAAATTTGCACACCACCCTTCATCTCCACAACATACAAATTCAAGATGAAAACGCAAAATACATAATAAAAACAAAAACACACATACACACAAATGTATGTTTAAAAGTTTAAAAGGCGCAATGAGATAGGAAAATAATATATCAGGGATGGAATAACAAATAAAGCGAATAACACAACAATAATAAAAATAATACAGTGGTACCTCGGGTTAAGTACTTAATTCGTTCTGGAGGTCCGTTCTTAACCTGAAACTGTTCTTAACCTGAAGCACCACTTTAGCTAATGGGGCCTCCCGCAGCCGGAGCACAATTTCTGTTCTCATTCTGAAGCCAAGTTCTTAACCTGAAGCACTATTTCTGGGTTAGCAGAGTCTGTAACCTGAAGCGTATGTAACCCGAGGTACCACTGTAGTAGGTAAAGAAGATTGTACATGGGTGAAGTACTGGGCTGTGGGGGAGGGAGGTGAAGGGATTAATTGAAATTGTTAAAGATTGGTATAGGATTTAAGAGATTTAAATTTTTATAAAGATTTTATAAAGATCTGCTATAAGGAAAGCAGAAAGCAGCAAGAAATATCAAGTAAAGGTATCATAGAGAAGATCAGTGTAAATGAAAACATGAGACTTGTGGTTCTGTTACATATGATTTTATTCTGGAGTTGTCTGTTTATTTTGGAGTTGTTTGTTGTAAAGAATGTATATTATGTGAATAAAATAATAAAGGATTTGCAAAACCCGGGGGGAAAATATGTATGGGGCTGATGGGAGTTGGAGTTCCACGCTGTCAAATGGTTCATCACAGCCCTGAGGTGGAGATATTGCAAGGGTGAAAACAGCCCCTGTTGAATTTCTACCTATCACAGGTGGAGATATTGCAAGGGTGAAAACAGCCCCTGTTGAATTTCTACCTAACACAGGTGGAGATATTGCAAGGGTGAAAACAGCCCCTGTTGAATTTCTACCTATCACAGGTGCAGATATTGCAAGGGTGAAAACAGCCCCTGTTGAATTTCTACCTGTCACAGAACCCAAAAAGGGGGTGGTGTGTGAGGAGAGAGAGAGAGAGACATTGGCCATGTCTCTGCTCTTGAAAACAACAAAACTAAACTATTTCTCTCTGGACTTCCTCAGCCCTTCCAGAACATTCTCCAACTCTTGCACATTTAATCAAGGCTTAACATTTTTGAAATGAAGATGTGCTGGGGCTTAATCCTGGAATTGACTCCTTTTCTGGAAGCTTGTGAGCCTCAGGCACATTTGAAGAACATACAGTGGTACCTCGGGTTAAGTACTTAATTCGTTCTGGAGGTCCATTCTTAACCTGAAACTGTTCTTAACCTGAAGCACTACTTTAGCTAATAGGGCCTCCTGCTGCCGCCGCACCGCAGGAGCACGATTTCTGTTCTCACCCTGAAGCAAAGTTCTTAACCTGAAGCACTATTTCTGGATTAGCGGAGTCTGTAACTTGAAGCGTCTGTAACCTGAGGTACCACTGTACTCAGCTTCTGCCAAAGAATCCCAGGAACTGTAGCTTACCGCTCACGGCAGCTTTAACAAACTAGAGATCCCAGGAACTAGCCATTCACTACACGTATGGATGTCACTACAGAGAATGATTTCTTCCCTGCACTGCGGAGAGGGAATCACTCTCTGCACTTGCTCAGAGGCACTCTTCGCTCAAAAAACCCCAGGGTTGTTTCCGAGCAATGAAAACAGTTTGGCAGATTCAGCCTCCGCTTTGGAAGCGTCATCCCATAGAGAAAGGAACACACAATCCACGCCTCGATGCAATCTGCTGTGTGTGTGTCTTTAGCTGCGGGTCCTTGTAAGTGTGCCAGAAAAGCGTGGCAATGTACACATCAAACGTTTTGAGCCACGGTCCCTGCGTTGCAAGGGGTTGGACTAAATGGGGTACGGAATGGCGTAACTGTGCCCCCGAAGGAGCAGGTGCGCAGCCTGAGAGTCATTCTGGACTCACCGCTGTCCATGGAGACACAGGTCAATTCTGTGTCCAGGGCAGCTGTCTACCAGCTCCATCTGGTACGCAGGATGAGACCCTCCCTGCCCGCAGACTGTCTCGCCAGAGTGGTGCATGCTCTGGTTATCTCCCGCTTGGACTACTGCAATGCGCTCACCTTTGAAGGTGACCCGGAAACAACAACTAATCCAGAATGCGGCAGCTAGACTGGTGACTGGGAGCGGCCGCCGAGACCACATAACACCGGTCTTGAAAGACCTACATTGGCTCCCAGTACGTTTCCGAGCACCATTCAAAGTGTTGGTGCTGCTGACCTTGAAAGCCCTAAATGGCCTTGGTCCAGTATACCTGAAGGAGCGTCTCCACCCCCATCGTTCTGCCCGGACACTGAGGTCCAGCTCCGAGGGCCTTCTGGCGGTTCCCTCCCTGCGAGAAGTGAGGTTACAGGGAACCAGGCAGAGGGCCTTCTCGGTGGTGGCGCCCGCCCTGTGGAACACCCTCCCATCAGATGTCAAGCAAATAAACAACTACGTATCTGACTTTTAGAAGACGTCTGAAGGCAGCCCTGTTTAGGGAAGTTTTTAATGTTTGATGTTTTATCACTTTTTATGATTATATTCTCATGGGAGCTGATGGGCGGGGAATGAATGAATGAATGAATGAATGAATTATTATTATTATTACTACTACTACTACTACAATTCTGTGATTCTTTGAAAATGCACTCTGCAGCTGCTCAGAGGCACTTTGTCTTTGCTATTACCCGATGCGGCATTCCAGAAGGTGAACTGCCTAATGGATTAAAAACCCTTAGATTCCAAGGAGGCTTCTGTACTTCATCATCGTTGACAGCTGAGATTGGCTTTGGGATGGATTAAATCACCCTCGTTCTCCCTGCCAAAATATTGCTGCAATCACATGCCATGATGAATTCTTCCCAGGAAGGCTCCTGTGTCTGGAACAGATGCCCAGCAGGCAGAAAGGCAACAGGTGAAGCTTATTCCACATGTGTCAATCTCATGCCGTTTCTACGAACACAGAAATATTACCTATCACTTACATAATCTTATAATTGCGCTTAGATCCGAAGGAGCGCAATACACAGGACTCTCCCGCTTCTCATTTTCTCCTTGCGACAGCAACCCTGTGAGGTAGGCTACACAAAGAGTGCGTCGACCCGGTGAGCTTAATGGGTGAACGGGGATTCGAACCCAGCTCTCCGAGATCCTAGTCCAACTCTCTGCCCGCTACACTGCGACACACTTTCTCATCCATACAGGGCTCAGATTTGGACTGGTAACCACCTTAGCACTTTGGAAGGTGTTCAATCAAAGTTTCTAAGGCAGATTTTTTCTGCACCGCCATGTGTCCCAAACGCATCATTGAGACTGGAGGCAAGTCTCCCTTCAGTAGAAGTACGGACTTGGCAAAGAACTCTTTAACTTCTGGCTCCGCCTAAACTCAAATCCCCCCGGTTTACTCTTCCTAGTACTTCAAGACTCCCATAAAAGTGCCTGGCTTAAAGGTAAAGGTAAAGGGACCCCTGACCATTAGGTCCAGTCGTGGCCGACTCTGGGGTTGCCGTGCTCATCTCGCTTTACTGGCTGAGGGAGCTGGTGTACAGCTTCCGGGTCATGTGGCCAGCATGACTAAGCCGCTTCTGGCGAACCAGAGCAGTGCACGGAAACGCCGTTTACCTTCCCGCCGGAGTGGTACCTATTTATCTACTTGCACTTTGATGTGGTTTCGAACTGCTAGGTGGGCAGGAGCAGGGACCGAGCAATGGGAGCTCACCCCGTTGCGGGGATTCGAACCGCGACCTTCTGATCGGCAAGTCCTAGGCTCTGTGGTTTAACCCACAGTGCTAAAACCGTCTATCAAAAACTTCACTCTTGTGTCCTATCCCCACAAGACCTACTCACGATGGGCCCTACTAAAGCAAACAGCCTAATTGGTCAACTTCTAAAAGATATTGAGCATCAGAACAACCTGGTCACTATAAGGAAATTCTGCCCTTGGTATGTTCATTTTCCACCTCTCCATTTTGATTCTCTGGCCCCATATCTGCACAAACTTACTATTCCAAAATACAGATGTGCTTTTACACTTGCAAGACTGGATGTTTTGCCATCTGCGGTACTTGAGGGTCGATTCCAAAAGATCTCGCCTGAGAAACGTCTTTGCCCCTGTGGAGATGGTAGCACCGAAACAGCGGCACACGTCCTCCAATCTTGTACTCTCTGCAAAGACCTGAGGAACGAGATCATCACCCCACTCGTACTAACCGTCCCAGGGTGCTCAACCACTGCCACAATGTCCTTTCTTCTGTCAGATCAAAATGAGCAGATAACAGCAAAGGTTGCTAGGTTCATAGCAGGGGCAATCAGAATAAGGGCAGAAAGTGAGGAGGAATTAAAGAACCTTTTAATGAGGGTGAAAGAGGAGAGCGCAAAATATAGTCTGAAGCTCAACATCAAGAAAACGAAGATCATGGCCACTGGGCCCATCACCACCTGGCAAATAGAAGGGGAAGAAATGGAGGCAGTGAGAGATTTTACTTTCTTGGGCTCCATGATCACTGCAAATGGTAACAGCAGTCACAGAATTAAAAGACGCCTGCTTCTTGGGAGGAAAGCAATGACAAACCTAGACAGCATCTTAAAAAGCAGAGACATCACCTTGCCAACAAAGGTCCGTATAGTGAAAGCTATGGTTTTCCCAGTAGTGATGTATGGAAGTGAGAGCTGGACCATAAAGAAGGCTGATCGCTGAAGAATTGGTGCTTTTGAATTATGGTGCTGGAGGAGACTCTTGAGAGTCCCATGGACTGCAAGAAGATCAAACCTCTCCATTCTGAAGGAAATCAGCCCTGAGGGCTCACTGGAAGGACAGATCCTGAAGCTGAGGCTCCAAGACTTTGGCCACCTCATGAGAAGAGAAGACTCCCTGGAAAAGACCCTGATGTTGGGAAAGATGGAGGGCACAAGGAGAAGGGGACGACGGAGGACGAGATGGTTGGACAGTGTTCTTGAAGCTACCAGCATGAGTTTGACCAAACTGCAGGAGGCAGTGGAAGACAGGAGTGCCTGGCGTGCTCTGGTCCAGGGGGTCACGAAGAGTCGGACACGACTAAACGACTAAACAACAACAACAGCTGACGGCGGCTGATTCAGGACAGTTTCTCATCCATGTGATCATCTCGCCTCTCATTTATACCCAAGTGATCTTGTTCTGCGAGAGGTCCTTCTGAATTTATAATGAATTTTCCAATTCATTATAAATTCTTCCCCAATACTCTTTTAGCCGTTTACAGGTCCACCACATACGAAAAAACGTTCCCTTAATCTCCTTACGGCTTATCAGTCTTCTACATCTTAGCGAGTCTACTTGGAGTTAAATACCATCTGTGAATCATTTTCTGCAATGTAGGAATCTCAACTAAAGCATCCATGGCAGGTGGATTAAAAACCTTCAAAGAAGGAGAATCCACCATCTCACGAGGAGTCCGTTCCTCTGGCGAACGGCTCTTGCCTTCAGAAAAGTCTTCCTGATGTTTTGTTGAACTCTCCTTCCTTGCAACTTGAAGCCATGGGTTCGAGTCCTACCCATGCTGGTAGCTTCGACAACACTATCCAACCATCTCGTCCTCCGTCATCCCCTTCTCCTTGTGCCCTCCATCTTTCCCAACATCAGGGTCTTTCCCAGGGAGTCTTCTCTTCTCATGAGGTGGCCAAAGTCTTGGAGCCTCAGCTTCAGGATCTGTCCTTCCAGTGAGCACTCAGGGCTGATTTCCTTCAGAATGGATAGGGACTCCTTACACTGCGTTTAAAACCAAAATCGCATTTGGGTAGAACCTGTTTCTCAGGCGGCTAGTCCTAGTCTTTATAACCCTGTACCTTCTTCCAGAAGGCAGATGCTGAAAGAGATCATTTCCGGGGTGCGCACTATCCTGCGCTATCTCTGCAGCTTTCTTATGACACCTGGAAGCATAGATTCGATCCAAGGCGGGAAGAGTGCACCCAATTATTCTCTCTGCAGTCTTTACAACCCTGGACAGCATTGTTTTTCCCCTGACCGTGCAGCTCCCAAACCACACACACAGATGCTTCTGCAGAGTGCTGGAGTTGCCTCCCTTTACACACCAGACGGGCGCCATCTCTGTTTTGCTTTCGGCACCTTCTAAAGGCACTCCTTTTTCCATAAGCCTCCCAAAGGGAGATCTTTATCCCAGCTGGTATCTGCATTGGATTCGAATGGATGTTGTTGTTTCCGCCTTCCCGGCGCCCTCCAGCCAGTTTGAACTACAACTCCTATCAGCCGCCACCCGGCAGAAGGGCACCCGGTTGGTGAAGACACAGATAATTGCTTTTTAAAATGTTTTCATAAAGGCAGTGGCTCTGTTTTTTATACAGGTAACCGCTTAAGGCATGTTTTTATCCTGTTGCGAATCGCTTTGGGGTGCCGCATCGGAAGCGATTCACGAATGAAAGAAGCAAGCGAAATTTTTAGGCAGTGTGGCCAAGTGGTTAGAGCGTCGGACCGGGACCTGGGAGCGGCGAGGCTTCAAATCTCCTATTTGGTCATGGAGCTCACTGGGTGATTTTGGATCCAGTCACTGTCTCTCAGCCTAACCTACCTCACAAGGATGTTGTGAGGATTAAATGAGGGAAAGAACCATGTACAGGGGACGCTCGGGCTGCGAATGTGATCCGTGCGGGATGAAAGTTCGCAACCTGCAGCATTCGCAACCTGCAACTGCGCATCTGCGCAATTCTGGTTGCAATTCGGCACTTCTGCACATGTGCAAAGCGCGTTTTAGCGCTTCTGCACATGCATGACCGCCGAAACCTGGAAGTAACCTGTTCTGGTACTTCTGGGTTTCTGCGGCCCGTAACCTAAAAAAACACAACCTGAAGCTTCTGTAAGCTGAGATATGACTGTACCCCAATTTGAGGTCCTTGGAGGCGAAAAGGGTTTGATAATAATAATAATAATAATAATAATAATAATAATAATAATAATGCTGCTGCAAAGTATATCCAACACACATTCAATTCACATGACTTCCCCCAAAGAACCTTGGGAACTGTAGTTTGCTAAGGGTGCTGGAGATGGTAGCTCTGTGAGGAGGAAACTACAGGTCCCAGGATCCCATGGATGAAGTCATGTGCTTTAAATTGCACATCAAATGTGCTTTAAAAAGTACGGCTTGCCTAATTGTGGCCTGCAGTTCAGCCCTTTCCGGAGATTTGAAAAGCGAGGCAAACACCAAATGGACCCAGGGCTTGAAATCTGGAAGGGAAGAGGAAATGGAGGGAAGAGGATCTGCATGGTGCGGCCAGAGACCCGGAGAGATCCCTGTTGATCACCCCCTGAATCAAGTGGAAGAAGGAAGCAAAACATTCCCAGAAGAGGTTCACTCCAGAACAGGTTCCCGCATAAGGAGGAGCTGGTTTTGACTTCTGGATCAGGGAGAGGGCAGGGGAAGAATGCAGAGGAAAAGGAAGTGAGAAGAACAGCCTCGTGGATCTCCTTCAATCTGAAATTCTCCCAAGGGTGCCCCACCCAGGCCACGCCAGCTGGGGAATTAATCAGCCGGCTGGACCGGAATAGCGTCAGGGAGAGCAGGTTGGGATGGAGGGGGGGGGGTGAAGAGAGAGGGGGGCAGGGAGTCAGTCTGGGTTTGGGGGTTCAGGTTGCAGACAGGAGGGCAGAAGGGTTGGGAGTAGTGCTTTTTTCCTAAATAAAAATGTTTAGGGGTGTAATGAAGAAAAATCTGCCCTTATTCCCTTATGGGGAACACAAGAGCCCTTATAGAGTCCTTCGTAGGTTATCCATCAGTCGGAGAAAATAACAGAGGCCAACCAGAGAATATTGAGAAGCAAAGCAACTAGTAAGCCTGATCTTTATTGAACTGTTGCAACAGGGTCCTCACTCCCCACATGCAGGAGGGTGGAGAGGACTCCAGAACATTGGTGTGCCCGCCCTTATATAGACATTTTAAATTGCCTGCCCTGGAGTCCAAGACCACCCCCCAGAAACATCATACCTACATCACAGAAAGGGTGGTCTACAACAGAAATCTGAGTGCCTTGTTTATCTCCTGTCTGGCAGGTTACTTGTTAATGCACACTTGATTGGATTACCTGGGGAACCTGGCCAGTCTTTTGTATAGACAAATACTTAGTTCCTGAGCCAGGTCACTAGCTCACCCTATTCATACACAGACATACCCTTAAGACAGGATTTGTGAAGGAGGAGACAATGGGGAGGCTTTTCCATTTTCCTTCCACCTTGCAGAGAAATGTTTGAGGTCAATTTGGGAGGGACAAAATGGTTTCAGGACTTTCTGTGGGGTTTCAGACATGTGGTTTATATATCGATGTGCGTGCTTGGTTGGTGCATTTATGAACATTATATATATATATATATATATATATGCAGGTTTTGGTGTCCTCGGGTGTCTTCCCGTGTAAAAGTTGGGGTGTCTAGGCGACGTTTCGACGAGGTCTCACTCGTCATCAGATGACGAGTGAGACCTCGTCGAAACGTCGCCTAGACACCCCAACTTTTACACGGGAAGACACCCGAGGACACCAAAACCTGCATTCCTGTACCCGTGAAAATCTACGAAAGCAAATATATATATATATATATATATACAGTGGTACCCAGGGGGACGAACGCCTAGGGAGACGAAAAACTCGCTAGACGAAGGAGTTTTTCGTTTTCTTAGCCACTTCGCAAGACGCATCTCCCTACGGGCTTGCTTCACAAAACGAAGCTTGCCCCGCAAGCTCCGGGGATAGCGGGGAAGCGCAGCGCGTCTTCCCCGCTGTCCCTGGACCTCTTTTGAAGCAAGGGGCGGCGGGGAGAAGATCGCTTCTCCCTGTTGCCAGCCCCACAATCTCCGGGGACAGAGGGGAAGGCGCGCGCCTTCCCCTCTGTCCCCTGACCTGTTTTAAAGCAAGGGAAGGGGCAGCGGGGAGAATCGCTTCTCCCCGTTGCCGCCCCTTGGTTCAAAAGGGGTCCGGAGACAGAGGGGAAGGCGCGCGCCTTCCCCTCTGTCCCCGGACGGTCTCCACAGGAACGCATTGATTGATTTTCAATGCATTCCTATGGGAAACCGTGCTTCGCAAGACGAAAAACTCGCAAGAAGAAAAAACTTGCGGAACGAATTAATTTCGTCTTGCGAGGCACCACTGTGTGTGTGTGTGTGTGTATGTATATATATATATATATATATATATATATATATATATGACCTTAATTTTTTTATTTCAGGGTACTCTCATTTTGACTCAAGAAAATCACCCTTTTATAGTTCAAATTGGGAAAATGGACAAAAGTACAAAGATTCACAAAATGTTTAGGGGTATGCGTACCTCTGTGTCCCCCCAGAAAAAAAAGGATTGGTTGGGGGCTCCTGATTTTCGTGGTGCACATATTTGGGCTTTGTCTAGATACGCAGCACACTTTTCCAGCTAGGTTTCCCCTTTGTAAGCTTTTGGAAATTTTACAGTTTACAAACGACGGTCCAGGGTGCCTGCAACAGACAGACAGGTGGGCTGGAGACTAGTTTGAAAGGACATTTAATGTGGTCTTTCATGCCCATGTCACAAAGAGTCACAGCTCAGTGGGAGAAGATGTGCCCGGATTTGATTTCCAGCACCCGAAAGATATCTCAGGTAATGGGGCATGAAAAATCGTGGGATCCTCAGAGAGCAGCTGTCAGTGAAGAATGGAGAATAATGGGCTGCATGGATGTTGGTCTGACTCAGTCTGCAGCCCAAGTCTTTTCTTCTTGCTGTCAACTCTGATCGGACAGGATTTGCAGGTTTCTGGGGAACACCGCAAAGAAATCTGTGAAAAAAACTGCATGACCCAAGGCGAAAACGGGAGGAGTACACCCAGAGCGTGGAACGATCCCTCTTTCAAACCGAGTTGCTAAAATAGCCATTAATAATTTTCTTGCAACTGTGGATAGATAAGTATCAGGAGGAAGAAAGGTATTTTGAACATGTCAACCTTGCAATTAAATCTCCAATGTTACTAGTCCCCAGGAATTTTTACTACGCTGTTTGCATTCCCGACATTCTTGTGTTAATCATTTAGCAATAAAATAGGGAAGGAAGCATTTGGTGACGCTTCCTTCGCTGGTCGCCTGGAAGAGAACTTGGAGCGCCGTAGGTGACCAGGAAGTGTCGTCATTCTCCCATATTACTGCCACCCAAGGAAAGGCGGAGGAAAGGGCTGCAGTTCAGTGGCGGGCATACAAAACCAGGATCAACCCTTGGTGTCCACAGGTAGGGCAGGAAAATATTATGTCTGAAACCCAGGAGAGCTAACCCAGAAATAGTGCCTCGGGTTAAGAACTTTGCTGCAGGTTGAGAACAGAAATTGCGCAGCGGCAGCAGGAGGCCCCATCAGCTAAAGTGCTGCTTCAGGTTAAGAACAGTTTCAGGTTAAGAACGGACCTCCGGAACGAATTAAGTACTTAACCCAAGGTACCACTGTACAGTATATGGAACAACCAGGGCTGGATTTAGGTTTGATAAGACCCTAAGCTACTGAAGGTAATGGGCCCTTTATATGTCCAGCTGTCCTTTGTCAACAACAAATTGTCCCTGTTTTTTGGGTTGAATATATGCTATATGGTAATTGATGGACCTCATAGATATCTCAAGCCATTTGCCCATGTTGCCATGCAACCAGTCCGTGCAGAATGTAGGCACCCTATATAGAGAAAGGAGCAAACCAGGGATATTTTAGGGAGCAGGCTAGCAGGCGGGGCTCACGACATACATCACAGGAGCCTGCACAACACAAACCACTGTTGCTGTAGGTAGGTTTTGTTCTATTTGTTTTTTATCTTATATTTTGGAAATGTAAATTTTTTTGGGGGGGGCAAGAGAGCGGGGCCCTAAGCTATAGCTAGTTTAGCTTATACAGTGGTACCTCGGGTTACATACGCTTCAGGTTACAGACTCCGCTAACCCAGAAATAGTACCTCGGGTTAAGGACTTTGCTTCAGGATGAGAACAGAAATTGTGTTCTGGTGGCGCGGCGGCAGCGGGAGGCCCCATTAGCTAAAGTGGTGCTTCAGGTTAAGAACAGTTTCAGGTTAAGGACGGACCTCCGGAACAAATTAAGTTCTTAACCTGAGGTACCACTGTAGATGCATTAACACCCACACACACACCCTATGTATACAGTGGTACCTCGGGTTACATACACTTCAGGTTACAGACTCCGCTAACCCAGAAATAGTACCTCGGTTTTAAGAACTTTGCTTCAGGATAAGAACAGAAATCGTGCGTCAGCAGCGGGAGGCCCCATTAGCTAAAGTGGTGCTTCAGGTTAAGAACGGACCTCCGGAACGAATTAAGTACTTAACCCGAGGTACCACTGTACGTAAATCTGGCACTGGGAACGACGCTCTCTGACTTATCCCAAGGAAGCAATAAGGGACGCTTGAACATAGGAACATGCCTTACTGAATCAGACCCTTCTGGCTCAGTATTGTCTACATCACTTTGGGAACTGAAGCTCTTAATCACATGGTTGCGGGTTCGATTCCCACATTGGGCAAAAAATTCCTGCACTGCCGGGGGTGGTTTCTTCCAACTCTATGGTTCTAAGAGGACTGGAGGTCTCTTTAACAAACTACAGCTCCCTGAATCCTTTGGGGGAAACCAGGACTGCTTAAAGTGCCATCATAGTGCTTTGAATGCATGCTATGACCTTAAATGGGTAGATTAATCAACCCAAAGCATGGATTAATCAGCAGCGGGGGCGTGTGTGTGTGTGTGGGGGGGTAGAATTCATTTTAAGTGTCAGAGCTGAGAGTGGAAACTTTGTTTTCCTCCCAGCACGTACCTCATGGCAGGTTATGTCCTGCCAATTATGCAATTGAGAAGAAACTGAAAATAAAAAGCAAGCGAGGCTTTCATAAGAACTTGTGGAAGGAGGGGAAACCCACAGCTGATGCAGAAAAATAAGTTGTTCCGTGACGGTGCCCCTGAGATGCAACAAACAGGCCTCTTAGCAAACACCCTCGTGCAGGAGATGTGGCAAATGTGCTCATCATCTGGGTCACAGTTTCCGCGGGAGGCGAGTGAAGCAACAGCGGGACAAAGAAGGAAAATGATTACTTGTCAACAGCCCATCTGTTCAAAGTGCTGGTTTCGACCAATAAAGCCTTAAACGCCTCAGGACCGCAATACCTCAAGGACCGCCTCTTTCCATATGAACCCACCCGGACCCCGAGATCATCTTCTGAGGCCCTCCTTCGTGTGCCTCCTCCTCGAGGGGTCCGGAGGGTGGCAACACGAGAACGGGGCCTTCTTGGCAGTGGCTCCCCATCTGTGGAACGCTCACCCCAGGGAAGTTTGCCTGGCGAACTTATACACCTTTAGGCGCCAGGCTAAAACGTTCCTTTGGCTGATCTGATTTACATCCTATGCCCTTTAAAAATGTGTGGGTTTGGGGGGGGGCTATTGAGTTGTTGGTTTTATTTTAATTATGTATTTTGTGGTTTTATATCTTGATTTTATTCTGTGAACTGCCTTGAGACTCCCAGGTATAGGGTGGTATATACAGTGGTACCTCGGGTTAAGAACTTAATTAGTTCTGGAAGTCTGTTCTTAACCTGAAACTGTTCTTAACCTGAGGTACCACTTTAGCTAATGGGACCTCCCGCTGCCGCCGCACGATTTCTGTTCTCATCCTGAAGCAAAGTTCTTAACCCAAGGTACTATTTCTGGGTTAACGGAGTCTGTAACCTGAAGCGTCTGTAACCTGAAGCTCTGTAACCCGAGGTACCACTGTACATTCAATAAATAATAAACAACAATAGTAGCATCCTGTTCTTACAGGGGCTATGTGATGGGTAAACCCTCAAGCGAGACCCAAGTGTTGTGACGACAGTTGGGAGCAGCAATAACTCCCAAAATGTCCATGACGTTAACTCTTTATTCAAAGAAACCAAAACAGCTCAGGCCTAGTGATTACAGGCACTCTTTCCCAGTAGGTCTGGCCCCAATGAGGCTGTTGTGGGGGCTGAAGTTCTCTGCCTTCCCGCTGCTCCTGAAATCTCCTCCTCCATCGGATCCTTCCCAAGCAACCCGAGGGAACTTCATCTTGTCTCTCTTTGCTCTGCCTTTTTCATGCCTCTTCTGGTTCTGGGAGATGGTTTCACGAGGAGGGGAAGACTCCCTGAATTCTTCATCAGCCTGATTCATCTCTGGGCCCTTGTCCTCTCCAGCCTCCCAATTCTGGACTGCTCTCCGTCACAGGCTCCCCCCACTCGCTAAACCCTGTTCTTCAGCTTCCTAAACCTACTCCTTCCAGTTTGCTCCCTCTGGTGATGATAATAATAATTTATTATTTATACCCCGCCCATCTGGCTGGGTCTCCCCAGCCACTCTGGGCGGCTTCCAACAGAATATATTAAAAACACAATAAAACACCAAACATTAAAAACTTCCTTAACAGGGCTGCCTTGAGATGTCTTCTAAAATTCAGATAGCTGTTTCTTTCCTTGACATCTGCTGGGAGGGCGTTCCACAGGGTGGGCGCCACCACCGAGAAGGCCCTCTGCCTGGTTCCCTGTAGCTTTGCTTCTCGCAGTGAGGGAACCACTAGAAGGCCCTCGGAGCTGGACCTGTGTCCTCAGGCTGGATGATGGGGGTGGAGACGCTCCTTCAGGTATACTGAACCGAGGCCGTTTAGGGCTTTCAAGGTCAGCACCAACACTTGTGCTCGGAAACGTACTGGGAGCCAATGTAGGTCTTTCAGGACCGGTGTTATGTGGTTTTGGCGGCCGCTCCCAGTCCCCAGTCCAGCTGACCACTTGCAATTGTCCCACCACCGCTCCCCAGGCTCTTAGCCTTCTTCCCCTGGGGGCCATAGCTGTCAACATTCCCTTTTTTTGGTGGGAAATACCCTTATTCCAGCACCATTTCCCACTGCTATCCCAGATTGTTAGATATCCGGTAGACTGTCCCCGGGACAGGTGGGGCTGCTGATCCCTTATTTTCAAATCTGAAAGTTGACAGCTATGCTGGGGGGTTCCCCAGCTGGTTCCCTCCCCTGCACTCAGTCAGTCCACGACGCTGAGCAAAGGTGCAGCACTTTTCCCACTGCTGCGGTTTCCGAAAACCAGCATTCAGAGACATCAACTGCTTAGGCAAAGCACAGACAAGGTGGCTGGCAGCTATTGAGAGCTGTCTTAAAGCCCTCTAGGCTGGTTGTCAGAGGACTGTCGTGGTGGGACCCTGCGCACGGAGAATGCAGAGCGGCAGCCAAGATGTCAAGTCTGTGGACAGGTGTCTGCGCTCTCCCCGTCTGGGACAAGTCAAAGCAAATTCCTTTGGCTCTGGGTGGGTGGAGGCAGGCGTGCGAGGTGCAGGAAGCCTAGGGTGGATCGAAGAAGTGGGAACTGGAGTCGCAGTCGAGTCACCTGTTGATTCTGAAGCCTGCCCAAGTAAAGTATTATTGCCGGCTTCCACACAACTTAGGGACAAGAGCAGGCATAGGCAAACTCGGCCCTCCAGATGTTTTGGGACTGCAATTCCCATCATCCCTGACCACTGGCCCTGTTAGCTAGGGATCATGGGAGTTGTAGTCCCAAAACATCTGGAGGGCCGAGTTTGCCTATGCCGGGACAAGAGGGTATATTCAATTAAGCCTTACTCATGTGTAGATCTGTTGGAGCTGATGGGCTTAAGGTAGCTCTCCCGGTCGACCAAAGAGCCGACCCCAGTGGAAACAAAAATGAGCCAAAAAGTTCTTCCCAGAATCTCCGGCTACAAAATGTGAGCCCAGGTTAAAATGGGCTGTGGCATTTTTGGCAGAAGCCTGTGATGCCTGGCTTAGAAAATGCAACCTACTGAGTTCAGCAGGGATTACTCATGAGGAAGTGTATTTAGAATTGCCGGTTTAAATAAATGAGCAAGTGTTCCTTTTTAAGTGATTAATCCGGCCTCTGTCAACCTGGAGACACAGGTCAGATAAATCACTTTTTAAAAAAGAACAGATAATGAAAATGGTGGATGAAATTAACCTGCACTTTAAAAAGCGAAATATTTTTGTTTTCATACTTTAGACAGCAGCAACCGTCCTAGCAGAGGAATCGTCCCCTAGGTGAGAGAGATGAGGCATTGGCGGTGGTTGGGAAAGACTTCCTTTTTAATACGACACACACACAAACCTCTCTTCTGTATAACCAAGGAAAGCGTGATGCCCTTCAATTTCTGTTTTTGCCTGAATGCGTATTTATGATTCACCGGCCAAGGTTTCATCAGCAGATACCAGGTTTGTGTCTGAAAGTTCATCTAGAAACTGCTGGGACTTTTAAGGCAGGGATGATGATGGGCTTCGCTTTCCAGTTGTTCCTGGACTACAATTTATAGAACCATAGAGTTGGAAGAGACCACAAGGGCCATCGAGTCCAACCCCCTGCCAAGCAGGAAACACCATCAGAGCACTCCTGACATATGGTTGTCAAGCCTCTGCTTAAAGACCTCCAAAGAAGGAGACTCCACCACACTCCTTGGCAGCAAATTCCACTGTCGAACAGCTCTTACTGTCAGGAAGTTCTTCCTAATGTTTAGGTGGAATCTTCTTTCTTGGAGTTTGGATCCATTGCTCCGTGTCCGCTTCTCTGGAGCAGCAGAAAACAACCTTTCTCCCTCCTCTATGTGACATCCTTTTATATATTTGAACATGGCTATCATATCACCCCTTAACCTCCTCTTCTCCAGGCTAAACATGCCCAGCTCCCTTAGCCGTTCCTCATAAGGCATCGTTTCCAGGCCTTTGACCATTTTGGTTGCCCTCCTCTGGACACGTTCCAGTTTGTCAGTGTCCTTCTTGAACTGTGGTGCCCAGAACTGGACACAGTACTCCAGGTGAGGTCTGACCAGAGCAGAATACAGTGGCACTATTACTTCCCTTGATCTAGATGCTATACTCCTATTGATGCAGCCCAGAATTGCATTGGCCTTGTTAGCTGCTGCGTCATCCCTTCATCCCCGGCCACACAGGCTGGGGCTGATGGGAGCTAGAGTCCCGGAAACTTCCAATCCTCCATAAAAGACTTACTACCAAGGTCTCTCGCTGGGAGATCATTCAGGAACTGTTGGGCTTTACGGCTGGCCTGTGTGAGAACAGTCTTCTGATACAATTTCTGAGGTTGCACATTTTCTCAGCTTCAATAGGCGTTTGTGGTGTGCGTGAGAGGTGCAGCAGCAGGAATGGGGGGACATTCCTGGGACCCACCCCCCTTTCTGCTGCATGTAATGGACATCGGTAGCGACTCACAGCAACAATTACCTTTTTTTATTTCATCTTTTCCTCATGCCAATAAATTAAAAGGGGTCAGTGTGTGCGTGGGGAGGAATTGTGGGGTGTGTGTGTGTGTGTGCGCGTGTGTCGAGTAGGGTCTCCTGCAAAACCCATCAGGTCAGGATGGTCCCCACATTTGGCAGCAAGGCAGCAAGCTCTGACTGGACGCCGGGGAGTTGGCAGAGAGGGTTGCCTTGCAGGTTGAGGTGGGCGAGTTTGGGGAAGGCGGCGAGGGTGCGAAGGCCGGAAGGCTGCTGGATGCCTGAGGGAGGGGCAGCGTAGTTAAGGAGAACTGTGGCCAGAGAGAAGAAGAAGAAGGGTTTGGATTTGATATCCCACTTTATCACTACCCAAAGGAGTCTCAAAGCGGCTAACACTCTCCTTTCCCTTCCTCCCACACAACAAACACTCTGTGAGGTGAGTGGGGCTGAGAAGAAGAATTTAAAGAAGAGTTTGGATTTGATATCCCGCTTTATCACTACCCTAAGGAGTCTCAAAGCGGCTAACAATCTCCTTTTCCCTTCCTCCCCCACAACAAACACTCTGTGAGGTGAGTGGGGCAGAGAGACTTCAGAGAAGCGTGACTAACCCAAGGTCACCCAGCAGCTGCATGTGGAGGAGTGGGGAATTGAACCCAGTTCACCAGATTACGAGACTACAGTGGTGCCTCGCAAGACGAAAATAATTCGTTCCGCGAGTCTCTTCGTCTAGCGTTTTTTTCGTCTTGCGAAGCACGGCCATTAGCGGTTTAGCGGATTAGCGCTATTAGCGGCTTAGGAAAGAGGGGGGGGGGAGGGGAAAAACTCGCAAGAACTCGCAAGACGTTTCCGTTTTGCAAAGCAAGCCCATAGGGAAATTTGTCTTGCGAAGCACCTCAAAAACGGAAAACTCTTTCGTCTAGCGAGTTTTTCGTCTTGCGAGGCATTCGTCTTGTGGGGCACCACTGTACCGCTCTTAACCACTACACCACACTGGCTCTCAGAGAGGGGGGGGGAGAGGGGTTCCCCTTTCCCAAAGAGAGAGCATCCCTGCCCCACCCCAAGCGAACCCCACTGGCCCCAGAACCCGCACAGCACCAAGGATACGGTTGTTGCAGAGGGAGAGCTCCTCCAGGCGAGGGAGCGGGGGCAGGCCTTCCAGGGTCTCAATCTGGTTGTCGTCGGCCTCCAGCACCTGAGGCAAAACAGAGGAGGAGGAGCGTCAAGAGGAGCAAGGGAACAGGAACCCGATCCGTGTCCCCACCCCACAAGTCAGCCCGCAACCTGCAGCCCCAACTTTGAAATGTGGCTGTGGAAATTGAGGGGCCCATAAATACAGTGGTCCCTCGGGTTAAGTACTTAATTCGTTCTGGAGGTCCGTTCTTAACCTGAAACTGTTCTTAACCTGAAGCACCACTTTAGCTAATGGGGCCTCCAGCTGCCGCCGCTGCACAATTTCTGTTCTCATCCTGAAGCCAAGTTCTTAACCCGAGGTACTATTTCTGGGTTAGCGGAGTCTGTAACCTGAAGCGTATGTAACCCGAGGTACCACTGTAATACCCAAGACCCACTTGGCCTGGTGTTAAGAGCGGAAGAAGAGCCCTGAAGCAGCGGTGGACCTGGGGGGGGGGGGGGTCTCAATTTTCAGCCATGCCACATGCAACACCAAAATCTGCCCCCTTTCCGTTCAATGTAATAGCTGTGGCTTCCCCGAGGTTCTGCGCCTGGCGTGCCCTCTGCCTGAAGGCGTTATTGAGCCAAGGTGGTGGGGGAAGAAAGGGCTTCTAAGGAAGGTCGGGGGTCCTAAGAGACGGGCACCCGTCGCTGGGCACTTGGGGGTGGGGCAGCCTCACCTCAAGGCAGCGCATCATGGCCAGTGTGGGGGGCAAGCAGCGGAGGAGGTTGTCCGAGATGTTCATGTGAGTGACCAGAAGGAGGTGCTCCAGGTGGCACAGAATTGTGAGGCCCTGGGGAGATGGAAATAAAGAAGAAGAGCCTCTTAGATCAGGCCAGTAGCCTGATTTGGTCCAACATGCCGTCCGCCCCCAAGGGACGCGGGTGGCGCTGTGGGTTAAACCACAGAGCCTAGGACTTGCTGATCAGAAGGTTGGTGGTTCGAATCCCCGTGACGGGGTGAGCTCCCATTGCTTGGTCCCTGCTCCTGCCAACCTAGCAGTTTGAAAGCACGTCAAAGTGCAAGTAGATGAATAGGTACCACTCCAGCGGGAAGGCAAACGGCATTTCCATGCCCTGCTCTGGTTCGCTAGAAGCGGCTTAGTCATGCTGGCCACATGACCCGGAAGCTGTACACCAGCTCCCTCGGCCAGTAAAGCAAGATGAGCGCCACAACCCCAGAGTTGGTCATGACTGGACCTAATGGTCAGGGGTCCCTTTACCTGTTGGCCCCCAGTGGCCAAACAGATGCCTGCCTGCCCTTAATCCATCTTGCTGGGCGACTCCAAGTCTTGGAGGAACCAACAGGCAGGCTCAAGGAGTGTCAGAAGCCAGCCAGCCGTAAATCACACACCATAAGTGGAGTTAACTCTATCAGTAAAAACAGGATCTGCACAGGAGTGTCAGGCCCAGTGAGCACTGCAATGCAGGTCTTGCCCCCATGAAGCAGTTGCTGAGATTGAAGGTCCCCTCCTCTCCAGGGTTTCCCCCAAGCAATCTGAGACTATGCCTGCCTGCAACCAACCTCTCTGCCCTTTTCATGCCTCTTTTGGTTCTGGGAGACCAGGCAAGACGGGAGGTAGTTGCAGCAGGAGGGGGAGACACCCGTGAGTCTTTGCCAGCCAGACTCTCCTTTGCATTGCTCCTCTCTCCTGCTTCATCTTCTGCCTCCGATTCTGGACTTCTCCGCCGTAGACTCTCCCCGCTCACTAAACCCTGTTGCCTCCCCAGCTTCCACCATCTCCTCCTCCCAATCTTCTTCCTCTGTCCACTCTTCATTGTCCCACCACCAATCCCTGAGCTCTGGGCTGTCTTCCCCTGGAGGCTCCCTGGCTGGTTCCTCCCGCATCCAACTTGTCCCAGACAATGGGACATACCAGGACC
The DNA here is from genome assembly GCF_964106915.1 of Podarcis gaigeae. Classification (NCBI taxonomy): domain Eukaryota; kingdom Metazoa; phylum Chordata; class Lepidosauria; order Squamata; family Lacertidae; genus Podarcis; species Podarcis gaigeae. The sequence goes on along the minus strand of NC_139689.1, from coordinate 6,109,122 downwards.
TTGCCCCAAACCTCCCCACTTCCTGGCTATTCCCTGGCACTCAGGCAGAATCTGCTCCCCTCCTCAGGTTCCTTCCTGGTCCCTTCCTCCTTCCCGTCTGCCAAACCCCACTCTCCCAGGCTTCCTACCCTCTGGGACAAGTCCACGACGCGGGACTCGGCGTATTCCATCTTGAGGATGCTGTTTTCAATCAGGAATTTGCTGCGGAGGTCATCCAGGTAGGCCGAGCGCATGGGGTCAGCTGCCTGGGGAGGGAAAGTGAGTAAAGGAGAATGGAAGCAGAGGTCAGCGGGCATTCTCTTTTTTTTAAAAAAATATGCTTTTTATTAAGTTATCATTTTATAAGGTAAAGCGACCCCTGACCATTAGGTCCAGTCGTGGCCGACTCTGGGGTTGTGGCGCTCATCTCGCTTTCTTGGCCGAGGGAGCCGGCGTACAGCTTCCGGGTCATGTGGCCAGCATGACTAAGCCGCTTCTGGCGAACCAGAGCAGCGCACGGAAATGCCGTTTACTTTCCCGCCGGAGTGGTACCTATTTATCTACTTGCATTTCGTGCTTTCGAACTGCTAGGTTGGCAGGAGCAGGGACCGAACAACAGGAACTCACCCCGTCACGGGGATTTGAACTGCCAACCTTCTGATCGGCAAGTCCTAGGCTCTGTGGTTTAACCCACAGCGCCACCCGCGTACCTAAAAGGATGGTAAAGGTAAAGGGACCCCTGACCATTAGGTCCAGCTGTGGCTGACTCTGGGGTTATGGCGCTCATCTCGCTTTATTGGCCGAGGGAGCTGGCGTACAGCTTCCAGGTCTTGTGGCCAGCATGATTAAGCCGCTGCTGGCGAAACCAGAGCAGCGCACGGAAACGCCGTTTACCTTCTCACCGGAACGGTACCTATTTATCTACTTGCACTTTGACGTGCTTTTGAACTGCTAGGTTGGCAGGAGCAGGGACCGAGCAACAGGAGCTCACTCCGTCGCAGGGATTCGAACCGCCGACCTTCTGATCAGCAAGTCCTAGGCTCTGTGGTTTAACCCACAGCGCCACCTGTGTACCTCAACCAGCAGGTGGGGGGCAGTAAATGCGGACAAGTGGGACCAGCAACAAATTGATGCAGTGCGGTTCATTGGGGTGTGCCTGTTCAGGGTTCCAGCCAGCCACGCCCTCTGTAAGGACATTCCATTCCGGCCCCATCTTCCGCCCCCCACACCAAATAAGTCTGTGAGTACGCCAGGGTGTTTCCCCCCTAAGTGTTATTTTTCAAACACTTCTGCAAACTGACTCTGCTGATGTAGAAGGGCTATAGGATATCAGGGGTGCAGCTGAATTAATTCTGCTCTGCTCTCCCCCCCAGCTCACCTTCAGGGTCGTAAAGTAACTGAGGGTCTCGTGTTCATAAACCAAGGGGTCTAATGCCCTCATGAGGAGGATGATGGTCAACAGGCACCCTAGAGAGCGAGAGAATGCACAAAAAAGAAACATTGGAACTGGTTCCCCAAATTAACTGAAGAGAAAAATTCTGTGCGGAGGCAAAGCTGAATTCTGTGACCCGCGTTCACCTTCGTTTATTTATTCTGCACAATTTATTTATTAAATTTCCACCGTGCCCGTTCTCCCAAAGGAACCGAGGATGGCAAAAAACAACAACAATACGCGTTAGGGTGGCAAAAGCAATTTTTTTTTAAAAAAACCATTTAAAGAATTACCATGCTTTTGCTAATCATAGGATGCTTTACACCCCACTATACCTGACTGGTTCCCAAATTCAGCTGCTGGGGTTTCAGCCAGGTGTTGCCGGACACTTCCAAGTGTTAAGGACTAGAAACAAGGTTGTTGTTGTTGCTTTTTTAAAAGCTCATAATGTCACTGATGCTTAGAATGCCGAATTCTGTTCCAATTCTGCATATGTATTCAGTGTAGTCGCAGAATATAGACACAGCAGTGCAACAGTTGCCCAAGGACATGCATCTCAAAATCCTGGTTCTCCCCCCCCCCCCCCCGCCAGAGGACCCCTGACCATTAGGTCCAGTCGTGGCCGACTCTGGGGTTGCAGTACTCATCTTGCTTTACTGGCTGAGGGAGCTGGTGTACAGCTTCCGGGTCATGTGGCCAGCATGACTAAGCCGCTTCTGGCGAACCAGAGCAGCGCACGGAAACGCCGCTTAGCTTCCCGCCAGAGCGGTACCTATTTATCTACTTGCACTTTGACGTGCTTTCGAACTGCTAGGTGGGCAGGAGCAGGGACAAAGCAACGGGAGCTCACCCCGTCGCGGGGATTCGAACCGCCGACCTTCTGATCGGCAAGTCCTAGGCTCTGTGGTTTAGCCAACAGCGCCACCTGCATCCCTCCCCCCCCCCACCCCGCCAGAGCGTGACACAAATAAGGCTGTAGAGAACATGCATGAGCAGCCCAGAGACTTACACTTGTTCTCCGGTTCCAAGGCCTGCAATTCCTTGCAGGATTCAAGTTCGGACTGCAGTACTGTGGACTTCTCAATGGACAGCTCACACCTGGGTCGGGAGAAGGAAAGTGAGGCGCTGGGAGGTCAGGGAGATGGCCAACTCTTGAAAGAGGGGTGTGTGTGAGAGAAAGAGAGAGACCAGTGTCCCCTCAGCCAGCAATCTCTGAAGGAAGGCCTATAAGCCATGGCAGGGGGTTGAATGAGATTATTCTTTGTGTCTCCTTCCAACTCTACAGTTCTCTGACTAAGAGAGAGCTCCTTGCCAGCAGGAAAACCCAAAATCTCCACTACTACTTGTAGTTTCTGGCATGACTAGTGCTGCTCATTCCGCCGCCTCTGATCCTAGTTCTCAGAAACAGGAAAGGAGGCAGCCTCTGGGGCAGAATCGTAGAACCCCCAGCAAGTCAGGAATCGAAACTAAAGCATCCATAACAGATGACCTCCCAAACTCTGCTTGAAAACCTCCAAGGAAGGAGAGTCCCGAGAGACAATGGAGTGTGCCTTTGAGGGTGAAGTCAAACCGCTGCTTTAGCAACCTCAAAGTGATCTCCCCGGGGCACAAGTGTCTTTGGAGGTCCCGGGCTGCCCAGATGACAAGACCGCCCCCCTCTCGGCCTGGCTGATGTGTTCCAAAGGACAGCAGAGCAAGAGATTTGGCATCAGCTTGGCTGCAGAAGTTGCTGGAAAGAGGTGTACAAGGAGCCATCCAACCCCCTTAGGGACTCCACTTGTTTGTGCAAGTGTCCCTATTTTCCAGGGACGTCCCTGATTTAGGGAAGCCATCCCTGTTTCTGATTTGATACCAGAATGTTTTGCTTTTCCTTAAGGTAAAGGTAAAGGGACCCCTGACCATTAGGTCCAGTCGTGGCCGACTCTGGGGTTGCGGCGCTCATCTCGCTTTATTGGCTGAGGGAGCCGGCGTACAGCTTCCGGGTCATGTGGCCAGCATGACTAAGCCGCTTCTGGCAAACCAGAGCAGCGCACGGAAACGCCGTTTACCTTCCCGCTGGAGTGGTACCTATTTATCTACTTGCACTTTGACGCGCTTTCGAACTGCTAGGTTGGCAGGAGCAGGGACTGAGCAACGGGAGCTCTCCCCGTCACGGGAATTTGAACCGCCGACCTTCTGATTGGCAAGTCCTAGGCTCAGTGGTTTAACCCACAGTGCCACCCGCGTCCCTTTTTCTTAGGATGCCCCTATTTTCATTGGAGGCTATGGAGTTATCCAACTCCTGAGCCATCTGAAGGCAATCCCATGTAGGGAGTCTTTTAAAAAATGTTTAATGTTGTATTATGTTTCTTATATATGTTGGCCTGTTGTCTTTGTCCATTCTGAAGGAAATCAGCCCTGAGTGCTCACTGGAAGAACAGATCCTGAAGCTGAGGCTCCAAGACTTTGGCCAGCTTATGAGAAGAGAGGACTCCCTGGAAAAGACCCTGATGTTGGGAAAGATGGAGGGCACAAGGAGAAGGGGACGACAGAGGACGAGGTGGTGGGACAGTGTTCTCGAAGCTACCAGCATGAGTTTGACCAAAGTGCGGGAGGCAGTGGAAGACAGGAGGGCCTGGCGTGCTCTGGTCCATGGGGTCACGAAGAGTCGGACACGACTAAACGACTAAACAACAACAACAACAACAACAACAACAACAACAACAACAACAACAGAGAGGTATAGGGCGTCACACTTATTCTTCAGGCTCCCCATCCCTGCTATGGGCTACCAGGCACTCAGACCTCCTTTCTTGAACCCTCAGGGAGGGCACAACAACCTCAGTGGCGTGGGGTGCTTCGACCGTGGCGAAACCACAGTGTGACAATGGTGTCACACGCAGGGTTGTTTGCAGCGACCGCATTTGACAGCCCCATTAACCCCAGAGCTGTGTCTCCCTTTCACTTGGGTGAGTCAGCTGAAACACACCACTTCCTGGAGTCGCGCTTATGAAACATCCTTCCCCCATCCGACTGCATGGCCCTGTTTTGAAGGACTCTTCCACACCACTTCCCCTCTTGGCACCCTATCCGTCGCCTCAGTTGAAAAGGGCATTTCTGGTCATGTTCCCAGGTCAACCCCAGCTGCACGAGGCGATTGCGGTTTTGCCAGAGAACTGTGTCTTATAACAGACTCCCGGACGTGCTTACTCAGAAGTAAGTCCCACACGCAGCCTTAAGGCATGCAACTTCTTCCTACCGCAGCATTTGATCTATTACAAAATCACAAAATGTCCCTTTCCCCAAAATGAGCTAAAAGCAGGCCTGTTAGCAGGATCTCCATCCCGGAGCCATAATCTACACGGTTTGGCAGAATTAGGAGCCGGGCTATGATTAATAATACCTGCCGTTTATGTCAAGTGCTCCTAATTGGCAAAGTGCTTTGTAATTTATGCATTGCTCATCCCCACAACTCTGGGATGCTGATTGCGTGGATATTCCCATTTTATGGATGGAAGGCTGAGGCTGGGGAGAAGGGCAGCTTGGAGTCCCGAGTTCCGCTTCAGCCCGCATCTCCCAAACCCAAACTCAGCCCCCTAGCCTCCCCAATACTCACCAATGTCTCCTCCCACCCTTTTCTATTTACTCACGTAAAATGTCATGGTGGTGGTAAATATATACAATAAGGCACCATGAAAACAGAAGATAAGCAATGACTAGATATAACCAAGAAGATCTAAACACCCGCAGAGCCCTGCTGCCCCAAATGTCTGCAGGGGTCCAGCTTATAGTTGTTAGCCACTCTGAGCCTTGATTTGGCTGGGAAGGGTGGGATATACATAATTTGTTATTATTATTATTATTAAGCCTACCTTACGGGGCTGTTGTGAGGGGAAAATGGGGTCAGGGGAGAAGAGCACAAAGAGACACAAAGGGTAGCCAAAAGTGGTGCCTTCCAGATGTTATGGAACACTCAGCCCGGATGCTGAGGTCCAGCGCCGAGGGCCTTCTGGCGGTTCCCTCATTGCGAGAAGTGAGGTTACAGGGAACCAGGCAGAGGGGCTTCTTGGTGGTGGCGCCCGCCCTGTGGAAAGCCCTCCCTTCAGATGTCAAAGAGATAAACAACTACCTGACATTCAGAAGACATCTGAAGGCAGCTTTGTTCAGGGAAGTTTTTAATATGTAACGCTGTACTGTTTTTAACACTTGATTGGGAGCCGCCCAGAGTGGCTGGGGAAACTCAGCCAGATGGGTGGGGTATAAATAATAAATTATTATTATTGTTATTATTATTATTATGAACTACAACTCCCAGCAGCCAGCATGGTCAGGGATCAGGGATCATGGGAGTTGTAGTCCACACATTGGCAGTGTTTCCTTCACTGAGCAGCGAAGTGCTTGTCACAAGACAATGTTTACATTCCACAGTCAAGTGCTGTTGGGTTTTCTCACGGGAAAGGAGACTGGATGTGACGTACACTGGTTTCCTGTTTTTCACTGTTCTTTGCAGTTCAGTGTGATTCTCTCCGTGCTTTAGAGGAGAGAGGATGCCTTTCTCTGCTCCGGCAGAGGGAAGATGTTTTTCTGTAAATTACCAGCTTTGAAGTGTAAATAAAGTAATATAGAGCATGTTGGCACGTACTTTTCATCATTCCGCTGTGCACTGGACACTGCTTATCTCCAACACTTGGTTATGGGCCCAGAAAAACGCAGTGTTTTGAGAATGGACTCCAGAAGTCGGGCTCCTGGCAAAGGAACAAAGGAGCAAAGAATTGGAGTGCCGGCAAAGGATCGGAATGCAGAGGGCCGGATCGGACGATATCTCTGCGCGTCAAGATGATTTGATGAGGTATGTGCTACAGCTCCGGGCAGCCTGCCAGCTTCTAATTAATGGCTTTATGGCTGGACTTTGAACTTTTATAGCCGGTTTTGCCATGGCACAGGCAAAAGGCTAGAAGGATAAATTTTTCCTATGCTGGGGGAAATCGAAAGTAAAGCAGCTGCAGCAGTGTCGCAGCATGAATTTAAGACAGCAGAGAGAACTTTCACTTTTGACCTTGCCTTTGGAATGCGGTTTGAAGCAGCTGCAGATAAGCAAAGCAGTTAAGCAGAAAGGCACAGGTTCACAGGCAGAGGCTGTTTTTGAATTTGCTTTTGGATTGAAGCAGCTGTACACAGACGCAGCATGTATAAAGCAGCCTGATTTAAAGCAGCAGAGATGATGCAGAAGGCTAATGCCAGAGTCATGATGGCTAGCTGCAGAAGGCTGGATGAGGCAAGTGGGGAATTTGATGCCAATCAGCCAAATGCTCAACTCAGAGTAGCCTGTGATACTGCCATGATTCAGAATGAAGCAGACCGCCAGGGTGATAGCTGCATGGGCAAGGGGGAGTCTTCACAGACGTCATCCCATGGTGCAGTGGAACCACCAGATGGCGCCAAAGCTTTGAAGGCAGTGAAATGCTACACGTGTGGACGTCTAGGCCATATGAAGAGGGAATGCAGATATCCCAGGGCCAAGACAGAGCAGCGCAGTGAAAGCTCATCGCGTGGAAAAGGCCGAGGCAAAGGCAAAGGTCCGGTGTCCAGGACAACGCAGCACAAGGCAATGGTCTCACGCTTCACTCCAAAGGTTGCAGAGGTCCAGAAGACGTCTAGATCTTTCTTCGTTGTTGATTCAGCGGCGACCCACCACATGTGCAACGATAAGCGACTGTTCGTGTCTTTTACACCGCAGGAAGGTGCGATTCACCAGGCGGATGACCACACAATCCCCAGTAAAGGCTACGGAACTGTTGTTCTTCACAGTTTGGACTTATCGATACAGGATGTGCTTTATGTGCCAGATGCCAAGCATAATCTGCTCAGCGTTGGACAGCTGAATGAGCGGAAAATTGACGTTTCCTTTAAGAACAAAAGGTGCATCATCACAAAGAAAAATGATTATGTATTGCATGCTGAATATGTTGATCGTTTGTATGTTTTATATTTTGATGATGTTGTGCAGGATGACACTTGTTGCATTGCAGGTTCTAACAAAAGTTTGCATGCAGAATGTATTCACGATTTTCATCGAAAATTTGGTCATTTGCATTTTGAGGCAGTATCTAAAATGCCTGCCTTGGTTGAAGGTATGACTATTAAACCCTGCAGGTACCACATGAAGTGCAAGGCATGCGCAGCAAACAAGGTGAAAATGGCTGCGAAAGGTAAGGTGTCTAGTAGGCAAGCTACAGAACCATACCAGGTTGTTCATGCTGATTTGGTTGGACCACTAGCGCCCTCTTTGGGTGGAAACAGGTACTTCATGGTTCTCATTGATGCATTTTCCAGGTATATTTATGTGTACAATCTCAAGCAGAAATCAGAGGCTTTTCCAAGGTTCAAGGAATTCTGTGCTTGGTTGGGAAATGTGCATGGTAAGAAGGTAAAGACTCTTTTCAGTGATCGCGGGGGAGAATTCACTTCTCAGCAGTTTGAAGCTTTTCTGACTGAGAAAGGAATTCAACACGATTTGTCTAGTCCTCGCTCGCCATGGCAGAATGGACTTGCGGAACGAGCAAATCAGACATTGCTTCAAGGGTTAAAAACCTTGCTGCATGATGCCAATCTTCCAGAGAGTTATTGGGCCGAAGCTCTCTCATGTTTCACTTACAGTTATAATCGCAGGTTATCTTCAGCGATTGGTTGTACCCCCTATGAGAAGATGTTTGGCAAGAAGCCATACATCAAACACATGAAAATTTTTGGTTCTGACATGTGGGTTCACTCACCACAAAGCTCCAAGTTAGACAAGCGTGGATTGCTTGGTATCTTTCTAGGTTATCAGAAAGGGTCTTACAGAATAATGATGACTGACTCTAAGGCAATTAAGCTCACAAGAAGTGTTGAGTACAATGCCAAGTGGGGGGAGAATGTGGGAATTTTCCAATGTTATCCTGATGACAGTGATGAGACTGAGGATAGTCAAAAGCAACCACAACAGCCCACACCCACTGATGAAGGTTCTGATTCTGAGTCTGAAACTGAATCGGGTGATTCAGAGGATTTCAAGAGTGCGAAAGCCTCTATGCGACCCTCTGAAAGCTCTGATCAAGAATTAGAGGAACCATTGTTCACAATAGGTCACTTTTCTCCTAAGAAGGAAGAGGAGAGTATTGAAGACTTAAGGCTAATTCGTAGGTCACAGAGAGCAACAAAAGGCAGACCTCCAAAGAGATTTGCTGATGAGTTTGCTAAGATAGCAGTAACAGCTGTTAAAAGCTCCAAGAAGGTGTTTGAACCTTCAAGTTTCCAAGAAATCCAGGATTTGGATTCAAAGGAAGCTGAGCCATGGTTAAATGCCATGAAGGCTGAGCTTGATTCCTTGGAAAGGAACAAGACATGGGACCTTGTTCCAGTAGTTCCAGGAATGAAACTGCTTGGAAGCAAATGGGTCTTCAAAGCGAAGACAGATCAAAATGGCAAGATAGTCAGACACAAAGCCAGATTGGTAGCCAGAGGTTTTGCACAGGTACCAGGTGAAGACTATCACGAGACCTACTCACCCACCGTGAGGTATGAGAGCATTAGGCTTATGCTCAAGCTAGCTGCAGAAGAAAATCTACCATTAGTCACCATGATGTGAATACAGCTTTTCTGTACGGATCTCTAGATGAATCACTTTATATGCTTCCACCTGATGGCGTACAGGTAAAACAGGGATTTGTTTGTGCTCTGAAGAAGTCCCTTTATGGTCTCAAACAAAGTGCACGGTGTTGGCACACAAAACTCACTGAAGTATTGTTTTCTCTAGGTTTTAAGCAAGGGAAAGCTGATCCATGTGTATTTGTCAAAGAGGAGGGGCAAAAGAAACTGTATTGTTTGTTTTATGTTGATGATCTTTTATTCTTTTGGAAGGATGTCACAATGTACAATAATGCCCTAGCTCAATTGAAAGAGCACTTTGACATGAAAGATCTTGGTGAGGTAAACAACTACCTATCTCTGGAAATAGAGAGAGATCAAGATGGTAACATTCTAATACACCAGTCACGTAAAATTGCTGATGTGTTAAGCAAACTAAACCTGATGGATGCTAACCCTGTAGACACACCGATGACAACAGGTTATCAGGTAGATGACACTGGAGAAGCATTTTCTGATACTACACTGTACAGAAGTGTGCTAGGCAAGCTAAACTTCATTGCCAGATGTTCAAGACCTGACATTGCTGTTAGCTGTAATTTGCTAAGCAGACAAGTCAACAATCCTACTGTTAAGGATTGGAAAGCTCTGAAACGCATAGCGCGGTATTTGAAAGGCACTATGCATTACAGACTGAGATTTAACAATCAGAAGTCTGGTGGTCTTGAGATATTTGCAGATGCAAGTTTTGGAAGTGACACTACAGACAGGAAAAGTACGTCTGGAGTTTGCTATAAGTACAATCAGGGTCTATTTGATTGGTCATGCAAGAAGCAAACAACAGTTAGCTTAAGTACTTGTGAAGCTGAACTGAATGCACTGTCTTATTCACTTAAGGATTGTGAATGGTTGTTACAATTGTGCAAAGACATGAAAATTCCTGTCAAATGTCCAATCCAGGTTTACCAGGACAACAAAGCATGTTTGGCTTTGCTGAATTCTGAAGGTTGTAAGCAAAGCACGAAGCACTTGCAATTAAAGTTGCAACATGCTAGGGAACGTATTCAAAAGGGACTCGTAACGGTGTCCTATATGCCAGGTAATGAAATTCCTGCTGATGTATTGTCCAAGATTGTATCAAGGGATCAACACTGTACCTATGTGCAGAAGTTGGGTTTGTACTAATATTGTACGAACACGCTGCCCAGTGATGTTCACAGAAAGGGGGAGGATGTTGGTTTCTGCTTCCTTCACTGAGCAGCGAAGTGCTTGTCACAAGACAATGTTTACATTCCACAGTCAAGTGCTGTTGGGTTTTCTCACGGGAAAGGAGACTGGATGTGACGTACACTGGTTTCCTGTTTTTCACTGTTCTTTGCAGTTCAGTGTGATTCTCTCCGTGCTTTAGAGGAGAGAGGATGCCTTTCTCTGCTCCGGCAGAGGGAAGATGTTTTTCTGTAAATTACCAGCTTTGAAGTGTAAATAAAGTAATATAGAGCATGTTGGCACGTACTTTTCATCATTCCGCTGTGCACTGGACACTGCTTATCTCCAACAGGCAGGGCGCCATTTGGTCCAGGAGCCTCCAACCTTTTCAGGACCAGGACTCAGCTTTAATCCAGCCACGCATTTGGGGACCTATTCCTTAATCTTTTAGCGTATATTTGTGTGGCAATATTGCTCCAGTTGCGGCCCGTCTTGGATCAGGCCACAGGCCCAGTAGTAGGTCCTGACCCACCAACTGAGGACGAGCGATGGAGGCTATTTGTAATGTTCCCCTTCGGATGTTGCTGGGACTCCAAAACCCATCAGCCAACACTCAGGGATGATGGGAGCTGGAGTCCAGAAACTTCTAGAGGACACCATAGTTGGCCACCTTGGTGGGACATAAATATAAAAATGAAAGAGGTGTGCACTGTGGCTCATCTCCAGGAATTTCCCCTGAATATGGAGGGTTTGCTATTGCAGCAAGGAGCCATTTTAAGGCCTGCCCGGCCCGCTGTGACTTGGTTCTTATTTTTGAAAAAGGAAGTGGCCATCGTCAAGATGGGGCTCGTCCACCTGGCGAGGCAGCCCGTCTAGGAGAAGGAAAGCTCTGATCCTCAACTTCCGCTGCCTTGCAGCATAACTTCAGGAGAAGAAAAGGCTCGGGAGCAAACCCTACACAAATCTGTAGCGGGTACTCTAATAAGATGGCTGGATGGCTCCTTGTATGTCTCTTTCTGGCAACTCCTGCAGCCAAGCTGCCGGCAGGGTGGATAAAAATCAATGATTTTTTTTTTAAAAAAATGGATTTATTTATTTTTTTGAATCAGATTTTAAAAATAAAATGCTTTTGGAGGAAAAACCTTTCTAAAGATAGTTTTCTATTTAAGTTACATTATAGTCCAAAGGTTACTCATCAGGAAATAAGGATTTGTTTGCTAAAACTCAGTCTAAGTTTTTTTAAAAAACAAAAACCAAAAACGTTTTACCGCATCAGTTAACAAACATGGATACATATGCTATAATGTTATTGCTTTGGTTAAATAAATTGTTTAAATTGTTATTAAGGAAATGGCTATTTTTCTCCTTCCAATAAAGTACAGCAGAAAAGTTGTCCAAATATAAACAGTTAACTATTCAAACCTCACAATAATTTCATAATTATCTATGTATTTCTAATAGTATAACCAGATCAGTAATTTTTGATATAACTGTAAAAACCACTCTGAAAATTTATTATTCCAAAAACGAAACCTTCCTCTGCTTGTAAATATTAAGATGATACCAGCAAGAATGAGTTTTTCTGTAAACAAAAGAAAGATTTAAATCGAGTCTTACTGACTAGTGATTTAAAGCGTGATTTAAATCAATTTGATTTAAATCAAATCCACCCTGTCTGGCGCCAAATACCTTGCTCTGCTTTCTGTTTGGACCACATCAGCGAGACCGAGGTGGGGGTCTTGTTCAGAGTTGTCAACTTTTCCCTTTTCTTGCGAGGAATCCTATTTGGAATAAGGGAATTTCCCTTAAAAAAAGGGAAATGTTGACAGCTATGGTCTTGTTGCCTAGGCAGCTCAAGACCTCCATATAAACCACTCAGGCTTGTGCCCTGGTGAGGTCACTTAGGTGCAGCTAACACAGCCGTTTGGCTTCACCCCTGGAGGCGGACTCCATTGTCTCTCGAGACGGACAGATGTCAACAACGAGGTCCTCACTGCCACATATGATGGATCCTGGAAAAATGTTCTTTAAAGGTTCATATGAACCAGCCCCTCTCTCCCCATGGCTTCAGTCCTCTCCCCTTGACAGCTTACCTGAAAACTTGCTCCTCAGTGACTGAATCTTGGCTCCAGCAATCCTTGTGTCCTGTGGGGGGCAGAGAGGGGGAAAGGGGTTAAATCGAGGAGGTGAGGAAGTGTGGGGGGCACTGGGGAAAGGAAGCAAGCGGGGTCGCTGGCAGAAAACCCCCCACCTGAGAGGGGGGTCTCTGGGGAGAGCACTCCAATTGGAGAATAAAGGTAAAGGGACCCCTGACCAATAGGTCCAGTCGTGGCCGACTCTGGGGTTGCGGCGCTCATCTCGCTTTATTGGCCGAGGGAGCCAGCATACAGCTTCCGGGTCATGTGGCCAGCATGACTAAGCCGCTTTTGGCGAACCAGAGCAGCGCACGGAAACGCCGTTTACCTTCCCGTTGGAGTGGTACCTATCTATCTGCTCGCACTGGTGTGCTTTTGAACTGCTAGGTTGGCAGGAGCAGGGACCGAGCAACGGGAGCTCACCCCGTCGCGGGGATTCGAACTGCCGACCTTCTGATCGGCAAGCTCTAGGCTCTGTGGTTTAACCCACAGCGCCACCCACGTCCCTCCAATTGGAGAATAGCCTTTTCCAGAGGTGTCCTGGGCTTTGAAGACACTCAAACTCAGGACGCAAGGGAGAAATGTGCTAAGAGGAAGGCACGCTTGGCAAAACCTCACCATGATTAGCTCCCACCCTGAAACCAATGTCCCCACTGTGGAAGGACGTGTGGGTCCAGAATTGGCCTCCACAGTTACTTACGGACTCACTGTTAAAACCGTGTTTATGGAAGGCAATCTTACTCGGCTACAAGTGATCGCCAAAAAAGAAGAAGACGACAAAGTGGGGACCCTCTCAGCCCCTCTGGGACTCCCAGGAAGGGCCGTAGCTCAGTGGTAAAGCCCCTCCCTTGCAAACAGATGGTTCCAGGTTCGAATCCTGACATCTCCAGGTAGGGTTGCTGCCAGTCCGTGAAGACAATAGAGGTAGACAGACCAATGGTCTGATTCGGCAGAAAGTCAACTTCCGATGTTCCTTAAAGCCCTGAACCGTTCTTGCCCCCCAAACGCGTGAAAGGCCACCTCTATTCCTGTTGATTTTCTCCGGGGTTAAGAATGGGGTAATAGTTCCGCCACCCACAGCAGCCCGGGATTCTCTGTGTCGGCCCCCTAAATTGGGAAATCTCTTCTCCTGACAGGTGCACTGGGCATCTTCAAACTACACATTTCACCGAAATTGCATCTCTTTAATCAGTCAGTTCAAAGTATCCCCCTCTTCCTAAATCTGGTTCTTCAACTGTGGGTTGTTTCCCAGTGTTAGTTCTACTCAGACCCATGGATATGAATAAATATTAGTTTTTTTAAAAAACCTCTTAAGGCAACCTCTTAAGGCATAAGTGGGCCGCAAGAGCTCTTCTGACACAGGACCCGAGGGACACACACTGAATTAAACTTCCACGTCTCAAATTAAATATACACAACACATTTGATAAAATATATAAAATACACAGTTATTAAATGTAATATATTTAATCATTAAATAAATATAATACACAAACCGATGTATGTGCTTTCAAAAGCAACGCACGACACAAAAAATATAATTTTAAGGCTGTAAGGTATTTTTTTCTTGAATGCTGCAGAGGGCCGCCCGCCAAAAAAGGTCTCGTGAGCCGAAGGTTGGACCACCCCGCTCTAAAGCGTATTAGTTAGTCTAATATGTGTTAGTCCTGTCACAGAATAATAGAATAGTAGAGTTGGGTTCCCACATGGTCATCTAGTCCAACCCCCAACCACAGCTAAATGTCAATCATGCTGAGTATCTCCAGCGGGTATACTCTCAAGTTTTTAATTTATTTATTCAATCTGTTTACTGCCCCTCATCCGCTGACCTCAGGGTGGTTCACAACAAGACTAGCACTGGACACAACCCATAATGCTTTGCGGTTGTAAACACCCCTGGGAACCTACGGTGCAGAGTGCGAAATACGTCTACTAAGTAAATACATTTAAAAAAAGGTAAAGGGACCCCTGACCATTAGGTCCAGTCGTGACCGACTCTGCGGTTGCGGCGCTCATCTCGCTTTATTGGCCGAGGGAACCGGCGTACAGCTTCCGGGTCATGTGGCCAGCATGAGTAAGCCGCTTCTGGCGAACCAGAGCAGCGCACGGAAACACCGTTTGCCTTCCCGCCAGAGTGGTACCTATTGATCTACTTGCACATGACGTGCTTTTGAACTGCTGGGTTTGCAGGAAATGCAAACATACCTTTAAATACATACATACCTTTAAAAAGGACACACTCCTTCTGGGACTGGCCCTCGGCCCATAAGACCCGAAAAGTGTGCTGCGGCCAGTGGTCATTCAGGGCAGAAGCTGGCAAGTCGCAGAGCTGGGAGACGCCATGATTTAAGGAAAACCGACACCACTGGCAGAACATCTGCTTTCCCCTCACCTCACAGGATCAAGTGCAAAACCCCTTCCTGTGTCACATCAAAACAGCCCCGGCTCTCACCCTCCTCAGACCTCAGAACCTGCTTTTAACTACTCAGGTTCATCTCCAAATTGCGAAGCCGCGGGGTCTCTGACCACGTAAAGAGTGCTTTGACCTTGGCACTGAGCAGGGCGCAATCTGCACTGAAAGCAGCAACACACCACTTTTAAAACTGTCTAATTTTGGAAGAACAAAATTTTAATAAGGAATGGGGTAAATTTATCAACGTCTCTTAAAAACCATTGCAAACAGTTAAAATCCTTAGTAGTGTTGGAATATCACTTGTAGCTTAACGGCGAATTTTGGACACGACGGAGAGGTAATAGATTTGGATTATCGTACAAGACGCAGGAGGAAATGATTAGCAATGGGACCCACAAAGCGGAGGAGATTCCCTGGAATCTTGTTTTTATGTTGTAAGCTGGATATGTGACTGTAAAATTTAATTTGATAAACCAAATAAATAAATTTACACACACACACACACACACACACACACTCTCATTCTATAAAAACTGTCATGGCTTCCCCCCCAAAGAATTCTGGGAACTGTAGCTTGTTAAGGGAGCCGACACACGTCAAATAAAACTCATTTTCAAATCTCCACGTTTGCCTGTTCCCCCCAAAGTGGAAGGTACACTTCAGGATGTTTCTGGCCCCCGACTCTCGCTGCTGAGCCCACGCACAGGGGGTCTGTAGGATACCCACATAAACCCAGGCCTGTTCCTCCTATCAGGGGTGTGCCAACGTACGACAAGTGGTGATTCGTCTCCAAACACAATCAGGTCGTGAGACGCCGGTGCCACCTAAAAAACGAGAGAGAGATAGAGGAAGACCCTTGGCTCTCGAGGACGTGAGGCGAGTGGCACCCAGGCCTCAATTTCCTCCCGTTCTTCCGAAACTTACTGCCACGGGGTGGGAGAAGGCCACTGCTAAGGAGGTGTCCTCTCGGCTGACGTAGACACAGCGAATTGTCGGTTCTGGGTCAGCTGTGGGGGCGACAGGAGAGACTTCCAATTGGCAAGAACGACTGGGAGAGTTAGAGGGGACTCAGGGCAGAAGGTGAATAAAGAATGGATAGTGTTTAAAGAATATTTGAAAAATTACTATGAGAGGAAAAATCTCCTGGCAGACCTTGAACGATTCTCGTGATGTATGATCAGAACCCTCCAAACTTGAAGCATGGGAAGTCCTATTAAAATTTATAATTTGGCAGAATGATTGGATTATTTGATATGTATATGTAACATTTGGAATATTTAATGTGATTGGATTGGATGGTTAAAGTGGAGAATTAAAAAAAAATGAATTAAAAAAAAAGAGATTCTTGTAATATAGACAACAAACTAAAAGAATTCCCCCTGAAGGATATTAAGGAAACAAAGTACAGTATCATGACACTGTGTAAAAAATAACAAATGAGATCCATTTTTCTGAGAACAATTGGAAGCTGATTTTATATTTTCTTAGCTCTACTCTCTCTTGTTGTATTTTTCTTTTTCTTGCGTAGTATATGTGCATAAACTGTAACATGGTAAATGGTTGTGTAAATACAGAAGGAAAGACAAATAAATAAACTAAGCATTAAAAGCTTCCTGAAAGAGGGCTGGTCTCAGATGTCTACAAAGAGTTATATAGCTGTTTAACTCTTTGATACCCGATGGGAGGGCGTTCCACAGGGCGGGCGCCACCACCGAGAAGGCCCTCTGCCTGGTTCCCTGTAACCTCACTTCTCGCAGAGGGGGAACCGCCAGAAGACCCTCAGTGCTGGACCTCAGTGTACGGGCTGGACGATGGGGGTGGAGACGCTCCTTCAGGTATACTGGGCCATTTAGGACTTTAAAAGCCAGCACCAACACTTTGAATTGTGCCTGGAAATGTACTGGGAGCCAATGTAGGTCTTTCAGGACCGGTGTTATGTGGTCTCGGCGGCCGCTCCCAGTCACCAGTCTAGCTGCCGGACTCTGGATTAATTGTAGTTTCCGAGTCACCTTACTAAAACTAAGCAATGATGGTTCCAGGCGAGCCTCCCTGGTTCCCTGTTCTTTCACTTCTTGCAGTGGGGCAGCTCTGCAAGGGGAACAGGGACCAGGAAACGTGCATCGCTTTCGTACCTCTGCCCAGGAGCCAGCGATGATAGAACCAGGCGCTCTGGTCATTCGGATCAGTGAAGAAGGCATTCTGCACCAGCTCCAGCTCTGGGAGGGAGAAATAAAAGTCAGGAGAAAGGAAAGATTAGGGGGAGCAAAGGCCCTGGTGAACGAATCGGTCTCCACTGAAGAAGTAGCAATATTGCAATAGGGTACATTCAGGTCCAGCATCTTAAAAAGCATCACCTTGCCAACAAATGTCTGCATAGTTAAAGCTATGGTTTCCCCTGTAGTGATGTATGGAAGTGAGAGCTGGACCATAAAGAAGGCTGATCGCTGAAGAATGGATGCTTTTGAATTCTGGTGCTGGAGGAGACTCTGGAGAGTCCCATGGACAGCAAGAAGATCAAACCTCTCCATTCTGAAGGAAATCAGCCCTGAGTGCTCACTGGAAGGACAGATCCTGAAGCCGAGGCTCCAAGACTTTGGCCACCTCATGAGAAGAGAAGACTCCATGCGGCCACAAAGAGTTAGACACGACTAAACGACTAACCTAAAAGGGACGCAGGTGGCGCTGTGGGTTAAAGCCTCAGCGCCTAGGACTTGCCGATCGAAAGGTCGGCGGTTCGAATCCCTGCGGCGGGGTGCGCTCCCGCTGCTCGGTCCCAGCGCCTGCCAACCTAGCAGTTCGAAAGCACCCCCGGGTGCAAGTAGATAAATAGGGACCGCTTACCAGCGGGAAGGTAAATGGCGTTTCCGTGTGCGGCTCTGGCTCGCCAGATGCAGCTTTGTCACGCTGGCCACGTGACCCGGAAGTGTCTCCGGACAGCGCTGGCCCCCGGCCTCTTAAGTGAGATGGGCGCACAACCCCAGAGTCTGTCAAGACTGGCCCGTACGGGCAGGGGTACCTTTACCTTTACCTTTAAACGACTAACCAACAACACTCTGGTCGGTGTATGTCAACTTGATGGACTTTGGCCAGTTTAGCAGACATTCCATCTTTTCAGGTAATTCTGGTACCATATTTTTTCTTTGGGGGGTGTGAGATATTAGATTAAGGATCTCCTTCTGCAAACGCCCAGCATCTTCCTCAAACTACAATTCCAAGAACTACCGTATTTGGGGGGGGGGGGGAGCCGGAAAGGTTTAAGCTGGTAGAAATCCACTGCAGTGCAGTGGTTAAGAGTGCTGGATTTGAGAGGTGCGGGTTCAAACACTATGCAGAATAGCTTGGTCGGTAGAGAACGGGATTCTCAGTCTTGGGGTGGTGGGTTCGAGACCCACGTTGGGCAAGAAGGTTCCTGCATTGCGAGGGGTCAGACTAGATGACCACCACGGCCCCTTCCAACTCTACAATTCTCAATCCTTGCTCAGCCACAGACTTTGGGCCAGTCGCAGTTTTTCGGCCTAACCTACCTCAGAGGGGGATAAAGGAAAAGGAGGAGATAGATGATAGAGAGACCCTGAATCTGTCAGACTGGAGGGGATTTGATACATCTGCCGCCAGCAACTAGAACTGGGTGCTGGGTGTTTGTGTGTGTCCAGCCAACACCTTCAAACCCTGCTCAGGATCCGACCCCCTCCAAGCTGCCATTACTGTCAAGGGTTCAGATGGCGCCATTTTTCAAGCCTGCGGCTACTAAAGACATAAAGAAGCTTTATGGTTTTGATTTCTCTGCTTGAGACTCACGGTTTTATGACGAGCTTCCTGCTAACTCTGTAGGCAGTCAGGCTACCCTATGGTTTCCTGAGGTATTTTGAAAGCAATTACCGTCCTTATTTGGATAAGGAATTAAGAACTAAAAAAGGATTTCACGGTCTTGACTTTGGATACATTTTACATCTACTCGAATTACGAGTTTTTATACAGAAGCTGACAACCTTACAAAGGTTGGCCACTGAGGCGGACTTCATGTTGAAATGTGTCTGGGTATAATTAATTAATTAATTATTATTTATAGGGTTATTACTTTCGGTGGGCATTTGATCTCTGAGGATAATACAGGAGAGCGTTCTTCACTTTTGTCTGCAGCCTACATTTCATCTTAGCGAATATTCAAAGGTTATTTTAGTGTTTGTGTAACCTACAATGGAGTTGTTTTACCTCAACTTGTTCTTTTTGAAGTTATATTTTGAGGAGAATGGAGCTTATTTCTATTTTTATGTGGTGGACCCCACAGCAGTATCTCCAAATCGGGGTCCAGGTTCAAGTTTCTAGTATTGATTGCCAGTCGGAAGGTTGGTGGTTTGAATACCTGCAATGGGGTGAGCTCCCATTGCTCTGTCCCAGCTCCTGCCAACCTAGCAGTTCAAAATCACACCAGTGCGAGTAAATAGGTACTGCTGCAGCGGGAAGGTAAACGGCGCTTCTGTGCGCTCTGGTTTCCGTCATGGTGTCCTGTTGCGCCAGAGGCGGTTTAGTCATGCTGGCCACATGACCCGGAAAGCTGTCTGTGGACAAACGCCGGCTCCCTCGGCCTGAAAGCGAAGATGAGTGCTGCAACCCATAGTTGCCTTTGACTGGACTTAACCGTCGGGGGGCCTTTACCTTTTTTACCTAAGGACCACCAACTGCAAGTGAAGTCCTTTCCTCCCGTCCCTGGAGGGAATTTGCAAGGAAGATTTAGCCTCAACCATCCTTGTTTTTCCTCCGCCAACCACCTCCCACTGTTGTGGGGGCTGCCTCCATTAAGGCAGAGCACAACCAGAAGCCTGGGGGAGCCACTTTTTGTGGTCTCATGACTTGGCTGCATGGATTCCTGTTGAACCTACTGAATCCTTTTTTTATTTATTCCAGCAAGAATTTCTCAGCTAAGTTTTACAGCCTGGGTTTTACAGTTCTGCCTGTGTTTAC
Organism: Podarcis gaigeae; assembly: GCF_964106915.1. Classification (NCBI taxonomy): domain Eukaryota; kingdom Metazoa; phylum Chordata; class Lepidosauria; order Squamata; family Lacertidae; genus Podarcis; species Podarcis gaigeae. The sequence goes on along the minus strand of NC_139689.1, from coordinate 6,089,390 downwards.
CTTTCCTATATTACATTTCTTGTATACAAGCTGCATATAAATAGTTTTTTTCTATTTAAAAGCCCTTGGTGAAGACAGCGCTGGCTCCATGCTTGTTCTACAAAAGTTATTACTCACGTTTCAGGTACGCCGGAGACTAATCCTGGGATTAAATCTCCAACATAGAACGGGAGGTAACGCTCAAGAGCAGCTTGAGAAACAACAACACGAAACCTATCTACTGGAAAATTTGGTGTATTAAAAGACAATGAAAAAAATCTTCTCTGACAGGAGATGTGAAAGGACTGCCATTTGTGATGAAGAGAGTTTTTCTTTTTTTCAAAAAATTAAGGCTATGTACACAGCATACATTTAAAGCACGCACCCAATGAAGTCTGAGAACTGTAGTTTGTTAAGGCTGCTGGGAATTGCAGCTCTGTTGGGTTGTGTGTGTGAAAACTACACTTCCCAGAATTCTTTGTGGGGGAGGACGTGCTTTAAATACAAGGTGTGACTGGAAAGTTTGGTGGATGGTCGCAGAAATCGGACAGCGAGAAATATTCAAACACGCAATTGGCATCAGAAACCCACAAAATGCTCACAATTGTGCAGGGAGATGAAGCTGTAACTCAAAAGACAGCGTATGAGTGGTTTAAATATTTCTGTGAAGGGCGGCAAATGTTGACAGAGTTTGTGACTTATTGATGCGGGATCGGTGTTTGTGCTTCCGAACGACGGCGGAAGAATTGTATATTCCGCATGAAATAGTTACTGAGGTTACTGAGTTGTCCCACCCTCCATATTCTCCCAATCTGGCCACACCAGATTTATTTTTTTCCAAAACTGAAATCTGCACTGAAAGGGGACAGATTTCCCAACATTTCACACGTCCAAGCTGTTGTGACGAGAGAACTGAAAGCAGTACGAAAAGAGGACTTCTCCAGAAGTTTCCAACAGTTCCACGAACGTTGTCAATGGTGCGTTGTATCAGAGGAGGCCTACTTTGAAGACCTGTATGTTCGAATATTTTTCGCTGTCCGATTTCTGTGACCATTCACCGAACTTTCCGGTCACACCTTGTATATAATGGCTGAGAACCTTGAAAGCAATTATATACCACTTAATATATATATATATATATATTAAAAACCTTCATAAAAATGCTTGAGAGACAGCTGACTTTTCCAAGGACTTTTTGAAGCTCACCTGTTGGGGTTGGAAGTTTGTGCCTGCCTCCTCTGCCTCCCCCCCCCCCCCCCAGTCCTGCCCCATACCAAAACAGCCTGATTATTTGCCTTCCCTCATAAACTGAAACTTCCAAGTTGTAGAAACCACCCAGAGTTTCTTGCTGGCCCATGACAAAGCAGAAACCGCAAAGATGCAGTGGTTTGGCTTTTGTTCATCTCTTGATCCTTCGTTTAAGTGGGGTGGGTGTGGGTCCGCAGGCACCACAAAAGACCAGCCGAAAGGAGGAGGGGCAGAATCGAGACTAGATTGCATGGGGAAAAGCCAGCCTCTCTGCACGGGATTGTCAAGAATAATTGCATTTTAATCCTGCCGTCTCTCAAAAGCAGCTCAGGGCTATAGGTGGGGTTCTCCCCTCCTCCTTGCTTCAACCTCACAATAAACCTGCGAGGAAGGTCAGGATGAAAGGGGGGGACCCAAGGCCATCCAGCGAGCTTTGAATGTGGGCCTTTCCATTCCTAGTTTGAAACTCTTAACCACTACACCGGGATTTGGATAACGTCCACCTCTGGGACCAGATCGTCCCCTGCCCTGAACTGCGACATTCCTAAGCAAATTTTTCTGGCCTCCGCAGGTTATGCTGGGGGCTCCCCAATTGTTTTTATTGTTAAATTAAAAGCAGACTGCGGTTGGTTTTCACTTAGTGCACCAGAAGCTGGTAGTGAAGGTTTCACTCGTGATATAATTAGGTAAAGGTAAAGGACCCCTGGAGGGAAGCGGGTGGCACTGTGGGTTAAACCACAGAGCCTAGGACTTGCCGATCAGAAGTTTGGCGGTTCGAATCCCCGCGACAGGGTGAGCTCCCGTCACTCGCTCCCTGCTCCTGCCAACCTAGCAGTTCGAAAGCACGTCAAAGTGCAAGTAGATAAATAGGTACCGCTCCGGCGGGAAGGTAAACGGCGTTTCCATGCGCTGCTCTGGTTCGCCAGAAGCGGCTTAGTCATGCTGGCCACATGACCCGGAAGCTGTATGCCGGCTCCCTAAAGCGAGATGAGTGCCGCAACCCCAGAGTCGGCCACGACTGGACCTAATGGTCAGGGGTCCCTTTACCTTTACCTAAAGGACCCCTGGACGGTTAAGTCCAGTCAAAGGTGACTATGGGGTTGCAGTGCTCATCTCGCTTTCAGGCCAAGGGAGCCGGCGTTTGTCCACAGACAGCTTTCCGGGTCATGTGGCCAGCAGGACTAAACCGCTTCTGGCGCAACGGGACACCGTGACTGAAACCAGAACACACGGAAACCCCTTTTACCTTCCCGCCACAGTGGTACCTATTTATCTACTTGCACTGGCGTGCTTTCGAACTGCTAGGTTGGCAAGAGCTGAGACAGAGCAACAGGAGCTCACCCCGTTGCGGGGATTCAAACTACCGACCTTCCGATCGGCAAGCCCAAGAGGCTCAGTGGTTTAGACCACAGCGCCGCCCGTGTCCCACACTCGTGATATACTGCCACCTTGCTCTGGCCCTCAAACCAGTCCTGAGTGATGTATTAATACATCGCCTGGGCCTCGTGCTTGTTGCCTTTTCACCATGAAAGGCAAAGAACAGGAGATAGCCTAGGATAGGAGAAAACCACCTAGCATAGAGATCTGCATCCGTCTGGGCGGCCCCTTGTTCGTGACTGCTCCTTTTCTGAATCCTTCCTTCTGAGCCGCAGGGAGTTACCCACCCTCATCTCTGTCTCTCTCTTGGCTGAGCTGGCTCCAGGCAAGGCTCCCACGCCCCAGCGCTGTCTCTCAGGCTGCGGGAGACTTCAGGCCGTGAGTGGCAAAGAGGGGTTACGCCTCCATCTGATCCGCTTGGAATTTCACCTGCCCAGGTGAGGGCTGGGTCTCCGGGGAAGAATCCCTGTGTACACTTTTTACTCATGCCGAAGTCATCGCCGTGCACTGCCTTCGATGTGCCCAGGACTGTCAAGAGGGGACGGCCGCTGTGATTCACGGACTCGCACTCCCCGCCAGCGCTTGCGGGGGGGAAGAGTTCTGGAGCCCTTGGTGAAAGGGCCACACCTGTTTTCAAAGCCTCCTCTTCCAAAACTGGGAACAGGGCCCAAGAACCTTGGCTGCCCTCGCTCCCAAAGCAGGTTTGCTCAAGCTGGCAGGCTTCTGGGCGTCGTAGGACTACAACTCCCATCAGCCCCAGAGAGAAATCTCAGCCCGAAAGCTGCCAGCTGCCATAAGAAGAGGCTTGCTGGTGATCTTTTTCTTTTACTTCTTTATTCTTTCTTTGTTCTTTTTTCTGATATCTTTCATTTCACTGCTTTATTGTGAATAGCATTTTATAGAGGTATAAAAAAGGTAAAGGTACCCCTGCCCGTATGGGCCAGTCGTGTCCGACTCTAGGGTTGTGCGCCCATCTCACTTAAGAGGCCGGGGGCCAGCGCTGTCCGGAGACACTTCCGGGTCACGTGGCTAGTGTGACAAGCTGCATCTGGCGAGCCAGCGCAGCACACGGAACGCCGTTTACCTTCCCGCTAGTAAGCAGTCCCTATTTATCTACTTGCACTTAGGGGTGATTTTGAACTGCTAGGTTGGCAGGTGCTGGGACCGAACGACGGGAGCTCACCCCGCCACGGGGATTCGAACCGCCGACCTGACGATTGGCAAGTCCTAGGTGCTGAGGTTTTACCCACAGCGCCACCCGCGTCTCTTATAGAGATATAAATAACCGTAAATATGAAAAGAGACAAAATATTCTCTAATATTTTCCCCCTTGGTTAGATGTATTTTCTTTCTCTTTTGTATTTTCTTTTGTTGTGAATATGTATGTTTTCTAATTTGTACTTAATAAAAATATTAATAAAATTTAAAAAAAAAGAAAAAAGAAGAGGCTTGCTGGATGAGGCCTGCCGGGAAACCAGGAAGAAGGAGTGCTTAGCAGTGGACAAGGCAGGCTAATATTTTGAGCCAAGGATGTAGCTCAGTGGCAGAGAGACTGCTCTGCATGCAGGTCTTAATTTCAATAGCCAGTTAAAAACATCAGAGGCAGCAGAAAAGGCCTATTTCAGACTGCAAGCATCTCTGAATGGGCCCTTGACACTTGTCCTTTGTTCAGTGCCACGGACGCTGATTGCACCAGTAAATTGGTAAGAAATTGGGAGGCAGAACTCAAACTTTGGAACCTATTGACATCAGGCAGGTGCCTTCGCTGTAGGTTTCTTGGAGGCTGTTTTTGTTTAGCCAAGTCTAAAAAAACAACAAGAGGTAAAGGCAAAGGACCCCTGGATGGTTAAACTTGACAATGGGGTATGGCGCTCATCTCACTTTCAGGCTGAGGGAGCTGGCCTTTGTCCACAGACAGCTTTCAGGGTCATGTGGCCAGCATGACTAAACCGCTTCTGGCACAACGGGACACCGTGACGGAAGCCAGAGCGCACGGAAACGCCGTTTACCTTCCCACTGCAGTGGTACCTATTTATCTTCTTGCACTGGTGTGCTTTTGAACTGCTAGGTTGGCAGGAGCTGGGACAGAGCAACCGGAATGGAACACTGACATGTGCTTTTACGTTGTTGCTTTTTAGAAGGTTTTAGATAGTTGCTTCCAAGTGTTGCTTTTTTAAACTGATTATCTCATTTTTATATTATTTGTGTAAACAGCTTTGAGTTTGCTTTTGCTTTACAGTCAAGTGGTATATAAATTTAATGAAATAAATAAATGAAATAAAACAACAAGACCATTCAGAGCCTCTCAATCCCTCTCTCTCCATTTCCAAAGATCCCAGGAGCGCTGTAACTTTCATTCAGTCATAGAATCATAGAATCATAGAGTTGGAAGAGACCACAAGGGCCATCGAGTCCAACCCCCTGCCAAGCAGGAAACACCATCAGAGCACTCCTGACATATGGTTGTCAAGCCTCTGCTTAAAGACCTCCAAAGAAGGAGACTCCACCACACTCCTTGGCAGCAAATTCCACTGTCAAACAGCTCTTACTGTCAGGAAGTTCTTCCTAATGTTTAGGTGGAATCTTCTTTCTTGCAGTTTGGATCCACTGCTCCGTGTCCGCTTCTCTGGAGCAGCAGAAAACAACCTTTCTCCCTCCTCTATGTGACATCCTTTTATATATTTGAACATGGCTATCATATCACCCCTTAACCTCCTCTTCTCCAGGCTAAACATGCCCAGCTCCCTTAGCCGTTCCTCATAAGGCATCGTTTCCAGGCCTTTGACCATTTTGGTTGCCCTCCTCTGGACACGTTCCAGTTTGTCAGTGTCCTTCTTGAACTGTGGTGCCCAGAACTGGACACAGTACTCCAGGTGAGGTCTGACCAGAGCAGAATACAGTGGCACTATTACTTCCCTTGATCTAGATGCTATACTCCTATTGATGCAGTCATAGAATTGTAGAGTTGGAAAGGGGCCGCGAGGGTCATCTAGTCCAACCCCCGGCAATGCTGGAATCTTTTGCCCAGAGTGGGGCTCAAACCCATGAACCTGAGATTAACAGCCTTATGCTCTACCAACTGAGCTATCCCAGTTATTATCCAATGTGACACAGCAGTTTAAGGAGCCTGTGATCAATAATCGACAAGATCTCTATTTGGTGGGAGCTACAGTGGTACCTCGGGTTAAGTACTTAATTTGTTCCGGAGGTCCGTTCTTAACCTGAAACTGTTCTTAACCTGAAGCACCACTTTAGCTAATGGGGCCTCCCGCTGCTGCTGCGCCACCAGAGCACGATTTCTGTTCTCATCCTGAAGCAAAGTTCTTAACCTGAGGCACTATTTCTGGGTTAGCAGAGTCTGTAACCTGAAGCGTATATAATCTGAAGTGTATGTAGCCCGAGGTACCACTGTAGTGCCCAAGCTTGCTTTCTTTCCTCCTCCCTCCCAGTTCCCTTTTCCTCTTGTGTGGTGTCTCTTAGATTGCAAACAGGACTTACCACCAATAGACACTCTGAGAGCCTTTTTTTTCCAGCTGGAGAGCGGGATAAAAATGCTTTTCAAACCAACAACAGCATGCCTCCCTATGGGGACTCCTCCCATGCCAACCCAACAATAGGAGGAACACCGAACCATTTCCACGCAGCCCGGTTAAGGAGTTTGTGATTTCCTTCCAGGCCTACCTTTCAGCAGGATTTCCTCTGTGATACGGCCTTGCTGTTGGGCATCGGGGTAAAGCTGCGGGAGGAGGTGGCTGCGATAGTGCCAGGAGGAGTAGTTGGAGAAGTTCCGGGTGATGAGGCTGTCGCTGAACGCCAACTCGTCCTGGGGGGCGACCTGAGACTGCCGCACCACAAAGCGCCGGTAGTCCCAGCAGTGAACTGCAGAGGACAGGAAAGAGAAAGGGGAAAGAGGGGCGGGAGGGTCAAAGGTCAGCCTGCCCAATTACCTTCCTCCCCAAAGGCACTCTGGCTTGGGAAACCCAGCCAGATGGGTGCGGCATAAATAATAAATTATTATTATTATTATTATTATTATTATTATTATTAGCTGGTTATCTGATCACACAGGTCCTGGGACTCTTAAAAGCATGAGAAGAGCCTGCTAAATATACGTCAAAAGGCGATTTAGAGACATACCCTTCGAGACAGCTATGGTTTTTGGAAAAATGAGAGCACACAAGAATGAAGAACAGACTGTGAGCAGAGGGAGGAGGACTACCAAGAGGATTGGAAGAAATTTAAAGATTATTTAGCTAAATATGTTAAGATAACATAAACAGAATTCCTTGCGAGTACCAGACAGGCCTAGGATTTCAATTCGTGATGTTGTAAAATACTATTGTTAATGTTAAAATGAGAAGAAAGAAAGACTGACTAAGTAAATTTTATGGGAAAATAGTTTCGGAAAACTGTTACAATCGATTATAGGGAAACTCAGCTAGGGGGATTTGAGGAAGTCATTCAACAATGTTAACAAAAGTGGGATCATTATAGCAAGGAGAAAATGTTTGTTTGTTTTTAATTTTTTTGTATGTTATAAATTGGAAAACAAATAATTTTTTTTTTGGAAAAAACCCACACAAGATTGAAGAGCAACACAAAAGGAACACAAAAGCAGAGATGCTTTTCTCTGGCTTAAAATATATTCAGTTGCTCCAGAAGAAGAAAAAGAAGAAGAAGAAGAAGAAGAAGAAGAAGAAGAAGAAGAAGAGGAAGAGGAGTTTGGATTTGATATCCCGCCTTTCACTCCCCTTCAGGAGTCTCAAAACGGCTAACATTCTCTTTTCCCTTCCTCCCCCACAACAAACACTCTGTGAGGTGAGTGGGGCTGAGAGATTTCAGAGAAGTGTGACTGGCCCAAGGTCACCCAGCAGCTGCATGGGGAGGAGCAGAGATGCGAACCCGGTTCCCCAGATTGCAAGACTACCGCTCTTAACCACTACACCACACTGTCAGGCGGTGTGTCATGTTTGGACTGTTCCACTGAACCAAAAGCCCGGCTCCCAGGTTACTGGGGAGAGAGAGCATCTGACATTGTGGAGACTTTTAAGAGGGAAAATCTCCTGCAGAACAGTGTGACCGGCTGGGTATATAAGGGATTATGAGGCAGTCTCTCTCGGGCAACCTTGTTCTCAGCTGTGCAAGCATCTTAAGGGGGCAGGTGATCAGTGTAAAGGAATTACCATCATCTCTCTCTCATCCTGCCGTGGCGATTGTTGGTTGGATGGAAGACAGTGTTAGAAAATGACAGCTGCACAAATTATTATAGCTAGGAAGTGGAAGGGGCAAGCAGAATATAAAATGGAAGAATGGTATAAAGAGGTGTGAGATATACCGTATTTTTCGCCCTATAAGGTGCACTGGCCCATAGGACGCACCACGTTTTTTTGGGGGGGAAATGAATAAAAAAAAATTATTTCCCCCCCCCAGCCGTGGGGCTGGGGCAGAGGAAGCCCGAGCTTCCTCCGACCCCAGAACAGGCTGCCGCCCCAAGCCTTGCGCGCAAGGCTTGCGCACACCTGCTCGAAGCACGGGGCGTCCTCCGGAGGGCGCCCCATGCTTCGGGCTGCAGGCTGCCGCTCCAAGCCTCGCACGCCCTGCGGGACCTCCCGCCGGGCGCGCAAGGCTTGCGCAGAGCTTCCTGAAGCGTGGAGAGCGAGAGGGGTCGGTGCGCACCGACGCCTCTCGCTCTCCAGGCTTCAGCGAAAGCCTGCATTCGCCCCATAGGACGCACACACATTTCCCCTTCATTTTTGGAGGGGGAAAAGTGCGTCCTATAGGGCGAAAAATATGGCAGCTATGAATGATAAATTAACATGTGCCATTAAGGTAAGGCGGGGAATATGCAGGAGAAATGATTTTGAGGAGATATTGAGGGTGTTTGTAGAATTTGAACTGTTAAAATGGAAAGGGGTCAAACCATCGCAAGAGGTGTTGGAATTTTGGGAGGTTGGGTAGTTACAATGGAACTGTCTCGGTGGCGGGGTGCACGTTTTTATTCTTATTTATTTATGGTTATTACTTTGTCAAAATAAAATAAAATAAAAATAATTAAAGGAGAACCCAAAAAAAGAAAGGGGGGGGGAGAAACTGAGGTGTGAAAACTAGGAGCTAGATGTGGAAATAAGAAGAATTACCGACGAAAGAAGAATGGCAAAAGAAATTAATGGACTACGCCGAATTAAGATAAAATGACAGGAAGGATCAGAAACCTGCGGGACCAGAGATTCTCAGAGGACTGGAGTAAATATTTGAATTATTTGAAAAGCAGTTGTAACAAACAGATTACGCTAGTAGGACTGCAAGAAGTTTTGTAAGGAGGATTATGCGAAATATTGCAGAGAAGATTATGAAGAGAGCTATTAGTTAAGGATAATTAAAAGTAATAGAGAAATTAAGAAATGTGGATTAAGTGATAAAGATGGAAATCTCTTCAGATGCGGTTGATGAAAGTCCAAAATATTGTATAAGAAAGTATGTTATATGACTTTTGGAAATTATTTGTAAAAACTAATAAAGAATATTATATAAAAAAAGAAAGCTACGAGCTAAATCACACCTTAAACCTAGTAATGATGGAAAGGGTGTTGAGGGTGAATAATGGCTTCGTTTGGGGGACAAAAAGTATGAAGAGTTACTCGGAGGCAATTTTACAATCGTTTTCTTTTACAGGCTGCGGAAAGTCAGGGGCAGGAATGAGCCATCATGGGATGGTAAGAATTGGAAAGGACCCCTAGGGCCGTCTAGTCAGATTCCCTGCAGTGGAGAATCTCAGCTAAAGCACCCATGGCAGATACCGTATTTTTCGCACCATAGGGTGCACCGGACCATAGGGCGCACCCAGTTTTTAGGGAGGGAAATCATGAGAAAAAAAATCTCCCCCCCCCCAGCCCCAAAGAGCAGCGTACAGGCTGCGCACAACCTCTCCCTGCCGGAGGGGTTGCGCGCGGCTATGGCACAAGCCAAGGCAGCGAGCAGGATGGATCCCGCTCGCTGTTTTGGCTTCCCCTTTAGCCCCGTGCAGCCTCTCCCTCCCGGGAGGGAGACGCTGCGCAGGGCTTTCCTGGCTTTACTGGGAGGTGGGGGGATTCACCCACCTCCCGCAAAACCGGCAGAAGCCACGCAACTCCTTTAAAGAGATCGCGGCTTCTCCTGGCTTTTCTGGGAGGTGGGAGAAGGGACTGATGCGGCCAGTCAGTCCCTTCTCCCTCCTGTGGAAAAGCCCACAAGAGCACGGAGCTTGTGTGCGGCTCTTGGGGGCTTTTCCCACCTGCCTCCCCCCTGCATTCGCTCCATAGGACACACACACATTTTCCCTTGCTTTTTAGGAGGGAAAAAGTGCATCCCATAGAGCAAAAAATACGGTATATGGCGTTAGAAACGAAACGAGGTGAGGAGGAAGGAAAAGGCCTACAGTTGCGTTCGTCGCTCTCCAGGAACTTGCTGCACAGCTCCAGCTCACGGGCCCAATCCGGCTCCGGAATGTGCTCCATTACCCAGCAGCGGTGCCGCCACGTCCCATAGGATTTGGGGTTGACCCGCAAGCAAGATTCCAGGAAGGACAGCTCAGCCTTGCAGAGGGCTTGCATCTCCTCTGGGGTCCTGGCACAGAGGAGATAATAGTAATAATAATATTAATAATAACAACAATAATTTATCTATACCCTGCCCATCTGGCTGGGTTTCCCCAGCCACTCTGGGTGGCTCCCAGCAGAATACAGTCATACCTCAGGTTGAAGTTGCTTCAGGTCGAGTGTTTTCGGGTTGCGCTCCGCGGCGACCCAGAAGTAATGGCATGCATTACTTCCAGGTTTCGCCGCTTGCGCAGACGCTCAAAATGACGTCACATGCATGCGCAGAAGCAGCGAATTGCGAGCTGTGCATGCGCAGACGCACAGGCGCGGGTTGCATTCGCCTCAGGATGCGAAGGGGGCTCCGGAACGGATCCCGTTCGCATCCAGAGGTACCACTGTAATAAAAACACCATAAAACATCAAACATTAAAAACTTCCCTAAACAGGTCTGCCTTCAGATGTCTTCTAAAAGTCAGATAGTTGTTTATCTCCTTGACATCTGCTGGGAGGGCGTTCCACAGGGCGGGCGCCACCACCGAGAAGGCCCTCTGCCTGGTTCCCTGTAACTTGGCTTCTCGCAATGAGGGAACCGCCAAAAGGACCTCAGCGCTGGATCTCTGTGTCCAAGCTGAACGATGTGTGTGGAGACACTCCTTCAGATATACTGGGCCTTTGAGGCCATTTAGGGCTTTCAAGGTCAGCAGCACCAACACTTTGAATTGTGCTCGGAAACGTTCTGGGAGCCAATGTAGGTCTTTTAGGACCGGTGTTATGTGGTCCTGGCGGCCGCTCCCAGTCACCAGTCTAGCTGCTGCATTCTGGATTAATGAGGAGTGTTTAGTCACACCTTGCTTACAAAGCTCCTGTCGCCCTATTTCACCCCCTCCTCTCTCTCTCTCTCTCTCTCTCTCTCTCTCTCTCTCTCTCTCTTTCTCTCTCTTTCTCTCTCTCTCTCCCTCCCTGCTACTCTGACTCCACTCACTCCTCTTGCAGGTGAAGGAAGATCTCCCGGCGGAAATTCCAGAGGGTAGCAAAGTCTGGGTTGGCGCCCAGGATCTGACTGGTCAACTCCAAGGCTTCCTTGTCCAGCTGCCCCAATTTCCTCTGAAGGAGAAGAGAGAGAACAGACGTGTGCTTGTCAAAGCTGAAGTCCAACAATGGGAAAAGGATTCTTTATTTAGTGTCACTGGCCCAAATTCAGAAGGGGCCTTCTATGCCAACTTTTAACCACCGGCTTGTGGAGGTAACGCTCTGCTTTGCGAAGGCAAACCTCGCACCAGACGTGCAAGGAGCATTGCACCCAGTGGCGTAGCGTGGGTTGTCAGCACCCGGGGCAAGGCAAGTAATTTGCGCCCCCTAACCCGTGGATTTGCGCCCCCTAACCCTACCCCCCAGATGTTGCGCCCGGTGCAGCCGGCCCCCCCTGCACCCCCCACGCTACGCCACTGGTTGTGCCTGTTTTCCCTGACCTTTTGCCTTCTTGGCTAGAAAACAGGGTTTCCCCCCTGACCTTTTTAAAAAAAATAATAATATTTTTTATTAATTTTAACATATAAATTATAAAATGTACCACAAAGTTTATCACTTATACAATCTTTTTGGACTTCCATCAGCACCTCTGATGATCCACCGTTTTAACCACTTCTTAGGCATTTCTTAACTTTATATTGCCTTTACATCTCTTAACAAATCATCCTTCGCCCTTCTCCATTTTTACAATTCTTCTAATAATACGCCTCACAAAACTTCTTGCAACCCTACAAACGCCGTCTGTTCTTCACAATTACTTTTCAAATAGTCCGTAAATTTACTCCAGTCTTCTGTGAATTTCTGGTCTCGCCGGTTTCGAATCCTTCCTGTTAGTTTATCTAATTCTGCATAGTCCATTAACTTCGTCCTCCATTCTTCAATCGACGGTAACTCTTCTTGCTTCCATTCCGCCCCCCCCCCCGACCTTTGGTCCTTTCACAATTTGTTTGTTAGACATATCGCTTGGCTGGAGCATGACAGGGGACACACAGACCTAATCAAGTGTCGGGGGAAACATCTGAGGGAAATACCTGCTGACATGTATATTTACCCTTGGTGGGGGGAAAAAGGGGAGAAAAACAATGTATGTGATTATATGGTTTGTTAATTTGTTATGTGGAAATTGATCAATTTTTAAAAAAAAATAAGATCCATGACAGGGTGAAGGCTGCTTTTGTCTGAGAAGGACGGAGAATGCAGAGAAGAAGGTCTTTGGACCTGCCTCGCCTTCTTTGCTCTACGACTCTGCCCATCCCTTTTACCTTCTCAAAGATGGCTTTTGTGGCCGTCACGTATTGGCGCAGCTTCTTCTCCCGCTCAATGCGCTTGGCTTCCGCCTGCTCCTCTGTCGTCTTAACCTTCAGCCTGCCGTGCTGTTGAGAAAACAGGAACCCATCTTTTAGCGAGGCAGTTCTTACATTCGGCAACTCCCTGGCCATTGACATTTAAGTTAGGTGCCTCCCCTATGTTCTTTTTGAAGCCTGCTAAAAAGCACTGCTAATAACAAGGCCAGTGGAAGTGATGATATTCCAGCTGAGCTATTTAAAATTTTAAGGTGCTACACTCAATATGCCAGCAAATTTGGAAAACTCAGCAGTTGCCAGAGGATTGGAGAAGATCAGTCTACATCCCAATCCCAAAGAAGGGCAGTGCCAAAGAATGCTCCAACTACCGCACAATTGCACTCATTTCACACGCTAGCAAAGGCTATACTTAAAATTCTACAAGGCAGGCTTAAGCAGTATGTGGACCGAGAACTCCCAGAAGTGCAAGCTGGATTTCGAAGGGGCAGAGGAACCAGAGACCAAATTGCAAACATGCACTGGATTATGGAGAAAGCTAGAGAGTTCCAGAAAACATCTACTTCTGCTTCGTTGACTATGCAAAAGCCTTTGACTGTGTCGACCACAGCAAACTATGGCAAGTTCTTAAAGAAATGGGAGTGCCTGATCATCTGTCTCCTGAGAAATCTCTATGTGGGACAAGAAGCTACAGTTAGAACAGGATATGGAACAACTGATTGGTTCAAAATTGGGAAAGGAGTATGGCAAGGCTGTATATTGTCTCCCTGCTTATTTAACTTATATGCAGAATTCATCATGCGAAAGGCTGGGCTGGATGAATCCCAAGCTGGAATTAAGATTGCCGGAAGAAATATCAACAACTTCAGATATGCAGATGACACAACCTTGATGGCGGAAAGTGAGGAGGAATAAAAGAACCTTTTAATGAGGGTGAAAGAGGAGAGCACAAAGTATGGTCTGAAGCTCAACATCAAAAAAACGAAGATCATGGCCACTGGTCCCATCACCTCCTGGCAAATAGAAGGGGAAGAATTGGAGGCAGTGAGAGATTTTACTTTCTTGGGCTCCATGATCACTGCAGATGGTGACAGCAGTCACAAAATTAAAAGACGCCTGCTCCTTGGGAGAAAGGCGAGGGCAAACCTAGACAGCATATTAAAAAGCAGAGACATCACCTTGCCAAAAAAAGGTCCGTATAGTTAAAGCCATGGTTTTTCCAGTAGTAATGTATGGAAGTGAGAGCTGGACCATAAAGAAGGCTGATCGCCGAAGAATTGATGCTTTTGAATTATGGTGCTGGAGGAGACTCTTGAGAGTCCCATGGACTGCAAGAAGATCAAATGCATCCATTCTGAAGGAAATCAGCCCTGAGTGCTCACTGGAAGGACAGATCCTGAAGCTGAGGCTCCAAGACTTTGGCCACCTCATGAGAAGAGAGACTTCCTGGAAAAGACCCTGATGTTGGGAAAGATGGAAGGGACAAGGAGAAGGGGACGACAGAGGACGAGATGGTTGAACAGTGTTCTCGAAACTACAAACATGAGTCTGACCAAACTGCGGGAGGCAGTGGAAGACAGGAGGGCCTGGCGTGCTCTGGTCCATGGGGTCGCGAAGAGTCGGACACGACTAAACACTAAACAACAACAGCAAAAATTTTCTTCTGCTTAGTTGACATGTAGTTTTCAGTTCTATTATGCATTTTGGATCTCTTGGTTTTGTTTATATTTTGATTTTTTTTTAACCCCCCCCACAAAAAACCTTGCTTTTAACTTTGGACTTTTCTCTTTGTGAACAGAAACTCTTATTTACACTTAAGCAACCTCCAAACTCTGTTAAATAAATAAGCACAGTAAATAATAAATAAAATAATGACAAGACTATAGAATATGCCCAGGAGAGATCACAGAAAGAACAAGACTCGCCAACCTCTGATGCCTACTTACCATGTTGGCTGCACAGCAAAAATGACTCCAACAGGCAAAATGAGGAGTTAATTAAGTATCCTGGGGGAAAACAAATGAAGGTGAGTAAGATAGGACAGTGATGGAGCCCACCTTCAGATGCTATTTCTTTTCCTCTTTATTACAATTTGAAGCCCCACTCTTCTATTTTAGAAGGAGTTGATTTTAGAATGCATTTCAATTAATTGATTGTGATTTTATGTAAACTGTGTTGCTTTTATTGTTGTTAGCCGCTCTGAGCCCGGCTTTGGCTGGGGAGGGCGGGATATAAATAAAATATTATTATTATTATTATTATTATTATTATTATTATTCCAATGAGCTTAAGGTACGCTTGATTCTCAATGCCACCCCATCTCTTTCCACCCTGTGACGCAGGTTAGGCTAAGAGCGACTGGCCCTTCCCAGTCCTGGACCAACACCCCTAACCACTGCACCACCACTTATAATCCCGGGACTCGCTCCTGTTCTTTTAAGTGTGCGACCCATAGCTGTCAGCTTACAGATCTGAAAATAAGGGACCAGCAGCCAAAATAAGGGATTTTCTGGGCACAGGTATGAGCCCCTCTGAGCCAAAGGCAGAAAGCCCACCCAGCAGCCAAATGAAGCCTCATGAATAAGGGACAGCAGCGGGACATGGCGCTGGGATAAGGGACTGTCCCGCCAAATAAGGGACACTTGACAGCTATGGTGCGACCACACAATGGCATCTCGTGTTTTCCTTACAACTGTCCTGTGAGGGAAGAATAGCCAGGAATCACAGAACTGTAGAGTTGGAAGGGACCCTGAGGATCATCTAGTCCAGGGGTCAGCAAACTTTTTCAGCAGGGGGCCGGTCCACCATCCCTCAGAACATGTGGGGGGCCAGACTATATATATATATTTTTAAAAAATAACGAATTCCTATGCCCCACAAATAACCCAGAGATGGATTCTAAATAAAAGCACACATTCTACTCATGTAAAAACACCTGGCAGGCCCCACAAATAACCCAAAGATGCATTTAATATATGACAAAATATTGCTCAAAAAAAGATATGCTATGCCTAGATTAAAATGTGAAGTACTAGATGGAAGAAAAATTAGTAAGGAAAGATAATAAGAATATATAGATGAGAAGGGTGTAGAATGCAAAAATTATTGTAAATTGTATAGTGTGGAGGAAATCGAGTGGGGGCAGAGGGAAGTGGGAGGAAGGAGAAAAGAATAATATGATGGATTGAGGAAATAGGAATGTAAATGTATGGGGGGATGGGGAGGAAATGGTGTTGGCTTTGGTACATCTGTATTTTAAAGTAATATGTGAAAACCAAGAAGAAGGAAAAAAATAAAAAATGATCTAGCCAAACTCCCTGCAATGCGATAATATGTAGCTAGGATTGAACCTGCAACCTTATCAGCATCACGCTCTAACAAAACGAAGAAAGCAGTTTTCCCATTATGGGAGGATGTGAGTATCCTTGTCGCCTGCAACTGATAAGAATGACGCACACATTGTTCGAGAGGGCAGTCCCCCATGGAGACTTTTGGCCATCCTGTTGCCATCCAGAGGTTTTGGACTACAGCGCCCATCAGCGCCAGCCAGCAACACCTGGAGGGCACCTGGTTGGCGAAGGCTGCCTTGCAGTGTATCAAAACCATCACTGGCACCTAGCACCTATGGGCAGATGTTGCGGCCACAACTACTGATGCTCCCCAGCCCCATGAACTTTGCTTTGTGCGCCGCTCCAAGCAGCGGGGGCAAGCTACGGTTCCAGTTGCCCACAATGCCCTGGGCATCACTCTGGGCATTATGGGAAATAATAAGGGCTGGGTAGGCTCAGTTGGGGACGCGGGTGGCGCTGTGGATTAAACCACAGAGCCTAGGACTTGCCGATCAGAAGGTCAGTGGTTCGAATCCCCGTGACGGGGTGAGCTCCCGTTGCTCGGTCCCTGCTCCTGCCAACCTAGCAGTTCGAAAGCACATCAAAGTGCAAGTAGATAAATAGGTACCGCTCCGGTGGGAAGGTAAATGGCGTTTCCGTGCGCTGCTCTGGTTCACCAGAAGCGGCTTAGTCATGCTGGCCACATGACCCGGAAGCTGTACGCCAGCTCCCTCAGCCAGTAAAGTGAGATGAGCGCCGCAACCACAGAGTCGGCCACGACTGGACCTAAGGGTCAGGGGTCCCTTTACCCTTTTAGGCTCAGTCACCCAGCAGGTGGTAGGAGGTGGGAATGCTGCTGAATACCAATCGCTGGAGACCGCAGGAGGGGAGAGGGCTCGTGGGCTCAGGTCCCGCTTGCGGGTTTCCAGAGCCCGCTAGATCAGGCCAGCGGCCCACCTAGTCCAGCATCCTGTTCTCACAGCGGCCAACCAGCCTTCTCCTCCATGAATTTGTGGCAATCCGCTTTATGGCCATCCAAGTTGGCCATCAGTGCCTCAAGTGGCAGGGAGTTCCACAGGCTAACTCTGCAAGGCGCTAGACCCCTTTGCCTGATTGGAAGCCCAAGGCAAAATGGCATTATTTGAACAGCATGGCACCCCTTTTTCTGGGCCAACAAGCCAGCAGCCACCCTCTCTGCCCTGCCCGTTTTAAATCGCAACATGGGAACAAGCAGGAGGGGTCGCCTGGGAAAGGCTTCTGTGCACCTGCCACCCCTTCAGCCTTCCCTCCTGGGTGTACCAATCATCCCTCTGCTTTCCTGAGCAATGCACTGAAAATGCAGTTAAAGGCAAGCCAAAATCAAAACAAAACCACCAGCACTTTTGCTCCTCTTGCTCCCCACCCCTCGGCAGGGGTGAAAATGGTCTTTTCCAAGGAAACCTGGCCAAGCTCCCAAGGGGCGAGACCATCCCGAAAAGGCCCACGGGGGTGGGCAGGGTGGGTTTCAGGAAAAGGCGCCGCTGGGCTAATCCGAGAAGCCTCTAGGGGGCGATACCAACCCGGCACGGAGGAGAGGGGTGGATATGGAAGCGTCCCGGGCCGCGTGGTCTCGTCCGCAGCTGCACAGCAAAGCAAGGCTCGGCACCAGAGGGCGAGTCCAACTGGGGCGGAGCGAGGAGGGCGTGTGTAAATAGAACGTACCATTGCCGCTCGGGGAGCATCGAGTTGAGTCCTCCTGAGCGGACGGAGCGTCTCTATTCTTAAAGGGGAAGCGCTCTCCCTCCCTCCCTCCCTCCCTCCCTCCCTCTCTCTTAAAGGGAAGGCAGTGGGAAGATCTCTTGCGCAGGCAATTAACAGTATACACCCTCCACGATGGTCTATTGATGTTTGTTTACATTTTCTTTTTGCTTTTAATTTCTTTTTTTTCTTTTATGACGTTATTATTGAGTTTGTGTTTTTATATTGTTGTAAGCCTCTGTGATACACAGTATTTTAATGATGCACCGGTATATGTATATAATTTTTAAAAATAAATAAATATTTATAGGAATCAGAATTGTTTTATGTGGCTCCTAATAGCAGTTTAGAGAAGGGAGTCTCTGCCCCATGTTGGTTGCAAGCAGAGGAGTGGCACTGAGGTTTTCCAAAGCAACTCCTCTATTCCGAACTTAAAAATGGAAAGCGAAATGCTGATGGTCAACAAAAGAGGCTTAAAGACATTCTCAAGGCACTTCTTTTAAAAATGCAGTATAAACACGGATAATTGGGAAACACTGGCCTGCAAACGCTCCAATTGAACAGCCTTTACCAAAGGTGTTGTGGACTTTGAAGACACTCGAACTCAGGACGTAAGGGAGAAACGTGCTAAGAGGAAGGCACGCTTGGCAAACCCTCACCGTGATCAACTCTCATCTGGAAACCTACATCCCCACTGTGGAAGGATGTGTGGATCCAGAATTGGCTTCCACAGTCACAGACACACCATTAAGACCATATGCAATGGAAGACAATCTTCTTGTTGTTTAGTCGTGTCCGACTCTTCGTGACCCCCTGGACCAGAGTATGCCAGGCACTCCTGTCTTCCACTGCCTCCCGCAGTTTGGTCAAACTCATGCTGGTAGCTTCGAGAACACTGTCCCACCATCTCGTCCTCTGTCATCCCCTTCTCCTTGTGCCCTCCATCTTTCCCAACATCAGGGTCTTTCCCAGGGAGTCTTCTCTTCTCATGAGGTGGCCATGAGGTGGTCTTGGAGCCTCAGCTTCAGGATCTGTCCTTCCAGTGAGCACGCAGGGCTGATTTCCTTCAGAATGGATGCATTTGATCTTCTTGCAGTCCATGGGACTCTCAAGAGTCTCCTCCAGCACCAGAATTCAAAAGCATCCATTCTTGGGCGATCAGCCTTCTTTATGGTCCAGCTCTCACTTCCATACATCACTACTGGGAAAACCATACCTTTAGCTATATGGACCTTTGTTGGCAAGGTGATGTCTCTGCTTTTTAAGATGCTGTCTAGGTTTGTCATTGCTTTTCTCCCATCTTATTGGGCTACAAATGATCGCTAAGGATGAAAGGAGTTTCAGGGAACCAGGCAGAGGGCCTTCTCAACAGTGGCACCCTCCCTGTGGAACGCCCTCCTGTCAGATGTCGGAGATAAAAGAATTACACAGATTTTAGAAAACATCTGAAGGCAGCCCTGTTCGGGGAAGTTTTTAATGTCTGACATTTTATTATTTTTTTATATTTTGCTGGAAGCCACCCAGAGTGGCTTGAGAAACCCAGCCATTTGGGTGGGGTATAAACAATAAACTTGTTGTAATTATTATTAGGGAGAATGTATGGGCAGGGGCTCCTGGGTTCTTTGCAGGGAAGTAGTTGGCTCCACAAGTCAGCCCTACCACCGAAATAAAGTTTTTGGATCACGCTCTGGTGAGGAATGGTTTAAAAGCAACAGGATCCTGCAGGTGTTTTCTGAAACCCAACAGTTCTCTGGAAAAGTATGAGTTTCTGTTGTCCCAGTTTTCACCTGAAATCTGCCCTCCCTGCTGTGACACAGCATGAGTGTGACATTGCCAAGGGTGAATAATTGTTCATAATTGCTGCTTTTAGTGGGTGGGTGCTAGTGTTAAGCTGACAGTAAAAATGTTGCAGCAACTAAAAGAGACTATTTTAGGCATATTAAAAGTTTACCTTTCCTTGACCTCTTCAGAGAAGAAACCACAAGATATACCAAAATCAATGGCAAACCTACTTCTTCCCTACTTATTTTCCGGCCTCCTCTTAGATCATCATTCTTCAGAGCTTAGCCTCAAAATAGCTTTTCAGTGACAGAACCTGGTTTGGGAATATGTAATGTACTGAAAAATGCAATGCCTCTGAGCATGCACGGAGTAAATTTTCCAAGAGAATTGTTGTTGTTGAGTCGTTTAGTCGTGTCCGACTCTTTGTGACCCCATGGCCCAGAGCACGCCAGGCCCTCCTGTCTTCCACTGCCTCGCGCAGTTTGGTCAGACCCATGTTTGTAGCTTCGAGAACACTGTCCCACCATCTCGTCCTCTGTTGTCCCCTTTTCCTTGTGCCCTCCATCTTTCCCAACATCAGGGTCAAGAGAATTACTATTACTTCAAATGTTTATATACCACTTCTAATCAGAAAAGATTACAAAGTGGTTTATAAAGGAAATAAAATAAAATAAAATAAAATAAAATAAAATAAAATACAGTATATAAAACAATTACAAACTAAATACAAGCTAAAACTGACAACCCAGTAAAATGGGGGTGGTACAAATAATAAAATTATCATCATCATCATCATCATCATCATCATTAAAATATCAAAATCCATAAAATTAGATTCTGTTTATTCAGTACATTTCCAGTCTCTCAATAATCACACAAATATCACATCCATAAACTCATTCATACCTGAGTTAGCCTACATCTGTAAACATTGACCCAAGCTCACACTCTCAAACACATTTTCAACAATTACCAGTTCCAGCAATGAGGAGTCACACTTCACACGGCTTGGTTTTAGGAGAGGTCAAGTCCCCAAGTTACATGGTCACACAGCATTATTTTTCAGAGCTGCTTCTTAATCACTGAAGAGCCTTGTGGCATCCAGAATCTTGCCACTATGGTCCTATAACATTTATCATCTGACTCTGCGTTCCTAGACCTAATTACGGCACATAACAGTAAGCCTCAGAGAACTCAATGAGATATTTTCAGGAGATGAGTATTTGGCTTGTGCTGTGAATCTCTTTGGCCAGACATCGCTTGGTGACCGGATTTCCCAGTCTGGGGAAATCTGGCTCAGAACTAGGTCAAAATAAGTGAAAACAAAAGAGTTGAACTAGGATGATGAGTTATATTCCTTAAGCTGGGAACACCCAGGGGCTAAATCTGTCTGAGTTCTAGAGAATCCCGACACCCTGTAATTATAATTAATATATTTTCATCCGGGCCACAAGATTAATGGCTTCTTTTGGGAAGAGAATATGAGACACCTGGATCTGCTGTTTCTGAGCCTGGGAGGAACTACAGGTGTACCTGTGTCTAGTGTACCTGTGTCTAGGTCTCTGCCCCAGAGATTCGGTGCCGGATCCTGGTTGAAGGAAAGGGGGAGCAAGCAGGGAAACGACTGTATGGCTCTGTTTCAGATGCATAAATCACGTTTCCTCATATCTGCTATCATTCGCATGCCAAGATGAGGGTGGCCACAGCATCGCAGGAAAGCTTAATTCTACACACTAAAAGAAGTGGCCCAGAATTCATCAAGTTACTCAGGGGTACGTACTAGAAAATGTGGCAGTGAGTCACAGCAAAAAACACAAGGAGTCCTGTGTAACCTTAAGGACTAACTGATTTGTGGCGGCCCTGGCTTTTGTAGACAAAAGAACCCACTGCTTTTGTACACAAAGAACTTCTTAGGAATGATGAGGACCTCTGGATTTGAAGACTGGAAAAATATTGGCTTATAGAAAATAGAATAAAGGTAAAGGGACCCCTGACCATTAGGTCCAGTCGTGACCGACTCTGGGTGAAGGAAAGTTTTGTTTCTGCGCATCACCCTAGAATGTTCAGTTCACCATGAGTTCATGAAAACATTGCATTCTGACTTGTTCTTAGTCTGACGTGTTCTTAGTGCTTGGTTGACCACATCTACGAATGAAAGCTGTATATTAATCACCGAGTAATTGTTTAAGTCTTGCCATATTTATCACTAGTTATAATTTAATAAGGAAGCTTTCACGCCTGTCCAATTCTGTGTTCTCTTTCCCACCCTTTAATCTATTGATGATTAATGCCTATAGGTAACCTTTGCTTTGTGGGACGCAGGTGGCGCTGTGGGTTAAAGCCTCAGCGCCTAGGACTTGCCGATCGAAAGGTCGGCGGTTCGAATCCCCGCGGCGGGGTGCGCTCCCGCTGCTCGGTCCCAGCGCCTGCCAACCTAGCAGTTCGAAAGCACCTCCGGGTGCAAGTAGATAAATAGGGACCGCTTACCAGCGGGAAGGTAGACGGCGTTTCCGTGTGCGGCTCTGGCTCGCCAGAGCAGCGATGTCACGCTGGCCACGTGACCCGGAAGTGTCTCCGGACAGCGCTGGCCCCTGGCCTCTTGAGTGAGATGGGTGCACAACCCCAGAGTCTGTCAAGACTGGCCCGTACGGGCAGGGGTACCTTTACCTTTACCTTTAACCTTTGCTTTGTACCTGTGTTAACCAATCAGCAACGAGCACATATGTGGCAATGCTGTAATATTCAATAAAAGAGACTCCCCGAGACGTGCCTGGGAGATGCCTCCCATATGACACCCACCACTCGTCTGTCGTTTATTTCAACCCAACATCTGGGGTTGCGACGCTCATCTCGCTTTATTGGCTGAGGGAGCCGGCGTACAGCTTCCAGGTCATGTGGCCAGCATGACTAAGCCGCTTCTGGCGAACCAGAGCAGCGCACGGAAACGCTGTTTACCTTCCCGCCGGAGTGGTACCTCTTTATCTACTTGCACTTTGACGTGCTTTCGAACTGCTAGGTTGGCAGGAGCAGGGACCGAGCAATGGGAGCTCACCCTGTTGCGGGGATTTGAACCGCCAACCTTCTGATCGGCAAGTCCTAGGCTCTGTGGTTTAACCCACAGCGCCACCCGCGTCCCCAGAAAATAGAATAGTTGGGTATTAATGAGGGAATACTATATTTCGCTGACATAGAACCTTCTTATTTTTTCCTGTTTGTGCCTCTGTTCTTTTCTTTTCTTTTCCTCTTTCCCTTCTTTCTTCTTTTTGCTCCTCTTCTGTTTCAGATTAGCTTTTAAAAGTATTTTTTTTATTCTGGTGCATTATAAAGGGATATTTTGTAGTGGATGTGATCTTTTGTATATCTTTTGATAAGCATTAATAAAAATATTTAAAAATAAGATGAGGACCTAGCAACTGTGAAGTGCCAGTGTGGTGTAGGGGTTAGAGTACCTGGGAGACCAGAGCTCAAATTGCCCACCTGGCCATCCTATCTTTACAGCTGACATCCTATCTTTACACCTGACATCCTATCTTTACAGCTGCATTATCAAAAATAAATATATATAAGAAAACACACACACACTGCCCAATTCAATCCTGAATTACTCAGAAGCAAGCCACACACCCCAAGTTCAATGGGACTGACTCCCAGGGGAGCCAAAATCATAATTTACTATGTTTTAGTAAATTATTTTAATGTTTTAAATACTTTTAAAAACTGTTTTGCTATTTACTATGCTTTAAACACTTTTTAAAACTATGTTTTGCTATTTATTATGTTTTAAACACTATTTTCCTCCATGCTTTGTATTTATGCTGGCTCTAAGGTATGTGTTGTTTATTTACTGCTCTTAGGTTTGCTCTGAGTTACTTTTGGAAAAGGGGAGGGGAAAAAAGCGACCCATAAGTTTAATAAATGAATAAATATGAGGAAATAATGATTGACAGGTTCATTTCACTTTGGGATTATGTCTGGCTGCGCGTGTGCTTGAGACAATCCTGCTATTTATTTTTTTTAAAATATACCTTCCAGAAGAAACCGGAGGCCTTCCTCCTGGGCATGGTCGGCCAATTGGTGCGAAGGGAGGATAGAACTTTTTTTATGTACGCTACAACAGCAGCAAGAATACTTATCGCAAGGTATTGGAAGACACAAGAATTACCCACCCGAGAAGAATGGCAAACGAAAGTGATGGACTATATGGAATTGGCTGAGATGACTGGCAGAATCCGGGACCAAGTGGAAGAGTCGGTGGAAGAAGATTGGAAAAAAATTAAAGTATATCTTCAAAAATATTGTAAAATTAAGGCATGTTAGGAAGATGTTGGAAAAAGAAAGTTAGGTTGTTTTGGTAGAAATGATATAATGGATTAAGTAAAATGAGTTGATGAATTTGACGAAAGAGAGGACGTTAAAATTTAATATTTTAAATTAAATTACTTAAATGAAAATTAGGTTGGAAAGATGTGCTGAAACAATGATTTGAACTAGAATACAAAATTGGGTGGTGTGAGGAGGGCAAGGAAAGAAGTAAAAGCAAAAAGTCATATAAAGGTTTAATATTGTTTTTTCTTCTTTTTTCCCTCCTTTTTTTATTAAGAGAATGTATCTTTATTCTTTTTTGTTTATCTGTTGTATTTTTTTTCTTTTTTCCTTCTTTGTATTTGGTATTGTTCTTGCTTTTTTTTTGTAACTTTTAAAATTTGGAATAAATATTATATATATAAAAGAGACAATCCTGCTATTTATTTATTTTTAAACGTATTTTTATTCAGAGATTTCTTGGGTTTATTTTGCCTTATTGTGTTTTTAACCGTGCCTTCCCTCGGGCGCCGCTCCCGTCAATCAACACAGTGGGGCGGGGAAAAGGACAAGAAAGCGCCTGGGGATCCCGTCATGGGGAGGTGAAAAGCGACGCGCGGGGGGCATTCTGGGATGGGAGGCGGGGCTCCCTCGCGCGGGGCATGCTGGGACGGAGCAGCCCTCCTTCCTTCCCTCCCTTCCGGTTTCCTGCCCGCGCGTTGCATTGTGGGGCCGCGAGCTGGGGGCGGCTGGGTGGGGCGGCGCGCGGGGCATGCTGGGAGGCCGCTGCCAGGCGCCATGCGTCGTTTTTTGCCCGGCTCTGGCGTCCCCTCAGGAAGGAGGGCCGGCGGCGGGTGCTTGTTCCCCGCCGGGCCGCTGCCCCCCTTTGCTGCTTAAAAACCCGGTGGCAGCAGCAGGAGAAGGCGAGTCCTTGATCTTCCCATTGTTATCAATGCTGAATTGTTTTTATTTTTTTTATGAATTTTATTTTTTTTAAGTGATGGTTTTCTCCCTGAGTTTTCAGCTGCGTTGCAGTCAGAAGCTCAACAGGTGATGTTTACTGTGCTCCTAGGGCGGGATAGGGCGGTGGACTTTCCTTCCGTGGAGGTTTCTTCTTCTTCTTCTTCTAAATCACTTTTTATTAAGTTTTTAAAAATTAAATATATACTTCCCAGGCAATAGCATTGGAGGCCTTTAAACAGAGGCTGGGTGGCCGCCTGTCATGTATGATCTAGTTGAGATTCCTGCATTGTGGGGGTGGGGTTGGACTGGATGACCCCCAGGCTCCCCTTCCGACTCCACACAGTGCCGTGATCCTGCAGTAGTCGAGCCATATCCACACCAGGCATTTAACCCTGAAACACTCGTGGCTCCCCCCTCCAAAGCATTCTGGGAGGTGTAGTTTGTCCAGGGAGCTGAAGGTGGTTAGGAGGCCGCTCTGTTGCTACTAGGGACGCGGGTGGCGCTGTGGGTTAAACCACAGAGCCTAGGACTTGCTGATCAGAAGGTCGGCGGTTCGAATCCCCGCGACGGGGTGAGCTCCCGTTGCTCGGTCCCTGCTCCTGCCAACCTAGCAGTTCGAAAGCACGTCAGAGTGCAAGTAGATAAATAGGTACCGCTCCGGTGGGAAGGTAAACGTCGTTTCCGTGCGCTGCTCTGATTCGCCAGAAGTGGCTTAGTCATGCTGGTCACATGACCCGAAAGCTGTATGCCGGCTCCCTCGGCCAACAGAGCGAGATGAGCGCCACAACCCCAGAGTCGGTCACGACTGGACCTAATGGTTAGGGGTCCCTGTTGCTACAATTCCCAACACTAGCTGTCAAGAGGGTTTGCCTTTTAAACCCCCTCTGGAAAATGGTTTTCTCTCAGCACTCTCAACAGACTGCAGCTCCCAGGATCCTTTGGGAGACGCCATGACTGCCTAAAGGGGTATCATTAAATGTGTGGTGTGAATGTACCCTTAAAGGGACCCTGTGATGCAACAAGAGCACGTGCCATCTTATTTCTTCTCTTTACCCTTATCAAATGTCTTCAGATCTGGTTTTTTTAATTGAAACTTTTGAGATTTAGAAAAATCGATTTTATCTTCGCCGTTACGCTCCCTCTAAGAAACTCAAGAGCAGAATATGTCTCTTTTTCTTCCTCTCACCCCATCTTCATCACAACCCTGTGAAGTAGGCTATAGCTTAAGGCGAGAGATGGCCACATGGCGAACCTTTTCATTCCCCGTAGTCTTGGTCTGACAGTTAACCACTAGGCCACACTTGCAGTTCTTCTTTTTATCTTAACCAGGGTTTTAATTTGCACCTGATCTCCAAGCGTAGTAGATAAACCTCCCCAGTTAAATAACTGTTGATTTCCTGACTGCAGACAGGTTTGTGTGTTGAGACGCCCCTGCTCACCTGCAGCTATGGGGGTCCCTCCCCAACCACAAAAAGGAGCCCAGAAGAAGGAAGAGAGGAAACGAACCTTGCCTGCCTCCTCATCCAAGGAGGGGCGGCCCAAGGAAAACAAGAGAGAGCCTGCCTCTTTAACCCAGGAGGAGGCCCCCAAGGAAAAGAGAGAGCCTGCTTCCTCAACCCAGGAGGGGCAGCCCAAGGAAAAGAAGAGGGAACCTACTTCCTCAACCCAGGAGGGGGGGCCCAAGGAAAACAAGAGGGAACCGCTGCCCAAACTGGAGCCCGCGGCAGCTGAGTATTTCCGTCGGGCTCACGAGACATTGAAATCCGGGTTTGACTCTGATGAGGAGAAAGGTGAGATGTTTTGGGAGATGCAGGTTGGGTGTGATGATGGGGAAAGCAGGTGGAGACATGGTGGGGGTGTACGTATTTGAAAAGGTAAAGGACCCCTGGACAGTCCAGTCGAATTCGACTGTGGGGTGTGGCACTCATCTCCGCTTTTGGGCCAAGGCAGCCGGCGTTTGTCTGCATACTGCTTTTCTGGGCCGTGTGGCTACTAGTGTGACTGAACCGCTTCTTGTGTTGGGTCTTGTAAAGAGGTAAAGGACCTGGGTGGGTGTTCCCAAAGCTGCAGATGTTCATTGGGTTATGTGAGCAGGAGGCGTTGATGGGCAGCCATGTAAATAAGCCCACGCAAGTTGCTAGTCGTCAACGTTTATTTTGCTAGCCTGCTAAAATTCTAGTATTTTTGATTCTGCCTGCAGCAGAGCGATTTCCTTTCCACTGTGGCTAGCATGGAAATCCAGGCCCCTTAGCTTCTTAGAAGTTTTGTTGAAAATACTCCAGTACTACTATTATTGTTGCCATTGATTCATTCATCGCCGCCTAAACTACCATCTCAAGATGGCTTATATAGAAGATAACAAACAACACAAAGCCAACAGATATAACAAATGAGAATAAAACCACTCATGGGGAAGACGAATTTATCCAGCTGAGCAGGCCTGCCTGAACAAGACTGTCTTCGATAGCTTCTGGAAAGTGCAGGTAGTGAGGGCCTGTTGTATCTCAACAGGAATGTTGTCCCGCTAGTCATTGTCCCTCAGCCTGACCTACCTCACAGGGTTGTGGTGAGGATCAACTCACTTAGGGGGCAGCTTTGTATGTCACTTTGAGCTCCTTGGAGGAACAGTGGGCAACCCCCCCCCCCCCCCCCGTGTAGGAGTAGCTCAAGCCCACCCAACAGGCTGACTGGATATTTCAGTTTGGGTCTACAGTTGTACCTTGGATCCCGAACGCCTTGGTACTCGGACATTTTGGCCCCTGAACGCTGCAAACCCGGAAGTGAGTGTTCTGGTTTGCGAACGTTCTTTGGAACCCGAACATTTGACGGGGCTTCCGCGGCTTCCGATTGGCTGCAGGAGCTGGTTCCTGCAGCCAATCAGAAGCCACGCTTTGGGTTTCCGAACATTTTGGAAGTCGAATGGACTTCTGGAACAGATTCTGTTTGACTTCCAGGGTACCGCTGTGCTTGATTTTTAAGTGCAGTGCTTCTGTGTCATTGTACCAACACAGCTGCCAACTCCATTTATTCCTTCTGGCAGATCAGGCCCAACCCAGAGACTAGGAGTGGGGAATCCAAGAAACAGGGGCCAAATGTGGCCCTGCAGCCCTCTCTTTCTGGCCCTTGGCTTTCTCCCCAGGGCATATCCCTCTCTGGGCCTGCTCCACACTCTCCTTGAGTGTCCTTTTCAGCTCTGTTTTCTAGGAAAATAGAGAAGTGCATGTAGCAGCTAGCCTTGCTCTACGAACAAATGGTGATGGTCATTGCTCTGCCCACATTTCCCTTTAGCCCCGCCCTCTGGGTGGCTCCCAACAGGATATGAAAAACATGATAAAATTTCAAACATTAAAAACTTCCTGAAACAAGGCTGCCTTCAGCTGTCTTCTAAAAGTCAGATAGTTGCTTATTTCCTTGACATCTGATGGGAGGGCGTTCCACAGGGTGGGTGTCACCACTGAGAAGGCCCTCTGCCTGGTTCCTTGTAACCTCACTTCTCGCAAGGAGGGAACTGCAAGAAGGCCCTCGGAGCTGGACCTCAGTGTCCAGGCCGAACGATGGGGTGGAGATGCTCCTTCAGGTATACTGAGCTGAGGCCGTTTAGGGCTTTCAAGGTCAGCACCAACTCTTTGAATTGTGCTTGGAAACATACTGGGAGCCAATGTAGGTCTTTCAGGATCAGTGTTACATGATATCAGTGGCCACTCCCCATGACCAGTCTGGCTGCCACATTCTGGATTAGTAGTAGTTTCCAGGTCACCTTCAAAGGTAGCCCCACGTAGAGTGCATTGCAGTAGTCCAAGCGGGAGATAACCAGAGCATGCACCACTCTGGCAAGACAGTCTGTGGGCAGGGAGGGTCTCATCCTGCGTACCAGATGGAGCTGGGAAACAGCTGCCCTGGACACAGAATTGACCTGCGCCTCCATGGACAGCTGTGAGTCCAGAATGACTCCCAGGCTGCGCACCTGCTCCTTCGGGGGCACAGTTCCCCCATTCAGGACCAGGGAGTCCCCCACACCCGCCCGCCTCTTGTCCCCCCAAAACAGTACTTGCTCTACTCTGGCAAGACAGTCTGCGGGCAGGGAGGGTCTCATCCTGCGTTCCAGATGGAGCTGGCAGACAGCTGCCCCGGACACAGAACTGACGTGACGTTCTCTTGCCTTTCTTCCCCCCCCCCCCCAGCCCTCTTTGTCAGCAACGTCCTGGTGGAGGCGGAAGCCGTGGCCCTCCCTCTGGCCCTGGACACAGCCGGCTCTCTGCTCCTCCAGGCCCTCCTCCCTTCCGCCTCTGCGCCCAGCCTGAGCCACCTGCTGCGGGCCTTCCTTCCCGCTCTGCGCCTGGCCGCCTGCCATCCCTGCGGGGCTCACATCCTGGAGGCCGCCCTGCTCAGAGCCCCGGTCCTGATTTCGGAGGGAGCAGAGGATGCTGAGGAGCTGGAGGACCAGGTCCTGGAGCTTGCGAGGGCCGTGCAGGAGGAGCTGCCAACCTTTGCCCTGGACACCCATGCCAGCTTCGTGGTGCGGACACTGCTGCAGGTGCTCGGAGGGGTCCGGGTCAGGTCGGACGGGGGACGGGGACTCCCGGTGTCAGGTGAGTGTGGCTCGTTATCTATTTTATCTGTTAATTTTATATCCCACCCTTCACCCGAAGATCGCGGGGCGGTTTGCAGCACAAAAATGCAAAATATGCAACGTAATAACAAAGCAAAACAAACCCTCCGAAAAACCAATGCCATTTTTAAAATTTTGTTTTATAATGTATATAAAACGGATAGAGAAATTAAAGCAACAGATGGAAATGGAAACTTTTTTTAAACTCCCCACTCTTTTGACACATTATTGTTTCAGCAAGCCTCCCCAGCTGAAGCGAGTTTTTGTCTGTTTTCAGTCTATTGTTGTTTTAGCTTTTCTAAAGTATTAAATTATTGTTTTAAATTTCATCGTTTTATCTTTTGAAAGACGGCTCTGAGGTTGGTTGTTGGTTTTTTTTCCAGTCAAGTGGTGTCAAAGTTTTATGAGATGAATAAAGATAACTAAAAGTAGCCTAGGCATATAAAACAAGCACAGTTACACGGGGTAATTAGCAAATCATGAAATAATGAAAAAAGTGGGACTTAAACAAATAAGGTTAACATTATTTGATTGTCAAGCGTCGTTCAAAGTCTGCCAGGCTTGTAATGATGGTTGACTTAAAAATGACGGTTCCAATATATTTGCTATGCCAAATCATGTAAAATTATGTGTAATTTTCACCATTATAGCTATATCCCAGAGTGAGTGGTGCCAAACATGCAGTGTAAGATTTTTGGACTTCTTTCTGCTGAGTTGCAATAATTATTTGAGCTGCCAAGATCGTGCGTAAGGCCGGTTCTTTTGACAATATATCTACATTTGTATCATCGAAAACATCCATTCATTAGCATTTGATTTTGGACAGCAAGCAGTTTTTTTTAAGCAGCGTGCATCATTTCTGTCAACATTAAATTCCAGAAAAAGTGCATTTCCACCATAAATGACAATATGTGTTAAGTTCATCACAATCCTTCAAACAATGATATAGGGGAGAACATTTGCAACATTTGCAAAGGAGTGTCGTGAGGGTGTTTTAATATCGGCTATCTTCCTTCCCCTGCCAGTTTTTTTCTCTCTCTCTCATGAACATTTCTCTCTTTCTCCTCCCTCCAGGGTCTTCTTTCTCCAGGGCCAAAAAGGCTAAACTGGAGAGCGATGGGCCTTCGGAATTTGAGGTCCCAGAAACCTTCCAGTCCCTCCTGGGCGAATTCAAAGGGAGCTTTCAGGAGCACATTCCAAGTGAGGCTGCGCCGCCTGCTGCCAATGCGAATCCAGCTCAACCCAGGGACTCCTGGAGGGAGGAGGGGCTGTTGGATCTGACGGACACTTCCATCAGCTTTAGGAAATGGGGGGGGGGCGTGTCTTGGGGAGGTACAGTGGACTGTACCACTTCCATGCTGTGGATGGGGTCTGGGTGCAATTCTCTCTTTTTCAAAAAAATATAGATTTTCTTGTGTTCCGAAACAAACAAATAAGCGAAGGAAAGTACAATTGGGGCAAAGGAGAGGGCAGAGAGAGATGAGGGGCTGATGTTCCTTCATTCTGTTGCCTGTCGTTTAGAACCTGATCTTCGAGTTGGAAGGGACCCCTGAGGGTAATCCAGTCCAACCCCCTGCAATGCAGGAATCTCGGCTAGATCATACATGACAAGCAGCCCAAAAACCCACAAGGAAAGAGAGCCCGTGCCTGGTTTCCGATTGCAGGATTGAAAACGCAAAGGGGCGTTCCAAAATGTGATCCCCCCCCCTTTCTCGCCTTCCGTCCCCAACTTGCTTTGTGAAGTCATTTTAAGTCTGTTTCACTGCTGTGGGCCTCTTTTTGCCTTATTATGGTCTGCATGCATAGATCAGAGTGCAAAACCTTGGTCTTAAAAGACGAGAGACCCCAGATTACGTTTGCAAAAATGAACAGACGTGTTTGAGGGAGCTGAAGAACGTTGGCGAGAGATGGGCTGTGTTTTTATATGATGTAGCTTTGTCTTTTGCTCTATTGGGGCATCTTGTCTAGTTCCACTGCGGTTATTATTATTATTATTATTATTTTATTTTTATTATTATTATTTATTACTTTTCATCCTGCTCTTCTTACTCATTGTAACAAGGGACATGGGTGACAGGTGGCGCCCCCACCTGCAGTATCTCCTTGCTAAAGTTTAGCAGCTAAACGTCTCCCTTCGAAATCTTTATTTTCCTCCCCAGGTTTCATCACCAACAAGTATTTCAGCCTCTGCCTGCAGGTGGCGCTGGAGGTCTTGCACCGGAAGCTGCCAGCGGACTGCTCAGAGCTGTGCCACTCCATGATTGGCTACTTGAGCTCCCGCAATGTGTCTCCTGGGCAGAGGTAAGCGCTCTGATTGGCCGCGGGCGGTGGGGGCGGTGATGGTGGGAGGAGACTTGGAAGCTGCTGCTGCTGTTCCTTTTTAAAGAGATTTCTATTAGATTTTCATAACTTTATCCAATGAATTTCAAATCTGTTATACATTTCTCTTATAATTTGACTTCCTACCTTGTCGTCCATGCTGTTTTTATACCCATCCCTTTGGTATTCCTCATAATATATATCTTCCCGTTGCTCAAATTTCAAATCCTGCCTGTGATTTTGTTTGGAAGCTGCTGCTGCTGTTCTGGGTGGATTTAGAACACAGGATAATAGAATTACAGAATCATAGACTTGGAAGGGGCGCAAGGATCATCTAGTCCAACCCCTAACAATGCAGGCATCTCGCCCCTTAGTCCCCTTCCAATTTGAAGCCATACCGGGCCCTGCTTAGTTCTGCAAACGTGTGAGCAGTTTTATTGCTGCACCCACTAGATAATAAAGATAATTTCATTATTTATACCCTGCCCATCTGGCTGGGTTGGAGTGGAGCTGTCCTGCCTTCTAGCAAACCTGCGGGGACTCCGTTTAAAAAGAAGTAAACTTATAGGGGCGTGTTGTGATTGTCCAGATTGCAACTACGAAATATTACCCACCAGCACCTCCTGTTGTTCGCTGTTGGTTCTCTGGGCAGCGTGGTGTGGTGGTTAGAGGGCCTTGCCTTCTCTAGCTCCCAAAACTGGTTTGAAGTCCGCATTGGGATAACGGTTTCATGATATTGGACCTGGCGATATATCGCCAGTCACGATGTGTGTGCGCTTTGCGAAAAATCGCAATGTGGGGAAAGCCAGCCAACGCTTCTCTTGATTCCTGCAGCCCCTGCTAACTCTTCTGGCTCTGTTCTCCCCTGCCTCCTGCAGGGGACAGCGAACCACAAGAGCAGGTGCTGAGAAAAGCAGCTGCTGCATGAGGTTCTTGCTTTAAGTACAGTGGTACCTTGGTTCTCAAACTTAATCCGTTGAGGAAGTCTGTTCCAAAACCAAAGCGCACTTTCCCATAGAAAGTAATGCAAACCGGATTAATCCGTTCCAGACTTTAAAAAAACAACAACCCCTAAAACAGCAATTTAACATGAATTTTACTATCGTAACGAGACCATCGTTCCATAAAATGAAAGCACGAAACAATGTACAGTGGAACCTCTGGATGCGAACGGGATCCGTTCCAGAGTGCTTGCGGGTTGCGATTCGCCGCTTCTGCACATGCACGTGACGTCATTTTGAGCGTATGCGCATGCGTGAGCGGCGAAACCCGGAAGTAACGCGTTCCGTCACTTCCGGGTAACTGCGGAGGGCAACCCAGAAACGCTCAGCCTAAAGCAACTTCAACCCGAGGCATGATTGTACTGCGGTCACACAATCAATCAGTCAGTAGCTGAACTGGGTTCCACATAGTCACACAAAAAATAGCCACGAAAATAAATAGCAAAAACAGACAGACCTCAGCATAACACTCAAAACGGAAGTGTGGCACTCAAATCGGAAGCGTAACACTCAAAACGGAGCACGTTCGGCTTCCAAAAAAAGTCTGCAAACCGGAACACTTACTTCTGGGCTTGCAGTGTTTGGGTTCCAAGTTGTTTGAGAACCAAGGTGTTTGAGAACCAAGGGTCCACTGTATAGGATAGGCACCAATCTGGTAGTTGGTTGAAGGAAATGCCAGTTGATTTGGCTCCAGGCTTCTTGCTGGGGTTCCCGTTCCCCCTTCCTTTCTCCCGTGAAAAAACAACCGGGTGTTATCTGCTTCTGAGTTAAACAAAAACCCATGCCCTGTTGTTTAAGCCTCTTTCCTCCCTTCTTCCCTCTTGTATATGTGTGCCTTTGTCTCCCTGTGCTAATGCTTTTCCCTTCTGCATTTGTTTTTGTGTGTATTTGTCTATGTGTTGGTCCTCTTCCTTGTCTCTCTCTTCCTTTGTGAGCCTGTGTGGAATTGCCTGTCTCCCTCCCCATTTTCTCCTCCTTACCCTTCATCTCTCCCCAATTTCCCCTTCACCCAGTGCCGGATTTACGTATAAGCTAAACAAGCTATAGCTTAGGGCCTCACTCTCTTGGGGGCCCCCAAAAAAAATTTAAAGGGGGAAAAATGGATGTACACTTCCAAAATATAAGATAAAAAACAAATAAAGTAAAACCTACATATAGCAACAGTGTTTTGTGTTGTGAGGCTCCTCTGATGTAAGCCAGGCATAGGCAAACCTGGCCCTCCAGATGTTTTGGGACTACAACTCCCATCATCCCTTGCTCACAGGACCAGGATCAGGGATGATGGGAGTTGTAGTCCCAAAACATCTGGAGGGCCAAGTTTGCCTATGCTTGATGTAAGTCATGGGCCTCGCCTGCTAGCCTGCTCCCTAAAATATCACTGCTTTGCTCCTATATATAGGGTGCCTACATTCTGCAAATGGCTTGAGATACCTATTAGGTCCATAAATTACCATATAGCATATATTCAGCACAAAAAAACCAGCGACAATTTGTTGTTGACAAAGGACAGCTGGACATATAAAGGGCCCCGTTTCCTTCAGCAGCTTAGGGCCTCATGAAACCTAAATCCGGCCCTGCCCTCACCCCCTTTGCTTTCTCACACATTTGTTCCCACAACCCTATACTTTTGTTGTTGCTGTTATCATCCCATTTTTCTTCTTTTCCACCCCCACCGGCAAAAATGAAAAGGGGGGGGGAATATTCTTATTTCTATTTTCTGGTCGTGTTTACGTTGTTGGTTCCCCTTAAATAGCTTCCCCCCCATATTAAAAAGGCAGGTTTTATGATTATTCTTATTTAAAGGAGACTATCTCTTGGCTTCCTTGCCCTCCCTCCTTCTCCCTCTTTGATAAAAAGGGAGAGATTGGTGGGGCGAGGGTTTTTGGGGGGCCTTCTGTGTCACGATAGGGGGAGATGGAGGGGGGGAGAATGTTGATCTGGCTGCCTTAAGCTGGAATGGGAGGCTGGGTAGTTGAGAGGCGAGAACGATATGGAAGGTGTTTGTTAGTAAGCAGTGGGAACAAATGCATGTCTTCTCAGAAGCAAGCCCTGCTAAATTCAATGGGGCTTACTCCTGGGAAAGTAGAAGTAGATTTAGTTGAACATAGTGGGACTTGCTCACTTGGTCTTCTTAGTGGGGAACAGGGTGGATTTGATTTAAATCAAATCGATTTAAATAACTAGTCAGTAAGACTTGATTTACAGTGGTGCCCCGCAAGACGAACGCCTTGCAAGACGGAAAACCCGCTAGACGAAAGGGTTTTCCGTTTTGGAGGCGCTTCGCAAAACGAATTTCCCTATGGGCTTGCTTCGCAAGACGAAATGTCTTGCGAGTTCCTGCGGGTTTCCCCCCCTTCCCCCCTTTTCCTAAGCCCTAAGCCGCTTATCAGCTGATCCGCTAAAAGCCGCTAAACCGCTAATAGCGCTAATCCGCTAAGCTGTCAATGGGCTTGCTTCGCAAGACGAAAAAACCGCTATACGAAGAGCCTCACAGAACGGATTAATTTCGTCTTGTGAGGCACCACTGTACATCATTTTTTATTTTATTTTTACTGAATGGTTCATTCTTGCTGGTACCAGCTTAATATTTACAACCAGAGGAAAGTTTCATTTTTGGAATATTAAATTTTCAGAGTAGTTTTTACAGTTACATAAAAAATCACTGATCTGGTTATACTGTCAGAAATACACAGACCAATAATTATGAGATTATTGTGAGGTTTAATAAGTTAACCGTTTATATTTGGACAACTGTTCTGCTGTACTTTATTGGAAGGAGAAAAATAAATAGATAATTATTTCCTTAATAACAGTTTAAACCATTTATTTAACTAAAACAATAACATTATAGCCTATGTATCCATGTTTGTTAACTGATGCGGTAAAGCAGTTTTTTAAAAAAAATTGACTGAGAAGACATGCATGAAAAACTTTTTTAAAATCCTTATTTCCTGATGAATATATTGCCTTTGTACTCTAATGTAACTTAATTGGAAAACTATCTTTAGAAAGATTTTTTCCTTCAAAAGCATTTTGTTTAAAAAATTCAATTTTAATTTTAAAAAATCTAATAAATAATAATAATAATAATCTGTTTTTTTAAAAAATAATAATTGATTTTTATCCACCCTGGTGGGGAAGCAGATTAAACTTGACACTAGTAAATTACTAATTGTTAATCACATGCAAGTTTAACATTTTTACTAAATCGACCACTTTCATAAATTTTAAATTTGCCCCCTAAACCGCATAGAACATTAAGATATTCTCCATAAAACCTTCAGTGGTGCTGTTGAAGCGTGCTATCGTTGAGTTAATTTTCATAGAATTATGTGCGTCAAGTTTAGATTTTTTACTTTTGTTCAATATTTTCCCAGATTAATTGCGTTCACTATGACTCATCGCCGTACTTTGGAACGCCCCGAATACCACCATCTGGTAGGCAAGCCCAAAACCAAAAGTCCCGTTTGGATGCATTTTGGCTTGCCTGCTGACGAAAGTGACCGCGTGGTGGTTCATAATATCGCCATTTGTAAAATATGTTTGCATTCCGTATCGGTGAAGGGCGGAAACACCACCAATCTCACTAGCCACCTCAAGCTGCACCACCCCCAGAAATTTAAGGAGCTGCCTTCTTCTTCGGCGGGCGTTTCTGATCATTCATGTAACAATGCTGATGACCCTCCGGCTGCTACAGCAGCAGCGGTCAGCGCCTCCGAGCCTGCCAAAACCGCTGCGGAAATTCCTAGGAAACGGCAAAAAACGCTGTTGGATTTTCAGCCGCTCAGTTTTGAGACCCCCCGATCTTGTAGCCAGGCCATCACAGAATACCTGGCTACGTGCATGCAGTCTTACAACATAGTAGACCACCCTAAATTTATCCAAATGGTCAACACCCTGAACCCAAGGTACCAATTGCCCAGCAGAAAATACTTTGCAACCAAAGGCGTTCCGACGCTGTACAACGACACGGTGGAGAAAATGAGGAGGGAAATCGGTCGGGTGAAGGAGAGCGAGCTAGTCATCACTACCGATTGCTGGACGTCGGTAGGAGGCACCCCGTTCTTAGCCGTGACGGTCCATTTCATTTCCGACGAGTGGAAGCTGATCAACGCTTTCTTGGGCTGCAAGCACTTTCTGAAGGACCACACCTCCGACAACCTCTGCGAGATGCTGGCCGACACCTTGTCGGAGTGGGACATCGACGTGAAGAACATCTTTTGCAGCACGACGGACGATAACGGCGCCATTCTGAAAGCTGTCAAGCAGCTGGGCTTGGAGTACATCTCTTGCTTTGCCCAGAACATCAACACCGGCGTCGGCCGAGCTTTGAACTTGACGCCGCTGCGGAGGGCGATCGTCCGGCTGAAAAGCCTACAGAACACCATTTGCCACAGCTGGAAGATGCGAAGAGACCTTGGCAAAGCCCAGGAGCTGCTTCAGATGGAGAAAGTGAGTCTGCCCAGCGCTTGCCCCACGAAATGGTGGAGCGTGCTTAAGCTCTGCCGGAGGTTTCTGGAAAACCAGCTCCCGATTTGCAAGATGCTGATGGATTACCCGTCCAAAAAGCATTTGATGTTGGAAGGCTGCGACGTCTCGGCTGTTCAGGACTTTGTCTCTGCGGCTACCCTGCTTGAAGACATCACGACGACTCTCAGCGGGAGCAGCTGCGTCACGGCCTCCTCCGTTCTTCCTCTCTATAGGCAAATTAAGAAGCGTCTCCAGCCCGAGGAGGGAGACAGCACGCTCTTGCAGGACATTAAACAAGAGATTTTGGGCGCGCTGTCGGAAAAGTACGAAAACGGGCCCATGGTGACCACTTTGGGCCTGGCCTCGTTGTGCGACCCCAGGTTCCGCCTGCGCTTTTTGGAGTCCCCAGAGGTTGTCAGGCAGGAGGCCATACAAAAGATGGCCGACTTGCACGCCGGCAGCCTGTCTGAGGAGCCAGACTCTCAGCCTGATACACCCAAAAAGGAAGGATTGGCGAAAATTTTCGATTTGGAGGAAGAGGAGGACCTTTCGGGTGATGGATTTGAACCGCTGTCCGTCTTGAAAGCAGAAAAAGAGCTGAAAGGCTACATGGCAATGCCCAGAGTGAACTTTGATGATTCCCCACTGATGTGGTGGAAGACGAATGAGGCGTTCTTCCCAATGTTGAAGGTGCTTGCAAAGAGGTTTTTGGCCATTCCGGGGACGAGTGTGTCTTCCGAAAGTGTGTTCAGCTCGGCTGGCAACGTTCTCCAGAAACAGAAGGCGTCTCTCTTGCCGGAGAACGCCGAAATGCAAATCTTCCTGGCGAAAAATATTAATTTCGTTTGACAAGGTTTTCCACCCCCCTCTGTTAAAATTTATCCAGGTTTACGAAAGAAAACGAACAAAACAGTCAAATAACTGGTGTTGTGGGCTGTATATGCACATTCAGCTAAAACTCTATACTTGAAATACCTAAAAGTGTGACGCAGAATTGGCTCTTTTTCCCTTGTTCAGCAATGTAATTGAATTGTTAGGGAGCATTTTCTCACCTTGCCTTTGATATCTATGCTGCTAATTCTTTAATTTTAGAGAAAATGTGCTGGTTAAAAAAATTATCAGTGCTGTGAAATAACTGTTGTAACAGTATGCTAAAGGTAAGTAAAACTGTATGCATTTTAGACCCCTAAATAGCCGCAGTTGCCAGGACATTCCCCTGTTTGCCTTGACAAAGCTCCATCCTTCTTTCAGCCATCATGATATACAGTGGTACCTCGGGTTACAGACATTTCAGGTTACAGCTTCCGCTAACCCAGAAATAGTGCTTCAGATTAAGAACTTTGCTTCAGGATGAGAACAGAAATTGTGCTCCTGCGGCGCAGCAGCAGCAGGAGGCCCCATTAGCTAAAGTGGTGCTTCAGGTTAAGAACAGTTTCAGGTTAAAAACGGACCTCCAGAACGAATTAAGTACTTAAACCAAGGTACCACTGTATCGGTATATTGCGATGTTTCGCTGGTGATACGTCACGGTGTTGAAAACCAGGTATTGGCCAGCCCTACCTAAGAGCTCATCACTCTCCCTTAGCCTAACCTACCTCAAGGATTATTGTGATTATAAAATAGGAGAAAGGGTGAAGGATGCAGGTTGTAGAAATGGTTTGGTTTCTTTTGAGTGACATTGACAGCTTCCTAACAAACAAACAAACACACACACACACACACAGACACAGTGGCGCTCTATGCACCGTCTGTAAAAAAAATCCAGGAAAAGGAAGTTAGGAAAAACCTTTTTAAATTGTTTCGGAGGTTTAATCTGAAATTAGGATGGATTTAAGCTGGTTGGGGTCTCTGATATCTTCTCTCTTCCATCGTAGATGTCAGCTTCCATATGCATGTTGTGGGTTATTAATGCTGTTGCTGCAAGTTTGTCACGGCCTTCCGCTAGAACAATGAACTTAAAAACTAAACTGTGTATCTTTTTTCAGGGACTGCTAAAAGCGTGTCTTGTTCAGGCAACCCTTCCCAGATAATGTAGGATGCCGACACTGTGTTTTAATCTGGTTCTTCAGCTCGTGGTTGACTTCCAGTTACTTTTGAAAGTTTTGTAGCTTTTGAATTTCCTTGTTTTTTCCCCTGTAAACCACTATGAGTTTGTTTGTTTTTTTAAAAAACAACAACAACAACCAAGCTGTATATATATAAAATTTTATCAAATAAATAAATAAATGCCAATGGGAAACAAATAAATTTACCCCTTCTCCTGTCTTGCCTCCTTTTTACTGGCTCTGGGGGCCTAGAGGGTGGACTTTGGGACTTTCCAAGGTGTGTGGGGGGGGGGGATGGGGACGTGGTTAAAGAAGCAACATGAACTCGCCTGGGACTTCTCTGACCGGGGGCCATCTTTCTCTCTCAGCCCCCTCCTGGTGTTTCTGAAGGACGCCACTTGCAGCCGGGTGCTGGACAAGGTCCTAGAAGTGTCTGACCGGAAAGCCTTGCTCTCCTTCTATAAGGCCCACATGAAAGGGCAGCTTCACGTCCTGGCAGCCCACAAGGTGGCCAACTACACCTTGCAGCGGCTCATCCAGGCAGCCTCCAGGAAATTGGTGAGTGACAGCCCTTGCGGCCACCATGGGGGGGCTGGGGGGGACTGATCGAAACCGTGGCAGCCGTCAACATGCAGACCAGCAGAAAGATTTGCCCTTGGTGCATACGTGTGTCTTTGGTTGGGGATAATTTGCAACATCCTGTTGGGAGTTTTTCTAGGCAACCCAAAAGCCTTCCAAGTACAGTGGTGCCTCGCAAGACGAAAAGAATCCGTTCCGCGAGTCTCTTCGTCTTGCGGTTTTTTCGTCTTGCGAAGCAAGCCCATTAGCGGCTTAACAGATTAGCGCTATTAGTGGCTTTTAGCGGATCAGCTGATAAGCGGCTTAGCGGCTTAGAAAAAGGGGGGGAAGGGAAAAAAACCCGCAGGAACTCGCAAGACATTTTCATCTTGCAAAGCAAGCCCATAGGAAATTCGTTTTGCGAAGCACCTCCAAAACAGAAAACTCTTTCGTCTAGCGAGTTTTCCGTCTTGCGAGGCATTTGTCTTGCGGGGCACCACTGTACAGCGGTACCTTGGTTCTCGAACAAATCGGCTCCCGAACGCCGCAAACCCGGAAGCGAGTGTTCCGGTTTGCGAATGTTTTCCGGAAGCCGAATGTCCGACGTGGCTTCCGATTGAGTGCAGAAACAAATTCCAGGAAACGTTTGAATACAGTCAGAAGTATTTCCCCTCGTTCTTAAGCATTGGTCACAGACTGTACATAAATCAATCAGAGTCCTGATAAGAGGTTCAACTTAAAAGCTTCGGGCTTGGCCCAAAAGCTGCCAGACTCCCTCTCTTCATATCTTCACAGTACAATAGCAGAGTTCGGACTAAACATCTCTCTCTGCCCAGTTCGGAAACTCTGTGTGTTTAGAAAGCATTCTTCAGAGTGTCCTTTCACCTTCTGTAAGCAAACCGGCTTGACGCTGCTTCTGGAAACTTCACACAGTTTAATGTACACAGGCTGTCATTTCTGAGAATGAATGACGCTCGTCCCAACATGTTTCCCCTACAGAAAACCACAAACGTGCAAGGTTACATTGGGGGCTTATTAGTTTAGGGCTGTAGCAAGCTTTCTGAGTCCATGGTTCATTTGACCACCAACCACCTTGTTTCTGCGGCTCCCCAGCGGAAGCCACTTACACTGGGGTCAAGTTACACGTCAGCGGAGTATTGCCCTGTTCCGCCCTGTCCCTTTTCGACTGGAACCCGAGCGATGCTGCTGCTGTGCGGGGCTGAGCTGACGAACACCACATCACAGCCCCAGCCTGCCTTGGCTGAAAATGGTGTGTGCTAGGGGTGTGGGGTGGAGAGGGCAAAACGAGATTAAGATCTGTTTTTTTAAAAAAATAATATTTATTAAGAGTTTAAAGATTACAAAAAGAAAGAAAAGTTAAACAAAACAATATAATACAATACCAAAAACAAAAACACAACATAGAACATTGAATTAACAAAACAAAACAAGAACAATTAAAAAAAAATCCAATATTTTCAATCTTATCTTTCAGTCACTTGTTTCATCGACTTCCTCACGCCTCGCTTTTTGTATTCCACTTCAATTAACTGTTTCAGCAATTCCTTTCCATCTCCCTCTGTTTTCTGTCCTGTAATTTATCTTAACATATTCTAACCTTGTTTTTTCCCTTTAATACATTAACATTCTATCTATACCTAGTTCCTTATAACATTTCTGCCAAAGCCATATCATTTCATTCCACCATTTTTCTAAAGCTCATTAATTTTACAATATTTCTGTAAATAATCTTTAAATTTTTTCCAATCTTCTTCCACCGACTCTTCTCCCTGGTCCCGGATTCTGCCAGTCATTTCCGCCAGTTCCATATAGTCCATCAACTTCATCTGCCATTCTTCCCGGGTGGGTAGATCTTGTGTCTTCCAATACTTTGCGATGAGTATTCTTGCTGCTCAAAACGAGATTAAGATCTGAAGCAGAACTACTTGTTATGGCATGGAAGAAAAGCAAAAAAACACAGCACATACATGCACATACGGTCATCCTAGCGGCAGCTAGACTGGTGACTGGGAGTGGCCGCTGGGACCATATAACACCGGTCCTGAGAGATCTGCATTGGCTCCCAGTATGTTTCCGAGCACAATTCAAAGTGTTGATGCTGAACTTGAAAGCCCTAAACGGCCTCGGTCCAGTATACCTGAAGGAGCGTCTCCACCCCCATCGTTCTGCCCGGACACTGAGGTCCAGCGCCGAGGGCCTTCTGGCGGTTCCCTCATTGCAAGAAGTGAGTTTACAAAGAACCAGACAGAGGGCCTTCTTGGTGGTGGCGCCTGCCCTGTGGAGTGCCCTCCCTTCAGATGTGAAGGAAATAAGCAGCTATCCTATCTTTAAAAGACATCTGAAGGCAGCCCTGTTTAGGGAAGTTTTTAATATTTAATGCTGTATTGTTTTTAACATTTGATTGGAAGTGGCTGGGGAAACTCAGCCAGATGGGCGGGGTATAAATAATAAATTATTATTATTATTTCCTGCAACCTACTCCCTGTCCCATAAAGCTGGGTGACTGTTAAGGTGGAGTGGGGGTTGCCTAGGAAGAATTGGGGAGAGGCATGTCGGGGGTCGATGGAGAGAGAAACACAGAAGGCACTCCTCACTTTCAAGGTTACTTTTAAATCCCTCCATATAGAGCACACACATCCATCAAGCTCCTTTGCTATTTTCCTGCATTTCTCAAGCCCTCTGTGTAACACCAAGGAACTGTTAGCTACTGAAGCTGGGGAGGAGTTATGGCAGCGGGAAGATTTTAAGAAAATGAATCAGTCATGCAACACTCTTTCCCCCAGTGTTTTTTTGCCACTGTTAACGAAAGGGCAACCCCCTCAAGTCACCTCCGGGTGCCACGGCACACTGGTTGAAAACCAATGGTTTTGGGGAAATGTGAGTAAAAAAGAACACAAGTAAGACGTCATCTCAGTTTTGGGGGTACCATGTCCCCGGGGTGCTGCACGCATGCG
Organism: Podarcis gaigeae; assembly: GCF_964106915.1. Taxonomy (NCBI): domain Eukaryota; kingdom Metazoa; phylum Chordata; class Lepidosauria; order Squamata; family Lacertidae; genus Podarcis; species Podarcis gaigeae. The sequence continues at coordinate 6,046,792 of NC_139689.1, read as the reverse complement.
GGAAGTCACACATAGTGGGGAAATACCACCTAAGAAGCCTTTAAACACCCTCTAAACCTCTGGAGCCCCTTTTAAAAACCAGAAGTTCTTTCTCCTTTCTCCTTTCTCAAACTCCAACTCTCCACAGGCCTCAAAGCTCTGTGGTGCAGAAGCTCCTGGGATCACTTGCTGTTTTCCTGCTCTATTTGTGCAGTTTTTTGTTTTGCAGTTCCCCCACTCTTTTTGGGCCGTTTTTGCCACCCTTGTGTTTAAACTTTGAAACCCTTGTGTTTAAACTTTTGCAGTTTAAATGCATTTATTTCACCATTTCCCAGTGCTGTGCATATATATAATAATATAATATATAATAATTTATTATTTATACCCCGCCCATCTGGCTGGGCTTCCCCAGCCACTCTGGGCGGCTTCCAACAAAATATTAAAATACCGTAATGCATCAAACATTAAAAGCTTCCCTAAAGAGGGTTGCCTTCAGATATCTTCTACTCAGTCGTGTGCAAGGCTAATGGGTGTAAGTGGGGAGGCCCCTGTATAAAATTATGTGTGGCATGGAAAAAGCAGATAGAGATGTTTTTCTCCCATGCTCTTGATACTGGACCATGGTTTCCCCAAACTTGGGTCTCCAGCTGTTTTTGGACTACAGTTCCCATCATCCCTGACTTGCTAGCTATGGATGATGGGAGTTGTAGTCCAAAAACAGCCGGAGACCCAAGTTTGGGGAAACCTGGGCTAGACATTTAACAACAACAACAACAACAACAATAATTTTTATTTATACCCCGCCCTCCCCAGCCAAGGCCAGGCTCAGGGCGGCTAACAAGCAATAATAAAAACAAGTTGAATGAATACAGCTTAAAAACAAGATTAAAATACAACATTAAAATATTGAAACATTAAAATGCAGCCTCATCACAGGAGGAGAAAGGAAAAAGAAAGAGGGGGAGGGAATCAAATTGGCTTCAAGCCAAAGGCCAGGCGGAACAACTCTGTCTTACAGGCCCTGTGGAAAGAAATCAGATCCTGCAGGGCCCTGGTCTCATGGGACAGATCGTTCCACCAGGCCAGAGCCAGTGTTGAAAAGGCCCTGGCTCTGGTTGAGGCTAATCTGACTTCCTTAGGGCCCGGGACCACTAGGGTGTTGCTATTTATGGACCTTAAGGTCCTCCGCGGGGAATACCGGGAGAGGCGGTCCCGGAGGTACGAGGGTCCTGGGCCGTGAATAACAAAGCTGAATATTGGGAGAATTCTGGACAGGCAAAAGAGAGGACTTCTTCACACCCCACCTAGTTAAACTACGGAACTTGAAAGGAGGATGGGAGAAGAAGGCTTAACCATGGCTACTAGTCAGGGTTTGAAATCCCCTGGGCACATTTTCCTACTGGCACAGGCCCAGTCACAGCTACGTGGAGATTTCTGGGCACCAGGTTGGCGACAGACGTCTCCCATCGGGCCAGCCAACTGGTGCACAGCAAAAGACACATGTATTTCTTCGCTGTCGCAGGAATCAGGTATACTGGGCTGAGGCCACTTAGGGCTTTAAAGGTCAGCACCAACACTTAAATTGTGCTTGGGAACGTACCAGGAGCCAATGTATGGTCTTGGCAGCCAGTCCCAGTCACCAGTCTAGCTGCCGCAATCTGGATTAGTTGCAGTTTCCAGGTCACCTTCAAAGGCAGCCCCAAGTAAGGTAAAGGGACCCCTGACCATTAGGTCCAGTCTTGGCTGACTCTGGGGTTGCTCATCTCGCTTTACTGGCTGCAGGAGCCGGCGTACAGCTTCCGGGTCATGTGGCCAGCATGACTAAGCCGCCTCTGGTGAACCAGAGCAGCGCACGGAAACGCCGTTTACCTTCCCGCCAGAGCGGTACCTATTGATCTACTTGCACTTTGGCGCGCTTTCGAACTGCTAGGTTGGCAGGAGCAGGGACCGAGCAACGGGAGCTCACCCCCTCGCGGGGATTCAAACCGCCGACCTTCTGATCGGCAAGTCCTAGGCTCTGTGGTTTAACCCACAGCGCCACCCGCGTCCCTACACATTAAATTAGTTGGCTTCAAATCCCTCTTGAAGTCGTTGAGAGGAATTGCTACGATGCTGAAACTGGATGAGAAATGAAGATTAAAAACTGGGAGATTGAGAGGGGAAGGGTGGTCAGCCAGCTTCTGAAATAAAAAACATCTCCCTTACGCAAAAGGCGTTGGGGAGAAGGCAGTCTACAACTGCCAGCCCTCGGGCTCCCAATCTCCCTCATTGGACTCCTTTTCCTTGGAGGTTTTACAGCAGAGGTTAGATAGCTGCCTGCCTGGGATTCCTTAGCTTTCTTTGCAGCGGGTTAGACTAGATGAGCCTTGACTGTCCCTTCCAACACTACAATTCTGCGATTTCTATGGGGAAAGTGCCCTTGTATATTGACCCTAACCCAGATTACTGGGCGGATTGCCCCAGTGAAATCTGTAGATGAAGGCCTGTATCAGAAATGTCGGATTCATTCCCATTGGCTCCGCCAGGAATGATGGGGGTTGTAGTTGAACATGGCCAAAGGTTCTCCATCCCTGGCCTAGATGAGTAGAACGCAATACCAGAAAAGTAGCTCCTGGATCAGGCCAAAGGTACATCTAGTTAAATAAAAATAAAAATAAAAATAAAAATAAAAATAAAAATAAAAATAAAAATAAAAATATTATTTATACCCCGCCTATCTGGCTGGGTTTCCCTCTGGGTGGCCTCCAACAAAGCATTAAAATATAGTCTGTTGAACATTAAAAGCTGCCCTAAACAGTGCTGCCTTCAGATGTCTTCTAAAAGTCTGGTAGTTGTTTTTCTCTTTGACATCTGGTGGGAGGGTGTTCCACAGGGTGCGTGCCACCACTGAGAAGGCCCTCTGCCTGGTTCCCTGTAACTTGGCTTCTCGCAGTGAAGACATCTGAAGGCAGCCCTGTTTAGGGAAGCTTTTAACGTTTAATAGGTTATTGTATTTTAGTGTTTTGTTGGAAGCCGCCCAGAGTGGCTGGGGAAACCCAGCCAGATGGGCGGGGTATAAATAAACAAACAAACAATAATAATAATAATAATAATAATAATAATAATAATAATAATTATTACAGTGGTACCTTGGTTCTCAAACTGAATACATTCCGGAAGTCCGTTCCAAAACCAAAGCGTTCCAAAACCAAGGCACACTTTTCCCATAGAAAGTAATGCAAAACGGATTCATCCGTTCCAGACTTTTAAAAACAACCCCTAAAACAGCCATTTAACATGAGTTTTACTATCTAACAAGACCACTGAGCCATAAAATGAAAGCAACAATCAATGTACTGTACTATAAAATAAATAAGACAGTATCGTAGATGATAAAAATTAAAATTATTCCCCCCCCCCTTGCCTGCCCTGATGATAGTCGTCGTTTGCATGGGGGGCTTCCATCCATTTCCGCAGTCACACAGTCAATGAATCAGTAGCTGAAATGGGTTCCACACAGTCACAAAAACAAATGAACCAAAAAAGCCACAAAAACGCAAATTAAATAGCAAAAACAAAAGCGCCAAACCTAATTGGTTCCGGGAGTCCATTTGACTTCCGAAATGTTTGAAAACCAAGGCGCTGCTGCTGAATGTTTGAAAACCGGAACACTTCAGGGTTTTCGGCGTTTGAGAACCAAGATACCACTGTAACAACTTTCTTGGCGCCATGCACAATTTTTCTATGCTTCGATTCAGTCTCTTGTTTCCTGCCTTCCCTCTGAAGCCCCAAACATTGCTCCCGTTTCTTGGAAATGCTTCGTCTCTCCCCCCCACTGAGGATGCCTGCCTCTTCCTGCCCCTTCTCTCTTCCAGCTGGGAAAAATCCTTGAGGAGCTGGGCCCCGGCGTGGAAGAGATCTTGGCCTGTGAGCACTTGGGGCTGATCACAGCGCTTCTGGGAGCCTGCAGAAAACACGGTTCCCACCAGCAGGAGGTGCTGCAACTCCTCATGGAGGTAAGAACCCTCCCTCCTCCCCTCCATCCGAAACCCGCATCTTCTTGCTGAGTCTGATATGACCGCTGTTTCCTCCTCTGCTCCTCTCCGGTGTGGGAATGTTCAGGGATGCAGGAGAGGATATATTGTTTGATTATCGCCTTTCCAACTTGTGTTAACAAGTTCACAATTTTAGCAGAGTAACATCCCCTTTTTTTAAACTCAGCGGATGCGTTTGCTCAGGCTCGCTAAAGGCTCTATAATAACTGTTCTGGTATTTCCCCCTTATTCTCTCATAATAAGACACGGCAGTCTTCTATAAAAGTATAAAAAGAGTTTACTCGCATTCTGTTCACAATCGGATCCCAGAAGGCAGACTTAGCTTAGAAAAGTAACATACACTTGGAAACTATCTCATAAGGAGACAGTCCCTTTGTCCTCTCTGAGAGCATCTTTGGCTAAGCAGATCTTTGGCTAAGCAGACGTTGCTTCTTCGATGCATGTAGTCAAAGAGGGAGAGATGGCTGCCCTGCCCTGTGCTTTTGTTGTTACCTGCACAGGTGAGGCCACGGCCACCTCTAGTCACATGCAGGGGAAGTCTGTCCCAGCCCAGAAGGAAACAGGAAGTTTACCTGCTGGCTGGACAAACATTCCTCCCCATGTGTAAACATGTTCACTCTAGGAATGTTGTACTTGACTGCTCTTGTGTTTCACATCCCGCATCAGGCCTTCCATTGCTGGGAGCCCCCGTCCCGCCAGACGGCCTGCGTTCCTCTCATTGCTTCTGTTTTGGCCTACGAGGTGTATTATGGCGAAGAGGAAGACGAGGAGAACACCCTGCAGGAGGAGGAAGAGGGTCCGTCTCAGCAACAGGTGGGGAAAAGGAGATCTACAGCCCTGATCTGGCCACAGTGATCCACGCGACGGTCACCTCCAGGCTTGACTACTGTAATTCACTCTACGCGGGGCTGCCCTTGAAGCTGACCCAGAAACTCCAGCGGGTGCAGAATGCTGCAGCGAGGCTCCTCACGGGGTCTCTGCCATTGGAGCATATTCACCCATATTCAACAACTGCACTGGCTCCTGGTGGAGTACAGGATCAGGTTTAAGGTGCTGGTTTTGACCTTTGGGACGCAGGTGGCGCTGTGGGTTAAAGCCTCAGCGCCTAGGACTTGCCGATCAAAAGGTCGGCGGTTCGAATCCCTGCGGTGGGGTGCGCTCCCGCTGCTCGGTCCCAGCGCCTGCCAACCTAGCAGTTCGAAAGCACCCCTGGGTGCAAGTAGATAAATAGGGACCGCTTACCAGCGGGAAGGTAAACGGCGTTTCCGTGTGCAGCTCTGGCTCGCCAGATGCAGCTTTGTTACGCTGGCCACGCGACCCGGAAGTGTCTCCGGACAGCGCTGGCCCCTGGCCTCTTGAGTGAGATGGGCGCACAACCCCAGAGTCTGTCTGGGTACCTTTACCTTTACCTTTGACCTTTAAAGCCCTATGCGGCCCAGGACCCACTTACCTACGGGACCGCCTCTCCTGGTATGCCCTGCAGAGGACCTGAAGTTCCACCAATAACAACACTTTGGAGGTCCCGAGCCTCAAGGAGGTTAGATTGGTTTTCAGCACTCGCACTGGCCTCGACGTGGTGGAATGCTCTGTCACAAGAGACTAGGGCCCTGCGGGACTTGATATTTTCCGCAGGGCCTGCAAGACAGAGCTGTTCCGCCTGGCCTTTGGTTTGGACTCGGTCAGACCCTTATGTCTTCCCTCCTCTTATGGTCTTTATTTATCAGCTACTTTAAATTGGTATTTTTTTCTCTCTCCCCCCCCCTCCCCACTGTGGGAACAGGATGCTGGGCTAGGTGGGCCCACTCCGAGGGCCTTCTGGTGGTTCCCTCCCTGCGAGAAGCCAAGTTAGAGGGAACCAGGCAGAGGGCCTTCTCGGTGGTGGCACCCGCCCTGTGGAACGCCCTCCCACCAGATGTCAAAGAGAACAACAACTATCTGACTTTTAGAAGACATCTGAAGGCAGCCTTGTTTAGGGAAGCTTTTAATGTTTAATAGGTTATTGTATTTTAGTGTTTTGTTGGAAGCCGCCCAGAGTGGCTGGGGAAACCCAGCCCGATGGGTGGGGTATAAATAATAAATTATTATTACTATTATTATTATTATTATTATTATTATTAGCCTGACCCAGCAGCCTGTTCTCACATTCCTATGGGGTTTGACTCCTCTTTGCTGCGCCTAATCTCGCTCTTCTCTTCCCCGCTAGGCCGGCCCATCCCGCCCCTTGACTTCCATCTCCTACCACGGCTCCCTGATGCTCCAGCACCTTCTCCACTTTGCAGACCCCTCTGCTGTTCTGCGCAGCCTGGCCGCCATGACCCCCGAGGATCTGGTCACCCTGGCCCGCGACCCGGCGGGCAGCCACGTCTTCGACGCCCTCCTGGCCAGTCCCTCTGTCCCCGAGAAACAGAGGCGCAAGGTGCTGCGTCGGCTCAAGGTGAGCGCTGATCCGGCTGGTCCCAGGCGCATTGTGTGTGAATCTTCTTTTGGCCCGAGGCCAGCATTCCTAGCTGAGGAATGTCGCTCGCTTTCAGGCTGGGCTGGGCAAAGCTCTGCATCGTCTTGGGCGCTAACCTATAGGCAGGGCTGTGGCAGAAATTTATGGAGCTGGAATTGGGCAGAATCTGTAAATCTCACTCACTCTCTCTCTCTCCTTCCTCCCTCTTTCTATCCCCAGGGCTGCTACGTGTCTCTGGCTTGCAGCAAGCACGGGAGCCGTGTCCTCGATGCCATTTGGAACTGGGCCACCCTGCCAGCCAAGCGAGAGATGGCACAGGAACTGGGTATGACTCTTGTCTCCTCTCCCACAAGAAAAATGTGTGAAATGCAACAGCTTTATTCATGAGCTGCTGTGAATTTTGCAGTTTGCTCTGTGGGTGATTTCTCTCTCTCCCCCCACCCTTACTTCCTCAAGCTGTTTCTGGTGGTAATGTCCCTCATTCTTCCCTGTTCCCTGCCTGCCCTGCGCCTGAAAGGGATGCATCTTGGCCCAGAGACTCATGGTACAAAGGGTGCCAGCCTCTCCTTGCATTCACGCCCACCCACCCTGGCAGAATTCCTTTTTCAGACAGTGCAGGGAACAAGGGTGTACTTGGGAGCCTGTTTTTCGGATATTTGAAGTGACCCCTGGCCATAGGCAGTGTTCTTCCCCCAGTTCTTGCCCAGTTCTTGCCCATAGGCAGTGTTCTTCCCCCAGTTCTTGCCCAGGCTGTTGATCCTCCTGTGATTGCAGGGGGTTGGACTAGATGACCACTGGAGTGCCCCTTCCAACTACATTTCTATGAATCTGTGATCGCTGCCAGTATTATTCTGGGGACCCCAGGATGGCATCCATGTGCAACGTAGCATTCTCTGACACCCACCAGGGCACCCACCAAGACCCTGGTTTTTTATTTGATATTTCTTTTTGGAGAGAGGCCCTGAGTGTTGCCACTTTTTCTTCTGCGAAATGGGCACCACTGATTTGCATTGACACCAGACTTCTGGGTAGCTTGGGGAGAAAAACAACAACGGGGGGAATTTTTGCTTTGCTGTGAATGAATTTTGGACTAGGGGGAAAGTTGGAAGTTTTGTTTATTTTTGTTCATTTGATCATTAATGGGTCTGATTATTGCTTTGTTTATTAGTTGAGTATGCTCTTTTTAAATTGATGTTATGTTATATGAAATATTCCCCCCCCCCAAGGTATTCTGCATTATACAGTGGCACCTCGGTTTTCAAACACCGAAACGTGGCACCTCGGTTTTCGAACACTGAAACGGCTTCCGCTGAGTCTCTCTCTCCCCCCCCCCCGCCAATTTCCCCCATTGAAATTGCTGCTCTTTGTGCTTTGGTTGTTGAACGTTTCAAAAGTCGAACGGTCTTCCGGAACGGATTACGTTCGGCAACCGAGGTACTACTGTACAGTGGTACCTCGGGTTAAGTACTTAATTCGTTCTGGAGGTCTGTTCTTAACCTGAAACTGTTCTTAACCTGAAGCACCACTTTAGCTAATGGGGCCTTCTGCTGCCGCCGCCGCGCCGCCAAAGCACAATTTCTGTTCTCATCCTGAAGCAAAGTTCTTAACCCAAGGTAATATTTCTGGGTTAGCGGAGGCTGTAACCTGAAGCGTATGTAACCCAAGGTACCACTGTATAGTTTTCTTTGCTGTGAATCACTGATACCTTCGGGGGACAAACGATTAACAAGCCTAATACACGAAATGAAATGAATTCCATACATTTCTCAACACAGAATAGAATTTATTAATTATACCCCACCCATCTGGTTGGGTTTCCCCAGCCACTCTGGGCGGCTTCCAACAGAGTATTAAAATACAGTAGTCTGTTAAACATTAAAAGCTTCCCTAAAGATGGCTGCCTTCAGATGTCTTCTAAAAGTCTGGTAGTCTTTGACATCTGGTGGGAGGGTGTTCCACAGGGCAGGTGCCACTACCGAGAAGGCTCTCTTCCTGGTTCCCTGTAACTTGGCTTCTTGCACCGAGGGAACCGCCAGAATGCCCTCGGTGCTGGACCTCAGTGTCTGGGCAGAACGATGGGGGTGGAGACGCTCCTTCAGGTATACTGGACCGAAGCTGTTTAGGCACCCCCTGCCTCCCCCTAACTTCCAGGCAGATGTTCTTCAGGGTTTTAGGCTTTTCATGAAACCCTAACCCTGGAGATCCCCCCCCATTGTACTCTTTAGGTCTTAAACACTGCTTCTTCTTCTCTCCCCCCCCCCCCCAATTTCCAGCGGAGCATGAATCACGGCTGCAGAATGACCCCTTTGGGCACTTCCTGGTCCGCAACTTCTCTCTGACCCACTTCCTCAAGCGCCGCCAAGACTGGGAGCGCCACCACAAGGCGAAGAAGCAACGGCGGGAGCTGTTCTCCGAGATCCTGGAGGACTGAATCGGGAAGATGCCGTTGGCGGGTGGTCGGGGCTGAATGAAAACAGAAGGCTGGTGCCCTCTAGGGGGCGCTGTGAGCCTCTCCCAAACCACAGAGAACCCGGAGGATTGTTCAGAGCAGGGGAAATGCCGCCACTCTGCACTTTCCTCCTCTTGTCTGCTCCCAAATGGTACTTTGGTTGTTGTGCATTTTGTGTTTTTAAAGATTTGTGGGGACAGTTCAATAAAGTTTACTCTATTTTCTTGCTTAATAGATATATTAAGAGAGCCATTTCTTTCTGGGCACTGCCGTGCCCTTTGCTTTTAAACATCAATGGAATGCGAGCCTTGCAATGCAAGATTAGCAATAAGGTTCGTGGGTTCGAGCCCCATGTTGGGAAAAAGCAGGTTGGACTAGACGACCCTTGTTTTCTCTTCCAACTTCCAAGTCTATGATTTCTAAGGTCTCTTTTCAGCCTCTCTAAGACCTTTCATTTGTGCAAATGCTTTTTTAAAAAAAGGTTTTTATTCGTTTGTTTGCTGCAATCGATTCTAGCGCTTGCCTTGTGAGTCGCTTTGGGTCAGTTTTGCGAGGGAAGCACTGGAGAAATAATAATAACCAGCAATGGGCAAACCAGCAGGAGTCTTCTGGATGCTGAACTCTCTACCGGCTCCAGACGGCGCTCAGGGATGATGGGAATTGTAGTCCCGCAACGTCTAGCAGGCAACAGATTTCCTCATCCCTGCTTCATGTTGCATCTCTGTTAAACTGGCAGAACTCGGTGGCTATTTGCCACCTCCACAGCCATCTCCTCTGTGCCAAAAGGAAGGTCTGGTTCAAGGTTTCTTGTGTGTTTGGTTATTAAATACAGTGGTACCTTGGTTCTCAAATGCCTTGGTTCCCAAACTCCGAAAACCCGGAAGTAAGTGTTCCGCTTTTTGAACGTTTTTCAGAAACGGCTGTTGGCTATTGTTTCTGGGGCGCCTGCACCAATCAGAAGCTGCGCCTTGGTTTCCGAACATTTCGGAAGTCAAACAGACTTCCGGAACGGATTAAGTTTGGCGCTTTTGTTTTTGCTATTTATTTTGCGTTTTTGTTTCTGAGGCTTTTTCGGTTCATTTGTTTTTGTGAATGCGTGGAACCCAGTTCAGCTACTGATTGATTGATTGATTGATTGTGTGACTGCGGAAATGGATAAAAGCTGACTATCATCAGTGCAGGTAAGAAGAAAAAAAAACAATTAAAATTTTTATCACCTACAATACAGTGGTACCTCGGCTTACATACATTTCAGGTTACAGACTCCACTAAACCAGAAATAGCACCTCAGGTTAAGGACTTTGCTTCAGGATGAGAACAGAAATCTTGCTCCGGTGGCGCGGCAGCAGCAGGAGGCCCCATTAACTAAAGTGGTGCTTCAGGTTAAGAACAGTTTCAGGTTAAGAACGGACCTCCAGAGCGAATTTAAGTACTTAACCTGAGGTACCACTGTACTGTTATTTATTTTATAGTACAGTACATTGATTCTTGCTTTCGTTTTATGGATCAGACATCTCGTTAGATAGTAAAATTCACGTTAAATTGCTGTTTTAGGGGTTGTTTTTAAAAGCCTGGAACGGATGAATCCATTTTGCATTACTTTCTATGGGAAAAGCATGCCTTGGTTTTGGAACGCGCTTTGGTTTTGGAATGGACTTCCAGAACGGATTAAGTTTGAGAACCAAGGTACCACTATACCCTTTTTAATCAACATCCCCAACCGAAACAGAGATCTGGGATTTCTTTGGAGCTGAAAGAGCAGGTGCCGGGAAGGAATCTTGTCTCAGGAGAGGGAGGAAGAGGAGGGTGGCAGCTTTCAGCGTTCGTAGCTCACGCGGGCATGCGAGTGCCAGTTCTCGCCTCCATCCAGGATCCGGCGGATGTAGTGGGATGCCCCAAGAAGAATGTGCCCGATGCCTTGCATGACGGTGGATGCCACACGCAAAATCTCCCTTGGGAGGAAAGGAAAGGGGAACAAATTATATTAGTGCTGGGTTCCTGGGTTGTTGTTTTGAATTATTATAATTAATTAAATTTGTATGCCGCCCTTCATCCGTAGATTTCGGAGCAGCTCAGAAGACAAAATTAATTTTAATTTTATTATTTTATTTGTGGAATTTACCATATTTTTTGCTCCATAAGATGCACTTTTTTCCTCCTCAAAAGGGGAAATGTCTGTGCGTCTTACGGAGCAAATGTGTGGTCGATCGCTGGCTCCCTTTCCGGCCCCTTGCCCAGGCCTCCATTGCTGAATGTTCTGCAGATGGAGGCTGTTTGTTTCCCCAGCGACATGTGACTGGCTGAATAGATTAGCTGTCTGGAAACTAGAAATGGCTGCCTTTTTTCCCCCTAAAGAAGCTGCAGAACTATAAGTTGAACCCCATAAAAACAGGATTTTTTCCCCTTGCAAACTAAGCTCAACAACTTTGAGCTAATCCTCAAAAAAAGGGGGCTTTTCCCCTTTGCAAAAGAAGCTGCACAACTGTGAGCTGTGAGCTAATCCCCTCCCAAAAATGGAGGCAGTGAGAGATTTTACTTTCTTCGGCTCCATGATCACTGCAGATGGTGACAGCCACTAAATTAAAAGACGCCTGCTTCTTGCGAGAAAAGCAATGACAAACCTAGACAACATCTTAAAAAGCAGAGACATCACCTTGCGGACAAAGGTCTGTATAGTTAAAGCTCTGGTTTTCCCAGTAGTGATGTATGGAAGTGAGAGCTGGACCATAAAGAAGGCTGATTGATGCTTTTGAATTCTGGTGCTGGAGGAGACTCTTGAGAGTCCGATGGACTGCAAGAAGATCAAACGTATCCATTCTGAAGGAAATCAGCCCTGAGTGCTCACTGGAAGGACAGATCCTGAAGCTGAGGCTCTAAGACTTTGGCCACCTCATGAGAAGAGAAGACTCCCTGGAAAAGACCCTGATGTTGGGAAAGATGGAGGGCACAAGGATAAGGGGACGACGGAGGACAAGATGGTGGGACAGTGTTCTCGAAGCTATCAGCATGAGTTTGACCAAACTGCGCGAGGCAGTGGAAGACAGGAGTGCCTGGCGTGCTCTGGTCCAGGGGGTCACGAAGAGTCGGACATGACTAAATGACTAATGTTTCCTCCTGCTCTGGTGGGTAAGACCTGAATCCATGGTTTCAAGCTTACAAGGAAGGAGATTCTGACTCAACATCAGGAAGAACTTTCTGACAATGGAGGTGAGGTGGTGGCCTCTACTTCCTCAGAGGGTTTTAAGCAGAGATTGGATGGCCGTCTGTCAGGGGAGATGTGGGGGAAGCTGGTTCCCAGACCCACCTTAGCACCTTCTTGGGCCCCAGACACTTGAAGTCGCAGCTCATGGAGTAGAGTCCGTAGAAAGTGGCCGAGATGTTCAGGCTGCCAAAGAGGTCGCGGGGGTTGAGCTTGTAGACGTCAAAGGTGATGCGGGCAATGTCACGGCTGTTCCTCGGTTTCTCCCCGCTGAGCGCATAGGACCGGCTGCTGCCCTGTATGACACAGATGGAATCATAGAATTGTTTGGGACTCACCGCTGTCCATGGAGGCGCAGGTCAATTCTGTGTCCAGGGCAGCTGTCTACCAGCTCCATCTGGTACGCAGGCTGAGACCCTACCTGCCTGCGGACTGTCTCGCCAGAGTGGCGCATGCTCTGGTTATCTCCCGCTTGGACTACTGCCATGCGCTCTACATGGGGCTACCTTTGAAGGTGACCCGGAAACTGCAACTAATCCAGAATGCGGCAGCCAGACTGGTGACTGGGAGTGGCTGCCGAGACCATATTACAGCAGTCCTGAAAGACCTACATTGGCTCCCAGTATGTTTCTGAGCACAATTCAAAGTGTTGGTGCTGACCTTGAAAGACCTAAATGGCCCTGTATACCTGAAGGAGCATCTCCACCCCCATCGTTCAGCCCCGACACTGAGGTCCAGCTCTGAGGGCCTTCTGACGGTTCCCTCCCTGCGAGAAGCAAGGTTGCAGGGAACCAGGCAGAGGGCCTTCTCAATGGCGCCCGCCCTGTGGAACGCCCTCCCATCAGATGTCAAAGAAATAAACAACTACCTGACTTTTAGAAGACATCTGAAGGCAGTCCTGTTTAGGGAAGTTTTTAATGTTTGATGTTTCATCATGCTTTTAATATTCTGTTGGGAGCCGCCCAGAGTGGCTGGGGAACCTCAGCCAGATGGGAGGGGAATGAATGAATGAATAAAATTATTATTAAGAGTCAAAGTGGCTTCAGGATTGCTCTCCTGTACTCTTTCAGACATGCAGTACTTACCTATATGTATTTATCTTGTGCACTTAGGAACATTCATTTTATTTATGAAGCCTTAGAATTCTTATGGAAAGGAAGCCTGTAATTTTCCGCTGGCCTTCCATTCAACACCCTTTTGCTTACCCTGGCGTGGCTCCATTTCTGCCCTTTCTCCAGCGCCATCAAGGCCGTGTTATCGTCTAGGACGTCAAAGAATTCCTCTGTTTCCACAACGGTGCCATCTTCTTCCAGCACCAAGGAAACGATGCTCGTGATCAGCAGGGTTTCCCTTGCCTGGCGAAACAAGAAAACACACAAGCTGAGACCTTCATGTCAAGCAAAGCACGGCCACTGCTTCCATTTCGCAGATGATAAAAGGGAGGGTGAAGAGGAGTAGCTTTACCCAAGGGCGTGCCAGCCAAGTGTGGACTGGCAGTGCCTTGGCGTCAGAAGTGGAGGCTGGAAAATTGGCGGGAGGGAGGGGGGCTCACCTTGATCAACAGCTCCTGGAAGGTCCCTGCAGTCAGACCTTTGCGGACGTTGCGCTTGTGGTCACAGACCCGGAATGGCCTCTGGGTTGGGGGACTCGGAGCCCAGACACGCCGGGTGAGTTCTGAGCTCGCACTCGACACTGACCTGAGAGAAAGAGAGAGAGGTTGCTCAGAAGGTCCCAACCTGGCTGCCATAGCATGTCTCTGAGCATGTGCAAAGTGTCCTGGAGGAAGGTCAGCACCCTAACAGAGAAACTGAACTTTTGGTAATGATCTGGGTTCGTCCAGGTGCCCTTTCGGTTGTGATGATTTGCACTTATGATGTCATAGTTGTCAACTTACAGATTTGAAAATAAGGGACCAGCAGCCTTGAAAATAAGGGACCAGCAGCCAAAATAAGGGACCTGCAGCCTCACCTGTTCCAGGCACTCCAGTCTTCTTGTCCTCCAGCAGTCTGGTCAAACTCATGCTGGGTAGCTTCGAGAACACTGTCCAACTAACTTTGTAACCAGAGGTTCAACTGAATAGAATCTGAATCACATGCACCACAAGGCCTGTGCAGCCTCAACTTAAGATGGCTCCCCGGCCTGGCTTTGCACTGTAAAGTTTGCAGCAGCACGTGCAACAACATGGCGTCCAGCATTCAAAAAACCCCTCAGCTTGCATTAACTAGCCACACACAAGGCATGCAAGCTCCACCCCCCCAGTCGTTCTTAGACTTCTTATTGGGTGAGCAACACAGCCAAGCAACACAGTTGGAGCCTCCCTCCTCCCTGGCCGGCAGGGAGGGAGGGAGAGGAGCTGCTTCCCTTGAAATTTAAGGGACATCATTTAAGGGACATTTAAGGGACATCCATCAATAAGGGACAGCAGTGGGACATGGCGCTGGAATAAGGGACTGTCCCTTCAAATAAGGGACAATTGACAGCTATGTATGATGTTATCAGGACAGTTATACACGACCCAACACTGTTTCTGCCTGCAAATGCTGTTTCTGCCTGTTTTCTTACTTTTTTTGGTGTGTGTACAGTGGTACCTCGCGTTACAAACACCTTGGGTTACAAACACTTTGGATTACAGACTCCGTTAACCCGGAAGTAGTACTTTGGGTTAAGAACTTTGCTTCAGGATGAGAACAGAAATCATGCATCGGTGGCACAGTGGCAGTGGTAGGCCCCATTAGCTAAAGTGGTACCTCAGGTTAAGGACAGTTTCAGGTTAATAACGGACCTCCAGAACAAATTAAGTACTTAAGCCAAGGTACCACTGTATAATTTTTATTAAATTTTCTGTTTTACAATTTAGAATATTCATTTAAACAACCTTGAAATGTCAATGACTTCCCTTCTTCTCCTTCCATGGTCTATTTTACATATCATAAATCCCTGCATATTTTACATAAATGAAATCATTCAGTAATCCATTATTACATCCATCAAAACTTGTTTACACTGTTGAATTTCTCTTAATGCAGCCAGCTTTTTCAAGTGTGCACAATTCCCCCCTATATATCAATAAGCATTTTCCAGTCTTCTTTAAACGTATGTTCTTCTTGTCCTCTTATTCTACAGGGTGAGTCCTTTAAAAGAGGCACCGTGGATACAGAGTACACATGTTCCACGGGGCCTGTTTTAAAAGACTCACCCTATATACCGTATTTTTTGCTCTATAAGACTCACTTTTCCCCTCCTAAAAAGTAAGGGGAAATGTGTGTGCATCTTATGGAGTGAATGCAGGCTGCACAGCTATCCCAGCAGCCAGAAGAGCAAGAGGGATTGCTGCTTTCACTGCGCAGTGATTCCTCTTGCTGTTCTGGCTTCTGAGATTCAGAATATTTTTTTCCTTGTTTTCCTCCTCCAAAAACTAGGTGCGTCTTGTGGTCTGGTGCGTCTTATAGAGCGAAAAATACGGTATATTAGGTCCTCAAGCTGCGTATATACCATCAGTTGAAGTTGCCATTCTTCTTTAGTTGGGACCTTGTTCATTTTCCATTTGGGGGCTAACAAAACACAGGTTGCACTAGTGGCATACATAAATAATCTTTTTGGACACCTGGGAATTTCCATCTGAATTATACCCAACAAAAAGGACTCTGTTTTTTTTTGGGGGGGGGAAGGACTCTGCCTGCTTTCTTTCTAACTGGTTGCATGCCCTGTAACTTTCTTCTGCAATCTGGTCTATGATTCTGTGAAATAATACTTTTAAAGTGGAATGATCCAAGAGAGAGGCAGTGCTTATGCACTATGATTTCATCAATGACACTGGTCTGGAGGGCCCTCTGTGTATCCTGCCTCTATCTACTGCATTCAAACTCTTTAATCCATAGGGTTATAGAACTGTAGAATTGTAAAGTTGCAAGGGACCCTGAGAATCATCTTGCAGGAATATGCAGCTGCCCTATACAGAGGGATCAAACCAATAACCTTGGCATTATCACCGCCACACTCTAATCAGCTGAGCTATCGAGCTGTTATTGGCCCCTTACGCAGCTTGCAACCAGAGTACATGAAAAGACGCAATTTATTAGGTCTACGTGGAAATGCTTATCACGGTCTCTTCTGGTCCCTGGAATTTTGATGCCAAAGTCCAAATTCCAAGAGGAGGAAGAGGCGAAGGAGGTGCTAGCGGATTAGGGCTCTGACACCAGCCCACAGGACAGCTAGCTCTTCAAGTAAAGCAAAACCCCTTATTTCTTGGGCGGAACGTCAGATAAAAGACAGGTGAATTCAATCAGGAAATTTTGCTCATTCGTGTTCTGTGGACAACGCCGTTGTTTGCTTGGGTTTAATGGGAGACCTGCAGCAAAAAGTTGCAGCGTGGAGTGGTCTTATTCATTTCCTCCCTCTCTCTCCCTCACCTCTAATTTTCTGCTCCTCCCAGTCAGGGTTTGGGGGCCACTGAGCCTGCTTAGTCCTCAGTGACCTGCATTTTTCATAAAATTGTAGAGTTGGAAGCGAGTCCAAGAGTCATTTAGTTCAACCCCCTGCTACGGACTGTCGTCATCTTAGGTCCCCGCTAAGCCACCGAGCCTCTTGGGCTTGCTGATGGCAGTTCGAATCCCCGCAACGGGGTGAGCTCCCATTGCTCTGTCCCAACTCCTGCCAACCTATCAGTTCAAAAGCCTACCAGCGCAAGTAGATAAATAGGGACCACTCTGGTGGGAAAATAAATTGCGTTTTCATGCGCTCTGGTTTCTGCCATGGTGTCCCGTTGTGCCGGAAGCCATTTAGTCCTGCTGGTCACATGACCCGGAAAGCTGTCTGTGGACAAACGCCGGCTCCCTCGGCCTGAAAGCGAAATGAGCGGCGCAACCCCATAGTCAAATTCGACTGGACTTAACCATCCAGGGGTTCTTTACCTTTACCGTAGGTCCCTCCTAAGATGTTTTGTACTCGTACAAAGCTTGGGGTTCCCCCAAGCATTCCAATCTCCCCCCCCCCACATGTTTCCCATTGGCTCCATATTGGCTATATCTGCTCTCACCAGCTGAGTTTGCTGTTAGAAGGCGAAAGATCCGTCAGACCTCAGCAGACGGGTTTGGCTAAAAGATTGTAAGGAAGCGGGGAAAGGGTGGTAGGAAGTACTGCATGCCCAAGGTATAAATTCAGAAGCCTCCAACCAGCCCCCCCCCAATGCATCCTTTCAAAGTGTTGCTATTTTCTAGGGACAATCTCGGATTTACAGAAGCCGCCCCGGTTTTTTATTATTATTATTTTAAAAATATTTTTTATTAAGTTTTATTAAGTTTTTATTAAGTTTTAAAGATAACAACAAACAAGAAAAAGAAAAACAAATAGACAAAAATACAAAGTTATAAAATACATAAAAAAGAAAAATAGTTTCAAAAAAGAAAAGAAAAAACACATTTAAAGAGAAGAAAAAAACACAAAAATCCCTCGTTTTACTTCTCATCTTTGATTCACTTATTTTCTTGACTTCCTCACAACTCCCCTTTTTGTATCCCTGTTGAAAATTAATTCAGCAAATTCATATCCAATTAATTTATCTAATTATCCATCCAATCTTATTTTTAACCTCGTTGCTAGAACCCCTTCAATTCATTTCGAAGCCATTAGCATTCAAAAATTTCACAATATTTCTGTAAGTAAATTTTAAATTTCTTCCAATCTTCTTCTACCAACTCTTCTCCCTGGTCTCGGATTCTGCCAGTCATTTCCGCCATTTCCATATATTCCATTACTTGCATCTGCCATTCTTCCAGGGCCGCCCCGGTTTTTTATTTGATCCCGGAATGCCCTGCTTTTTCTTAGGACGTCCCTATTTTCATGGGAGAAATGCTGGAGGGTCTGGAGTTATGTGACCCCCAAGCCAAGAAGATAAGTAACTACACAAGCTTTAGAAGACATCTGAAGGCAGCCCCGTATAAGGAAGGTGTTTTTTTTTTAAAAAAAATGTTTAATGGTTTATTATGTTTTTATATATCTTGGAAACTGCCCAGAGTGGCTGGGGCAACCCAGTCAGTTGGGTGGGGTATAAATAATACAATTATTATTATTATTATTGAATTGGACAACCATATTTTCGTCAGATAAATGTTGGCAGGTATGCCAATGGCCTGTAATGGTTAAGAGTGCTGGACTCTCAGACTAACCTATCTCACAGGGTCGTTTTCGTGGGGATTAAGTGAGGAGGGAGGGAACCATGTACACCCCCCCTTGAGCTCCTTGGAGAAGGAAGGTGGGATAGATAAATAAATCAGTACTCACTTTAACAATGTCGATGGTACCAGGGCGTTTATATACTCCATTTTGTCCAAGGAGGGTGTTGTGTGGATCTGTAGGGAATAGAGGCCCTCTTGCCAGTAGCTCAGCTGCAAAGGGGGAATCTGGGTTGTTTTTGTCTGCCTGGACTCTGGACCATGTGGCTCATGTGCTATGAGTTGTCAGCCGGCGAGAGCAAACTCCAAAGTGAGCAATTGGAGGCACAGGCAGGGAGCGCCAGTGAATAACTTCAAGGGTTGTCGCAGGTGAACTGTGCGGCTCGTAGCTGATTTGATTTTGCGAAGGGGCAGCCGGAGTGCTGAAGAAGCTCACAGAATGCCTTTTGTTTTATTGACGACGGTCTTCATTCATTCATAAACTGGCTTTTCTATGGAAAAAGATTGCCCAAACAGGTACAGTCGTACCTTGGATCTCAAACACCTTGGTTCCTGAACAAACCAGCTTCCCGAACAATCGAAACCTGGAAGTGAGTGTTCCGGTTTTCGAACGATTTTCGGAAGCTGAACGTCCAGCGGGCTTCCTCAGCTTCCAATTGGCCGCAGGAGCTTCTTGCAGCCAATCGGAAGCCGCGCTTTGGTTTCCGAACGTTTTGGAAGTCGAACGGGCTTCCCGAATGGATTCTGTTCAACTTCCAAGGTACGACTGTATTGGGAGGGGTAGGGGTGGGGGGGAGGAAGAAAGCTGACAACACATTTTAAGCATCACACTGACATGAGAAATGATGACAGGAGAAGGGTCAGTTTTTATATATCCCATTCCTTCCGTAAGTGCAGATTTAATTATTGCAACAGGGATGTGGGACTCCCAGATTCTTTCAAAAGTAGAACATGTAAGAAAAACAGTTCGCTTATTTTAGTTTTATGGGCTTATGTGTCATAGACTACCTACAGAGCATATGGAAGGCATAAATACCAGCACACTGTCGGACTAGATACCCAAGCCCTGGCAATGTTTCTCGTTCCCTAATCTGATCCCATCTGGACCCATAATCCAAGGCATTTTGGTTTTGAGGCAGAATAATTAAAAGGGAGCACCGTCCACCATGCAAGCCCCACAGACATGAACAGGTGCTAGTAATAATAATAATATAATAATAATAAATTTATTATTTATACCCCACCCATCTGGCTGGGTTGCCAATCTGGGCAGCTTCCAACACACATAAAAATAATAATAAAACATCAAAAAATTAATAGTAACAATCAGATCCTATATAAGACCCCTGGGCTCTCACTTGTGGGGTGCCTCAGGGTTCTGTCCTCTCCCCCATGCTTTTCAACATTTACATGCAGCCGCTGGGAGAGATCATCAGGAGGTTTGGGCTGGGTGTTCATCAGTATGCGGATGATACCCAGCTCTACCTCTCTTTTAAATCAGAACCAGTGAGGGCGGTGAAGGTCCTGTGTGAGTGTCTGGAGGCGGTTGGAGGATGGATGGCGGCTACGTGTGTGAGTGTCTGGAAGCGGTTGGAGGATGGATGGCGGCTAACAGATTGAGGTTGAATCCTGACAAGACAGAAGTACTGTTTTTGGGGGACAGGAGGCGGGCAGGTGTGGAGGATTCCCTGGTCCTGAATGGGGTAACTGTGCCCCTGAAGGACCAGGTGCGCAGCCTGGGAGTCATTCTGGACTCACAGCTGTCCATGGAGGCACAGGTCAAATCTGTATCCAGGGCAGCTGTTTACCAGCTCCATCTGGTACGTAGGCTGAGACCCTATCTGCCTGCGGACTGTCTCGCCAGAGTGGTGCATGCTCTGGTTATCTCCCGCTTGGACTACTGCAATGCGCTCTACGTGGGGCTACCTTTGAAGGTGACCCGGAAACTACAACTAATCCAGAATGCGGCAGCTAGACTGGTGACTGGGAGCGGCCGCCGAGACCATATAACACCGATCTTGAAAGACCTACATTGGCTCCCAGTACGTTTCCGAGCACAATTCAAAGTGTTGGTGCTGACCTTTAAAGCCCTAAATGGCCTCGGTCCAGTATATCTGAAGGAGCGTCTCCTCCCCCATCGTTCTGCCCGGACACTGAGGTCCAGCTCCGAGGGCCTTCTGGCGGTTCCCTCACTGCGAGAGGCCAAGTTACAGGGAACCAGGCAGAGGGCCTTCTCGGTAGTGGCGCCCGCCCTGTGGAATGCCCTCCCATCGGATGTCAAGGCGATGGACAACTACCTGACATTCAGAAGACATCTTAAGGCAGCCCTGTTCAGGGAAGTTTTTAACGTGTGATATCTTACTGTATTTTTGGTTTTTATGGAAGCCGCCCAGAGTGGCTGGGGAGGCCCAGCCAGATGGGCGGGGTATAAATAATAAATTATTATTATTATTATTATTATTATTATTATTATTATTATTATAAAAAGCCACAATAGCTTTAAAATAAACAATTTATATCAAATAAAGCAATACTCAACAATCTATTAGGATCCAATATTAAACAGTAAAATTAAACATCAGCAAATAATAATCTAGCAGTTCACGCTTATCAATTACAATAAGGAATTACTCATCTATAATCAATAAAATAACAGCAGATCACAATGCACAAATACCACAAAACGTACAAAATCATGTAGAAGGGTCAAGCTGAGCAACAAGGACACACAACTTATAAAATTATTTTTAAAAACGAACAGTCCGAGTCCTTTGCCTGTAAGATGGGGATTCTCCTCACTGAGGTCCAGTAACTTGAGACAGCAACCCAGGTGGAATTTCCTTCACCTGGTTGAACTGTGTGTGTCCCACACCCACTCATTTCAATGGAGCAGAAAAACATTCATGGGCTGGGCTGCAAGGCTCCCCATTCATTTCAGTGGAGCTTGTGAAAGGCACGTAAGAGACTTAACATGGAGGCCCATTGGCCTAAATATTGGGAAATAATTGAAAAAATTGGAGACAATTGGAGGTTGCTAAGCTTGGAGAAATTGAAAACTAAGGTACGAGACTGGCTGCACTATGCGCAAATTCAAGAGGTATTTAAAATAGATAAAAAAGTTGGATTCCAGGTGGAAAAATCGAAACTAGAGACTGAATTGTTAGAGCCAAAAAGTAAACTACTTTCGAGAATGTATAACTTGCTGCTTAAGTGGAATACACAGGACGAGACAGTCAAATCCGCTATGATAAAATGGGCTCAGGATGTGGGGCATAACATTATGTTTGTAGACTGGGAAAGGTTATGGAACACCAGTTTGAAATTTACGGCATGCACTGCCTTGAAGGAAAATATTATGAAAATGGTATACCGGTGGTACATGACCCCAGTCAAGCTAGCTAAGATATATCATCTGTCTGACAACAAATGTTGGAAATGTGGAGAGGCGGAAGGGACATTCTTTCATCTCTGGTGGACCTGCCCGAAAGTGAAGGCCTTCTGGGAAATGATCCATAATGAACTAAAAAAGGTACTGAGATTTACCTTACCTAAGAAACCAGAGGCCTTCCTTCTGGGCATGGTGGACCAGAGAGTGCTTAAGAAGGACAGAACCTTTTTCATGTATGCAACCACAGCAGCAAGGATCCTGATCGCAAAATATTGGAAGACACAAGATTTACCCACGCTGGAGGAATGGCAATCACAGTTGATGGACTATATGGAATTGGCTGAAATGACTGGCAGAATCCGAGACGTGGGAGAAGAAACAATTGAGGAGGACTGGGAAAAGTTTAAGGACTATTTGAAAAAACACCATAAGCTGTATGAATGTTAAAAAATGCACTTTTCAGGAAACTCTAGCTTCAGCAAATGTAAGTTAATGAAATGAAAATTAAGACACAAGAATTCAGAGGTAAAAAAATGAAACAACTTTATTGTGTTTAATACAAAGCAAATAAGAATTGGGTTACAGTAAAATTGAAATTAGGGAACATGATAAAATGGAAGATACAATAAGTTTTGAAATAAGTTAACAAATTGCTGATGCTTTATAAGACAGGGAACGCAGGGTTTGGAGGATGTGGGGAAGTCCTTTAGATTGGATGGAAAAAGAATATGGAAATTTGTTATTCTTCTATTCTATTTTCTCATAACTACTCTTTATTCTTTTTTCTGTATTTCTTAAAAGCAATAAAAATATTTAAAAAAAAAAAATGAAAGAGGCTTTTCGTCAGTGGATCAGGCCTTTGTGGTTCACACGTTCACTGGGGAACTCTCCTGTCCTTTTGGGCTCCTAAAAATGACCACCTTGTTTCATTTCACAGTGAGGGTTTGGGTTTTCAGAATCTGGGATGTGACTGGCTCCTCCGAGGGTCTGTCGTTTTCTTCCAGGAAGAATGTGGAGCAGGGGAAGCTGAGAAGCGAATACGTTGCATCTATTTCCTGGAAATAAACAACAACAACAACAATAGTAAACCGCCCATCTGACCGGGTTACGCCAACCACTCTGGAAATGCAAGGAAAGAGCTATAAGGGAGAAGGATGAAAAGCCCATGCAGACAGAGTGTGCATAGTGGATTTGAACTTCTTGGATCATTCTTTGTCTAGCTGTTTCCCTGTGACCTTACCACCTTGGGTGACCCTGCTGGGAGTATGAGATTCCCGACGGCTTCGCTCACAAGGGTCATAGGAACGTGCAAGCCCACTCACCATGACAAGGGGATGATCCAGCGAGGAGTGTTGAAGCAATGATTCTTCAACATCAACTTCGCTGGACTGGTCATGTTGTGTGGATGCCTGATTATCGTCTTCCAAAGCGACTGCACTATTCCAAACTTAAAAATGGAAAGCATAATGCTGGTGGTCAACAGAAGAGGTTTAAAGATTGTCAACAAAAGAGGTTTAAAGATTGTCTCAAGGCAAATCTTTAAAAATGTAGTATAAACATTGACAATTGGGAAACACTGGCTGTGAGTGCTCCAGTTGGACAACAGCCTTTACCAAAGATGTCATGGACTTTGAAGATACTCGAACTCAAGACGCAAGGGAGAAACGCGCTAAGAGGAAGGCACATTTGGCAAATCCACAAGGTAATCAACTCCCACCCAGGAACCAATGTCCCCACTGTGGAATGACGTGTGGGTCCAGAATTGGCCTCCATAGACACTTATGGACTCATTGTTAAAACCGTGTTTATGGAAGACAATCTTACTTGGCTACGAGTGATCACCAGAGAACAAGTGGATTTGAAACTTACGGGGACGGGGAATTCAAAATTGGCTCCAGAATCGGTGTCTTCATCTGCCTTCTTCTTTTCTAATGGATGCCTGGCTTTTGGCATGGGGCTTTTGGTTTTTGGCAGGATCCCCCAGTCTTTGTTTGCTGGCTGCATCCAGGCAGGCATGTTCCTTTCTTCGAGATCTAAGCATTAAAACCAACGTGGTTAACACCTACATCCTCCCATCTATAACCCAACGCAACTTCCTTTTACCTGCAAGTCCTTGGTTGGCCTGTAGGCAGAGCTCCTTTTTGCAAAGTGAAGGTGATTTTTTTGAGCAGTTTTCTGCTTCACCCATGCTTTCGAGGCACGTGTCCGAGTGCCCCCCCTTTTTTGCTCCTTTCCCAGGGAAAACCCTCTCTTCCGCTCTAAATCAGAGCAAACGTCAATCCAGAGAAAACCTGAATTGCTGTTTGCGCCAATTAAGCACTAAAGAGCAGTTTTCCCTGGTGGCGGTGGGGAGCAGCAGGACAATAGAAGGTGTGGATAAGCTCTCCTTAAACAACGGATTTTCCTCATTTTAAAAAATAAATGTTATTAAGGTTTATGGAGGAAAATAAAAAACCTAATATCTTTTCCCTTTTTTAAACCAAATCAAAACTTTTATCTAGATACAGTGGTACCTCGGGTTACATATGCTTCAGGTTACAGACTCCGCTAACCCAGAAATACTGCTTTAGGTTAAGAACTTTGCTTCAGGATGAGAACAAGGAATGTGGTGGAGTCTCCTTCTTTGGAGGTCTTTAAGTAGAGGCTTGACAACCATATGTCAGGAGTGCTCTGATGGGGTTTCCTGCTTGACAGGGGGTTGGACTCGATGGCCCTTGTGGTCTCTTCCAACTCTAGGATTCTATGATTCTATGAACAGAAATTGTGCTCCGGCGGCGCGGCGGCAGCAGCGGGAGCCCCCATTAGCTAAAGTGGTGCTTCAGCTTAAGAACAGTTTCAAGTTAAGAACAGACCTCCAGAACGAATTATGTTCTTAACCCGAGGTACCACTTTACAATGAAAACACAGAAAAGCGGGGGGAGGGGAAGAAATAGATAGAGAAAGAAAAATAAAGAAATAACAAAAAGAATTATTAAGAAGTCCCAGATGCTGCAACTGTTCCTCATTGGGGAGTTGCAATTCACCTGGTGCAACCTGGGCCACAGGTATAGTGGCAAGGCTGCCACCTTTTCCTTCAATAGCTGCACGACAGGCCGAAATTCAAGAGGTGTGTTTCCTCCCAACATGGAGGAGTTGCGGGAAATGCTTCACCGCTTTAATGTCTGCCTGCCACATGGCTCTTAAAGACACAGGGGACCTGTCAGAAAAAAAGCATTGATCCTTCTCTGGAACCCTAATAAGGATGGAAAGTTTAATGTCTTACTTACTTGTAGAGACTCCAGCGGGGTCTTTGCATCTGCAAGGCAGAACAAAGATTTTAGCAGGGGGTAGAAGCTGCAGGAAATCCAAAAGAGGTGGGAGCTACTGGGACTGCTCCTTTGCCTTCAGGAACAGGAGGAGGTTAAACAAACTGAAGGACGTTGTCCTCTTTCTATGCTTTTCCTGATGGAAACATGCAGGTGGGGACAGATAGACCCCTGATTTAAGTCATTCACATACTGTCTTCTGTTGTATATTATTTACTATAAAGCCTGATGACTAAACTCTTTAGTGACGAAATGTCGGATTACCGGAATGACGTCTGAGCACTGAACCACTTGTGGTATATCACAAATGGACTCTTTATTACTGCGTTTGCAAAAGTTCAAGATAAAATCAACTGTGGGAAGAAAAGAAACGAGCACTAAACCACTGATATATTGCAAGTGAACTCCTTATTTATGGTGTTTGCTGTTGTTTAAGATAACATCTATTTGGGAAAGAAACTACTTTTTGCCATTTTTAGGGACGTTTATTGTTCGTTTACAGACCGTTGCCTTTTCGGTTTCAGGAGCGGCCTGGCATGCAAAGTTTAGCAGGAGGAACTTTGTCCTAGGTTACCCCACTGTGGAGGTATGTTATGGGAAAACCTGCTTAATTTCTCTATGCTGCACTGCTGCTCAAAGCACGGGAGCTGAGCTAGTGCAAAAGTGGCAACCTATTTGTTGTGGGATGTACCGTATTTTTCGCTCTATAAGATGCACCAGACCATAAGACGCACCTAGTTTTTGGAGGAGGGAAACAAGAAAAAAATATATTCTGAATCTCAGAAGCCAGAACAACAAGAGGGATCGCTGCGCAGCGAAAGCAGCGAACCCTCTTGCTGTTCTGGCTTCTGGCATAGCTGCACAGCCTGCATTCGCTCCATAGAACGCACACACATTTCCCCTTACTTTTTAGGAGGGAAAAAGTGAGTCTTATAGAGCAAAAAACACTGTAATCCATTGGAGCAGTCAAGTATAACATTCCTTGTTTTCCTAGAGTGGACAGACAGGAGGATGTTACTCCAGCCAGGAAGACTTCCTGTCACACCTGGTCTGGAGCATCCTTTCTTTGCATGTGACCTGGTAGATGGGCGTGGCCCTGGGAGACCCTGTAAAAGGGCCAGACACGCAGCCATCTTCCTCTTTTGATGCCATTTCTTCTCTTGGACTGCACTGCTGGCTCTCTGCCACACTGTATCTGTAACTGCAAGCTAAAGCCTGCCTTCAGGGATCATACTGTGAACTGAATGTGAGTCAACTTTTCATTACTTATAAGAAAGACTCTTGTGTCTTCATTCTTTTAGGAAGGAATCAAAGCGGTCTTACCAGGAACATACTCCAATCTGGGCATGCCAGATTGGATTGCTTAACCAAAGAGATTCAAACGAGAACAGTGTGGAATGAAAAGGGGGCCTCCGAGGGGGGCTGCGCCGAAAACAATTGACGAATGACAACAGGAAGAATAAAATTTCTCTTGCATGTTAACATACATACGGATTTGTTAAATACGAGTGCAGGTTTCATACCAGTGACCGAGATAACAGATTAAGATCGGAATTATGATATTGGGAACAAACAAGAGAGGGGGAAAAGCAGGAACAAGAAATAAAAAAATTCTCCCGACCAGCCAGAACATGGGAAGTCTCTCTAAATTATTTAATTCGGAATGTATAATTGACTTTCTTATTTGTATTATGATGTGGCAAGATTTGATACGTTATTAATTGGAATGTTATTAATGAAAAAATAAAATAAAAATAAAAAAGAGAGATTCAAACGAATCTGCAACTAGCTTCTTGCTGTGTAAAAGGGGAATGAGCTCTGATATATATATATATATATATATATATATATATATATATATATATATGACTCACTAGCATGAGTTAGGAAGGATAATATTTAATCAGTAGATCCTCTCTGACTCCCCACAATATTCCCACATTTGTAACAAGAACAAAGGAATTTGCTGGATTGAGCCAAAGACTCATCCTGTCTGGCATCCTGTTTTCACAGTGGCCAACAGCCATGCTCTCCCCACTGCCTCTGACACAGCCGTTGCGTCTGAAGCCATTGGTAGCATGTTCCCCATAATTTTGTCTGAACATCTTTCAAAGCCTTCTGTGCTGGTGCCATTACTGTATCTTGTGGGAATAAGTTTGTTTATATAGCTATGTGGGTCGCAATGAAGCACATTTCGGAGAACATGCCTGTACAGTGGTACCTCGGGTTACAGACGCTTCAGGTTACATACACTTCAGGTTACAGACTCCGCTAACCCAGAAATAGTGCTTCAGGTTAAGAACTTTGCTTCAGGATGAGAACAGAAATCATGCTCTGGCGGCGCAGCAGCAGCAGGAGGCCCCATTAGCTAAAGTGGTGCTTCAGGTTAAGAACAGTTTCAGGTTAAGAACGGACCTCCGGAACGAATTAAGTTCTTAACCAGAGGTACCACTGTATCTCTTTTAAGCAGAGGTCTACTGTTACATTTTGAAGCCCATCACGACATCTGCCACAACTGCACCCACAGAAGAGTCCAGAAATGTTGGCAACTTTCTTACCCCATTAGTGTATGTGTGTGTGTGTCTCTGGCATACAGAACAACAACACACAGATTTTTAAAAGGATTACGATACAGTTCTGTGTATAGTTTCAGTTTATAAAACACACTGAGCTGAAATGCAGCCTTTGAATTAAAACTACCTTGCAAAGAAAGAATTAAAACTACCTTGCAAAGAAAGAATTAAAACTACCTATTCAAACTCTTGGCTTTGAATGACAAACACCGTCAAAAGGAAAGAATCCTATTTAATCACATATTCTGGCATTCCAGCAAATAATTTAATTGTTCCTGCTGGGGGGGGGGGGTGTTGAGCTTTGCTGAATGTTTGGGGATTAGAGATACGAAGGCCTGGAAAAAGCAAAACAAATAACACCCCCCCCTCTATTTGTTTCCCAAACATTAAAATCCAAAAAACAAACATGGGGAAAAGCTGGGTGTCCCTGCAATTTTTCCAGTCCCCCCACCAGGTCTACCCAAGTCTAGTTGAGATTTTGGTCTCCCCCCTGCAAGATGATGAAAGATAAGAGAGGCACGCTAGAGGGGAACGCTCTGCTCCTTCCTACCGTCTTTTCAGGGACTGCCGAATGTTCAGTGTTTGCCAGTAGCTGCTGGAAAGGAATGGGGAGAGGAACTAAACACACAAAAAGCAGCTGAAAATGAAGAGGATGTTGGGGGCAGGGAGGACTAATATGGTAATATACTGCCTTATCTCAAAGCTAATCCATTTGGGGACAGACCATGGCTTAGTGACAGAGCACATGTCTTGCACAGCAAAGGTCCCAGGTTCTAGTCCCGGCATCTCCAGGTGAAGATCCAGGACACAGGACTGGAGAAGAGAGAGAGCCTGCTGTCAGTCAAAACAGGTAACGGTAGAACAGGTGGTTTCTTTATCTTTACTGGGAATTTGCTTGGAATTTGAACACGTGACGCTTGATAAGCAATAAGAATTTCTGCCCTGCTAAAAGCCCACCAGGAAAGAAAAGCATCAGCTCTTGTGGGGTGGCCAGGTGAAACACTGGACAAGGCTTCCGTAGTTGTGGAGAAGAGGGCAGACTAAAGGAATGGCTTCTCTACTTAGCAATCGACTGACTTGCGGGTCTCGCAGTCACAGAATGTGGGGCTGCTGCTTATACAAAGTCACAGGGGAGGTGAATCAGTGGCTGTTAAGGATCATGGCAGCGAAATGGTAACCTCCAAGGTCAGAGGCAGTATGGATAGCTCAGTTGGTTAGAGTGTGGTGCTGATGATGCCAAGGTTGCAGGTTTGATCCCCGTATGGGGCAGCTGCATATTCCTGCATTGCAGGGGGTTGGACTACATCAGGCACCCCCAAACTCGGCCCTCCAGATGTTTTGGGACTACAATTCCTTCCATCCCTGACCACTGGTCCTGTTAGCTAGGGATCATGGGAGTTGTAGTCCCAAAACATTGGGCGGGCTGAGTTTGAGGATGCCTGAACTAGATGATCCTCAGGGTCCCTTCCAACTCTAGAATTCTATGATTCTATCTCTGAAACCCAGGGGAGCAGGAATTAGGAATGGCCTTCTGGTGGGCTTCCCAGAGGCATCTGGCTGGCTACAGTTGGAAAATGGAGGCTGGGCCAAATGGATCCCCTTTGCCTTGTGCTAAAAAGTTCTTTTTATCTTCTTGCAAAGAGGTGGCTTTTTTTAAGCAGCCACACCCTTGCAGCCTCTTGTCACTCCTGACTGCATGTCCCTGCTTCTGTTTTTAAACACACAGCAGCCCCGACTCCTCCGATGACGGGCCACACAAACCGTAGTGTCATGTCTAACAGCCTGGAGGAAGCTGCTTCTGACAGCTGCCCCAAGTTTTCATACTCACTCACCTTGCTGTGACCGCTCTCTTATCTGAGAAAAGAAAAAGAAAGTTTGTGAATGTGTGTGACTCTTAAGCGAAGAAGGAGACACAAAGATAGGGCACCAGGGGTTCCCATATTTAGAGCACGTAAGGCGCAATATCCTCTAGAATGCCGCACTTTACATTGCTTGGCTGGGGAACAGTGCTGCAACACTCAGAGAAGTGGGTGAAATTTCAAGGATGACTGTCGTTTAGGGTCTGAAGGCCAAGAGGCCATCATTTCAAATCTTGCCTGGAAACAATCTGAGAGTCTGCAAAGGTCTTACAAAGGCTGACAGTATGTGCTCTTTATAAGTTGCTGTCCTTTGAAACCACAGCAGATTTGAATAGTCTTCAATGGCAGCCCCATGGAGAGGGCCTTGTGAAGAATTTCAGATCTCTGTCCTGGACAAATAGATGGGGCTGCTCCCTTTTATAACCCTGCTGCTGAGCTTCTAACAGCAACCTGACACACAGAAATGGAACAGGCGAGGTTTCTTCTCATAAAAAATACTGATGGAAATAGCTTCTCCTGCAAATGCAGGTTTTGGTGTGTCAGGCTGCTGTTGTAGACACGAGGACAAACATGAAGAAGGCAGGAGCAAAGAACAAATAGGAGAAGCTCTAACAGGAATTAAAATAACTTGGTTTAACTGTATACAACTGGAGCAACGGACAAAGAAGTGGTTAAGGGAAAACAAGAACTGCAAAGAATATACCGTACAACATTTGGAAAAAAAATTTATAAAATGGGGAGATAGAGGAAACCAGTGAAATTTTAAAAAATATTAGTAGAAATGGAGGCACAAGAAATTAAAAGAGGTGTGGGAAAAAGAGACAACAGGGCAGATAAACAGTCAAAGCTGGGGGGAAATATGGGAGAAACATTGAAAATGTTGTATGTAAGAATAAAAGAAAATTATTATGAATAAGTTTGGAGATGGTATTTAACACCAGTCAGATTAAATCAAATAAACAAGGAATATCCGGTTCTATGTTGGAGGGGATGCCAGGAATCCGGGAATTGTGTTCACATGTGGTGGGGGTGTAAATACGTACAATTTTTCTGGCAAAGCGTGTTTAAGGAGATAACAAATCACTGGGTTAAAGCTGATCGAAAATCCAGAGGTAGCATTATTATCAATTTACGATGGGGTGGAAGGTTTGAAGGCTAGGAAGAACTTGCTCACAAATTTATTGACAGCTTCATGAATTATTATACCTAGGAAGTGGAAGGAGCAAGCAGGATATAAAATGGAAGAATGGTATAAAGAGGTGTGGGACGCAGGTGGCGCTGTGGGTAAAAGCCTCAGCGCCTAGGACTTGCCGATTGAAAGGTCGGCAGTTTGAATCCCTGCGGCGGGGTGCGCTCCCGTCGTTCGGTCCCAGCGCCTGCCAACCTAGCAGTTCGAAAGCACCCCTGGGTGCAAGTAGATAAATAGGGACCACTTACTAGCGGGAAGGTAAACGGCGTTTCCGTGTGCGGCTCTGGCTCTGGCTCTGGCCAGAGCAGCGATGTCACGCTGGCCACGTGACCCGGAAGTGTCTCCGGACAGCGCTGGCCCCTGGCCTCTTAAGTGAGATGGGCGCACCAACCCCAGAGTCTGGCAAGACTGGCCCGTACGGGCAGGGGTACCTTTACCTTTACCTATAAAGAGGTGTGGGCTATAGCTATTAATGATAAATTAACATATGCTACTAAGGTAAGACAGGGAATATGAGGGAGAAATGATTTTGAGGAGATATGGAGGGTGTTTGTAGAATTTGTACTGTTAGAACGGAAATGGGTCAAACTATCGCAAGAGGCGTTGGAATTTTGGCAGGTTGGATAGTTGCAATGGAATTATCTCGGTGGTGGGGTGCACATTTTCATTCTTATTTATTTATGATTATTACTTTGTCAAAATAAAAAAAATGAAGAAGGCATGCTGTGCACAAGCAGTTAGTGATAATTCTGGCTGTGACAATTCCACCAGGTGTTATTTCCACCCACATCTGCATTCTTCCTGGGATGTCCATCTCCCCAGGCTCAGCTTCCCCTGCCTTGCCAAATACCTTTGTGCTTCCTCCTATAAATGCAGACAACAAACACCAGGAGGAGGAGACATCCGCAGGTGCCACATCCAATAGCCAGGGGGAGAAGAAAAGGATATGAACCTGCAAGAGAATCGCTGTTGATCAGAACGGGTTATTGATCAAAGAACTAGTCAATTGTTACAAAACGAAGACTTGGCTAGCATCTATGAACTGCTGCTCCACATATTCCCCTCTTTTGCCATTCTAACTTCCACCCTTCCTCTTCCCTCCCTGGTTTCTGAAGGTCCATTGATTGTCCCTTTCTAAATATTATTCTTTCCAACCATCCATATTCTGTAGTTATAGGCTGCCTTTCAGGTCGACCCTCTCAAACGGAAGCATGGCAACATCATAAAATTCTTATTTTATCATCTAAAACATAGCCACGCATGATAAAATAACAGTACAATACCATCAGATAAAAAACAATACCACAAGACAAAAATAATAACTGTACAAAAGCAAACAAATCAGGCAGCAGTAGCACTGTTTCCATTTATTTTTGTAGGCTGAAAATAATATTCCGCACTGAGCTGAATCAGGTGGGTTATTTACAGTGCAACTCTTATTTATTTATTTATTTATTTGGATATTTTGCTCCCTTCTAGTGCAACACAATTTTATACAAATATAAAACAATGAAAGAGGAAGGAAGGAAGGAAGGAAGGAAGGAAGGAAGGAAGGAAGGAAGGAAGGAAGGAAGTCCCTTTCTTAAAAATAACAGCCTCATGAGAGGGGTGTACCTTTTTCTGAATCGTCCTTCTTTTGGTCTGTGGTTGATTTGGGATCACAGCAGGTGGATGATTTTCTGCTCTCTTGAGCATTGGTTCTGCTGGTTGAGGTGCTATAATGCAGACTCAACTGCAAAGAGCTGGACCAGGAGGTGCTTGATGCAAGGAGCTTTGTGTGTGTTGAGGGTGTTCTGGCGATGTAGCGAGAAGAGCTGGTTGATGAAGTTGCCAGTGTTGACGTTCTAGGTGGCCTGGTTGTGGCGGCAAAACTCAGAGCAGCCTGGTCAGGGGTGGAAAAGGTAGGCATTGTGGAAAGTGGTTCATCTGCAGAGAGAATCAAAGAGAATCCCAAGGTCAGAAGGGATCCCTATGTGACGACATCCCTTGTATGCTCCTCGGGGCAGGCACCTTGCCTTTGTTTCTCGATGTCGTTCTGGAAGGGGCAATGCGTTTCAAAGGCAGACAAGAAGAAAAGAGGAGTTTGGAAGGACTATGAAATTGTGGGTGATCTTCAAATTCTGTACATATTCTACTAACAAAATTATTCCCCCTATTCCTCGCCCGCCCAACCTCCCCCAAACTCAGTCCACCTTCCCATTTCCTCCTCCAAGAGACCCATATTGCAAAGAAAGGCCTCCTCACCCAATACCAAAATCCTGATGGAGTTGCTCTCTCTGGAGGGGAACTCTCGCCCTGATACCACAATGTGGTACTTGCAGGAGTAATCGCCACCATCTTGAGGAAGAAGCAGTTGTATGTGTGTGAAGGTGTTCAGAGAGGAGGGGACATTGATGAGTTGCAGTTGCCTCTTGTCCTTGAAAAACTGGATCTTTGATACATCACGGCTTTCATAAGCTGAACATCTAAGTTTTATGGACTCCTCTCTTCTGTAGCTATCTTTTTCTGGCGAAACAGTTAAGACTGGGGGACGAGGGTGTTCTGAGAAGGAAGTAGAAGGAGTACAGAGAAAGGAATAACAATCTTTGTTAAACACCTCTGTTTCAGGAATTTGGAGCATAATCACCCTACAGTTTAATTATTTTAACAAAACAGAGGTACCTCTGGTTAAGAACTTAATTTGTTCTGGAGGTCCATTCTTAACCTGAAACTGTTCTTAACCTGAGGTACCACTTTAGCTAATGGGGCCTCCTGCTGCCATGCCGCAGCCGCGCGATTTGTGTTCCCATCTTGAGGTAAAATTCTTAACCCAATGTACTACTTCTGGGTTAGGGGAGTCTGTAACCTGAAGTGTCTGTAACCCGAGATACCACTGTAGCCCCTCAAGTAAACCTTGGGCTCTGTAGCTCTGGGTGGGGTCTTGGAATCTCTAAAAGAGAATTCCTGTCAAGCTTCAGGGAATCAGCTTCCTCCCCCTGTGGCAGAAGATAAGCAGGACAAAGGAAAAGGAGTCTTCTTACCAGTTATAAACTTTGAGGATCACAGAGAGAGAACAAACAACACATCTCTCCTGGAAATGGCGGTGCCCCCAAATAAGGATTACACCCCCTTCCGTCACTCCTATGTCTTGTAATCTGAGCTTGTACCCTCTGTGCTTTCTGTTCTGACACTTTCTGAGCTTTCTGTTCTGATCTTGTGCTGAGCAGAGAATGCTGTCCAGAGACTGTGAATCTGTTAACCCTCTCTCTCCCAGTGTTTCTTCTCCTAGCTGTTCCCCATCCAATATTTCCCAGCTTCTGCCTTCTGAACTATGTCCCTGTGCAAACCATGGTTCCACATTTATGTCTTCCGAGTTCAGTTTGCACGTCAGGATGTGCAGAGGAAAAACCTCTTCCTTGTCTGAGTAACTACAGCTGCCCATTCCCCACTAATGAGATGAGAGCGTCCAAGTTCAATACAGTTTGAGACTTTAAGGCACTTCTTCTTATACAGTGGTACCTTGGTTCTTGAACTTAATCCGTTCTGGAAGTCCATTCGATTCCCGAAATCATTCAAAAAGCAAGATGTGGCTTCCGATTGGCTGCAGGAGCTTCCTGCACTCAAGTGGAAGCCGCGTCAGACTTTCAGCTTTTGAAAAACTTCTGAAAACTGGAAGATTTATTCCCGGGTTTTCGGCATTCGGGAGCCGATTTGTTTGGGAGCCAAGCCGTTCAACAACCAGGGTACCACTGTAAATCACAAACACTTGATTGTCACCTTTTAAAATAACCAGGCGGACATTTCCCATGTTTCCCACTCCCTGCCAGACACTGAGACCTTTTGGATCTCCTCCACCAGCACGCAGAAGAAACTCTCTCACCTGTCATGACTACAGAGACGGGAGAGCTCATTGGGGACTGGATCATCTGTCCAGAGTTCTGCACCCAGTATAGGCATCTGTATACTCCAGCAGTATTTTTATTCACAGGGAATGCTGCATAGGGACCTCCTCCTTGATCTGGCAACTCTTTGTAGATCTGATCATGTTGTTTCTTGTAGAAGTTGAATCCTGCCACGTCCATTTCCTCAGGAGCTGAACAGGTCAAGGTAACCCGTTCTCCTGGACTGTAAACAGGTTCCTGTGGTTGCTGAAAAAGTTCAGCAGGTGGGAAGGACGCTGGGTTCCACAGGAAGCAGAGGGAGAGAAGCATCCAAAGATTTAGGGAACAATGTAAAAGGGAAAGGTTTTCTGCTTTCTCACAATTTCCTTTCTTAGACCGACACATACTGTATGTTTCCTTCCATTTCATTAAAGGATTTCTATCCTGCTTTTCATCTGCAGAACGTAGTCTACATAATAACAAATAATCGGAGAGAACAAATCTGTGAAAAATAATCATCAATAAAATAATCACAATGGCTAGTATAATATTAAGGTCAGCGAAGGCCAAAGGGGTAGGTATTAAATTCACCCCATAGTTTCTGCCCACCTGATCTCAGCAGGGAGAGTATTCTGTAGGTAGCAATGGAAAAGGATCTCTGCAGCCCCCAACCATATGGAGCTTTGCAGGCAATATGGTTAAGAGGAGAATCACATCCTCAGAATGGAGAGACTTGGATGGTCTATAAATGGGAGAAGTCAGGCAGTCCATCAGATTACCTGCTTCTGAGCTGCTGAGAGCTTTATAGGCCACAATTGTCCCAGGTGTCAAGTACCCCCCTGAGCATCCTTGCTGCTGCATTCTTCACTAGCGGCCACTTCTGAACCAATGCCGAGGGCAGAGCATTAGAGCAATCCACTTTTTAGGTTACCTGTGCATGGATCACAGTGAATAGGCTGCGAAAGAGCAGGTGGACCTGGTAATATTATTACCCTTGTCACTCAGATGAGTGAGCCTCCAAAACCAGGCTTGAACCCAGACTGGAAATAGTATCTTCCAATCTTCCCTAATTAAACACCTTTAATAGACATGAATTCTTTTAGGACTCTCATTAATGGAGTGGAACAGCAGGTCAAGTTCAGCAAAAACATTTACTTTTGAAATCCTTCCCAGAGATCTGGACATCCTAATGATATCACACAACCTAATGATATCACACAACGGAGAGAACTTTTTGAGTCTTCAGTTAATGAGCTAGCCAAACTTTACTCACCAGGGATGGAAACCTCAATGCTGTTACTCGATTTAGACAGTTGTCCTGCACTGTTTTCTTCTGTGTAGGCACAGACAAATGTTTTCTTTATTTCCTGAAATCCTGCAGTGATTTCCAGGGTATTATTGAAGTCTTCTTGGAGTTTAGTCCACCCACGTTCTGCCTTCATTTCATAAAATAAGAACTTGGCTGCCAGCTGCCCTTCCGGAGGGGAGCATTTCAACTTGATCCGTTGTCCCTGGAGAAAGGTCTGTCTTGGAGGGATAAAGGACAGCTCTGGAGCTGGTGGAGGCAGAACTGCATTGGGGAAAGGGAAGAAGTGCAAGGGGAAAATGCCATTCAGCCACTTCATTAAGTTATTCTCCTGTAGTTTCTCATCCACAAATTCTTTAAATGAGTTGTTGGTTCAAGGTATGCTTGTTTAGTGCCAAGAATGTCTTGGTCCTTCTTAGTCCTGCATCAAACAAATGCTACACACAGATTTCCACAATCTACTTACTTGGGGTCACTATCAAAATCACCTGAACAGCATTCCAATAATTCTATTCCATTAACTGGTGGAACTTTTCAGCAAAACCTTTCGATTTTGGACAAACATAATTTCTCGAGGAAAGCTCACCTTAACAAGCATGTTTGAACCTTGGGTTGCCAGATGTTGTTGGACTGCAACACCCATCAAGCTGCTTGGTGAATGACTGATGGGAGTTGTAGACCAATAATCTCTCTCCCCCTCAATAAGCAAGCAGATAAATGAGAAAAGGAAATAGGACTTTGGGAGGATTACAGAATTTCTGGTGATATTTGAATTTTGTACATATTCAAATTCTATTAATATAAATTCCCCTCCTCTTCCTTTGACCAGCCAAACTGCCCAGACTCAATCCAGCTTCCCAATTCAAGTTCCAAAAGATCCGTATTGCAAAGAAAGGCCTCCTCACCCGATAGCGAAATCCTGATGGAGTTGCTCTCTCTGGATGCGATCTCTTGCCCGGATTCTATAATGTGGTACCTGCAGGAGTAATCTCCACCATCTTGGATAACCAGGTGCAGGGTGTGTGTGATGTTGCTCAGAGAGGAGGAGGAGGAGGAGGAGGGCTTGACTGAATGCAGATCCTGATGGTCCCTGAAAAACTGGGTTCTTGATAAATTACGGGTTTCAGAAGATGAGCACTTGAGTTCCACAGATTCCCCACTTGTATAGACATCCTTCTTTGGAGAAACAGAGAAAACTGGAGCATGAGGAAGGTCTGAAAGGAAAGTTGAAGGAGCAGAGAGAAAGGAAGAGAAGTTTTTGTGGCTAGCTTCTTAAGGACTTCTGTCTCCCAGGAATTCAGAGCATAGCAATGATACAGACTTAAATGGAATAAGACTAGTTCCTATTCTCAGCTAACAGTTGGGATTTGTGTTCTGGATGGGGGTCTAAGAATCTTTGACAGAGAATTCACTATATATGAGATTAGGGCTATAATCTGAGACCGTGTGACTTCCAGACCAATCCCTCCAGCACCTCTCCTTAATATACAGCTATATTAGAAACACAAACCAATGTTATAACACCTGTGCTCTCTCGCCTCCCCTAAGGAACCAGGAGGATGTTGACTTTGTGACTGTATTCAGGGACCTTGCTTTGTGTTCCTTGGACCTGGCAAATTAAAAATAACAGAATGGCTTGGGCAGAATCACCCAGAAGGTTTAGACTTTGCGTGTATCATTCATTCACAAAGAGAATGTTCCTCACCAGCGATCGACAGGACGACCTTGGTGAAGACCAGAATATTCCTCAAGCGCTGTTTCCCGCCATGTAAGCAAAGGCTTACACAGTTCTTCAACACTGGGTCACCAGATGTTGTTGAACTACAGCTGCCATCAAGCAGGCAGGGGATGATGGGAGTTGTAGAGCAGCAACAATATCTGTGCCCCCAAGACTGAAGAACTGCTTAAAATAACCCTGCCCCTTTGCTAGATCACATTAAAGCTCATCTTCACGACAGACTTGAATCTTCAGTATTGTACTCTTTTGGCTTCCCCTAGGAACTATGATGGTGGCAGTTTTGTGACTATGCTGAGAGATCTTGGCCAGAGCTCCTTTGATCTCTCTCACAGTTACAACTACCAAAATGGCTTGGGCGGAGTAGGAGCTATGATCCCCAAGCTGGCTTAGCTTTTGTGCATGCAATTCTGTCACAAAGTGTACGTTTCTCACCAGTGATGGACAGCACAACCTCGTTACTCAGCGAAGACAGGAAGAGTCCTCCTGAACTCTTTTCCCCCAGGTAAGCACAGAGAAATGTTTTGTTTGTTTCCAGGTATTCTGTGGAAACCTCCAAGATATTTTCCGCCTGTTGTCTATACATGACTGGTACACCTCCTCTCTTTTCATAGAAATAGAACCCCGTTGCCCTCTGTCCTTCTGGGAGGGAGCATATCAATGAAGCCAGTTCTCCTCGAGCAAAAGTGTTGTGTGGAGGTGAAAGAGATAGCCAAAGGCCTGATGGACGTGCAGCCACAGTATCTGGGAAACAGAGGGAGATACAATAAAAATACAGTTTGGCCAGTCTCTTAGGATCTCCCCATTGCATTAGATGATTCATGAATCCCTATAACCTTCCACAATACTTCAATTACTGCTTCGGATTGACAGTCCCAACCCATCCCATTCCACCCTTTATTCTAATGCCTCTTAAACTCAAAATCAGATTTGAAAATCTCTCTCTCCTCTCTTCTCCCCTCCAAAAAAACCAAATTGGACCTGGAAATCCCAGACCTGTGCTTAGAAAGCAGAGCATGAAGGGAAGTGTGGGGGATCCCTTTAACTCACCATTCACACCCTTCAGGTCTGGGACTTCAAGATAAGGGACAGGATAA
This sequence comes from Podarcis gaigeae, assembly GCF_964106915.1. NCBI lineage: Eukaryota > Metazoa > Chordata > Lepidosauria > Squamata > Lacertidae > Podarcis > Podarcis gaigeae. The sequence goes on along the minus strand of NC_139689.1, from coordinate 6,008,194 downwards.
GGAACATATAACCACAACAATATATCCACACAGTGGCGTAGCGTGGGGGGTGCAGGGGGGGCCGGCCGCACCGGGCGCAACATCTGGGGGTTAGGGTTAGGGGGCGCAAATCCACGGGTTAGGGGGTGCAAATTACTTGCCTTGCCCCGGGTGCTGACAACCCACGCTACGTCACTGTATCCACATCAGTACTTGAATTTATATTAATTGGATTACCTGCAAGGGCCGTCATCCAGGAAAGAACTGAAAATGAGGCTGAAAGAGAACAGAGGGGGGAAAATGTGATGTTTAGATCATATAAAACATTTTTGGCATCGTTTCAAGTTTCATAATCTAGACTCCTAAATAGCCTCATACACATTTTTTTCCTCCCAAAGCAATATCCCTTAATTTGATGCATTTCTGGAGGTTATGTTCACAAATATATGGATTTATAAGCACACTTTACACCAGAATATTCTTTATTTTAAAATAATAAAAGTATCAACAACAACAACAATGTAAAAAGAACTGTACAAACTGCTTTGATCAGTGGTCATGGTGGAAATGAAAACCCCCATAAAAATTGTGAACCAAGCAAGGGGTTAAGATTGTCAACCACTCCTTCAGAGATTGTGAACAAGCTACCAGCAACAGGTTTTTATTAGATTTTATTTTGTTTTTTTGCAGGAAAGGTAAAGGTTAAAAACAGCCACTTTCCCATGCCAGTGACATTGTGTGGATGCTGTGAAAGATTTGCCTGAGATATGCTCATCCCGCCCTAAAGACCCACCTGGAAACAGAGAACAGAGGCAGAAGATTTGAGTAAACACAGACAGTGGAAACTGGGAAGGGAAGTGTAGATAGGAGGCTCCAGAAGAAGGAGAAGAGTGGGGTTGGAGGGGAGAAGAAAAGGGTCTTACCCAGGAGGACAAAGAGACGGCCAATTTGCTCCATGCTTCAAAGATGGGGTTTAGAAGAAGCGGCTTCAGCAGCAACACTGAGCTAATGCATCTGCAATAGTAATCTTCTTTCCAAACACATTGAGAAGAAACACAGTGGCGTTGCTGAGCATTCTGGGTGCGCCACTGGTGTCAAACGGGGCTGACCACCAGGGTGACCTCAAGAAGAGTTCCCAGCATGCCTTGCAGCACTGAGCTGCTCTGCAGAAGCTGTCATGGCCACTCTCAAATGCAGATGTGGAAGCTGAGAGAAATTGGGTAACTGATAAAATGCTGAGCACGTTAGCACCTACCATAGGGAACATAGGGAAGCTGGGGCTTTTTAAAGTCAATGGGGGATGACAAAAGATCTTTGAAAAACACAAACACTCATTTACAGTTCTCAAGCACAATACACACAGCGTCACACCGGATGGAGGCGCAGCTATTTTGCACAGCATCACACAGAATGAAACGGTCCTCATTCTGGTTTGTGGTCCCCGCTTTCTCTTTTGTGCTTATTTTTGGAAACTGGTTTTTTGGGGGCAGCTCTGTGACACGTAAAGAGCAAGAAGTGGTGACGTGGAGGAGAAGCAGAGGGAGGGCTTGAAAAAAGTGTCCTTGAAGCCAATGCCTTTTTCACGGGAAAAGAGGCAAGGCTGGCAATCTTTCTCCACTTCCTAATGTCACTTCTCATTTCATTCCTCTCTTCGCATTAACCATGGCTTGCATGTCCCTGACTGAGAAATCCCGGACAATCTGCCTCAAATTATTCCGTTCACCTCTCACAGAGTCACAAACCTTTGCAAACTACAGTGCCCTGAATTCTTGGAAGGAAGGAATGTTCTTCAAATGTGATTTGAAGGTATAAGTCTGTACCCAGCCTAAGTTCCTGGAATAAGAAAGCTTCAAACATTTGACTCTGACAATGTGATTTTATATCTATATAAATACACAAGTCTGTAAGCAAGTCCTCCACCCTCTTCACACCCCCAAATGTCAGCTTATTTGATGCAAAGCATGTTGTAAGTGCTTGTGGTCTGGCCTGTGGCCAACAGCTCTTGACCACCGTCACATGTCTTGTCTTATTCATAGACTTTCTCCCACTTCCTCTGACTCTGGGGCTGTGAAAAGTAGATTTTATACATGCACCTCTGCTACACCCAGTCACCAAAGGCTCAACCTATTTAGTGTGGCCCATAGAATCCAAATTTCTAGAATTTTCCACCCCAGTGGGGCAGAATGTTCACGGGGTATGAAGGACTTGCTCACAAATTTACTGACAAAAATTATTCTAGCTAGGAAGTGGAAGGGGCAAGCAGGATATAAAATGGAAGAATTGTATAAAGAGGTGTGGGCTATAGCTATTAATGATAAATTAACATGTGCTATTAAGTTAAGACGGAATATAAGAAATGATTTTGAGGAGGTATGGGGGAAGTTTTTAAAATTTGCATTGTTTAAACGGAAAGGGGTCAAACCATCGCAAGAAGTGTTGAATATTTGGGAGGTTGGATAGTTACAATGGAATGATCTTGGTGGTGGGGTGCACATTTTCATTCTGATTTATTTATGATTATTACTTTGTCAAAAAAAGAAGAAGAAAAGAATTCTAGAACTTGAGAGTTGGAAGGGACTCTGAGTCCAGCCTCCTGCAATACAGGAATCTTAACAAAATCATCCATGACAGACAACCATCCAACCTCTGCTGAGAAACCTCCAAGGAAGGAGAGCCCACAACCTCTCAAAGCAACTACTCTATTCCCAGCTCAAGAATGGAAAGCAAAATACAAGAGAGATGTTTAAAGACTCTCTCAAGGCGAATATTTTAAAAATGTAGTATAAACACTGACAACTGGGAAACACTGGCCTGCGAGCGCTCCAGTTGGAGAACGGCCTTGACCAAAGGTGTCCTGGGCTTTGGAGACACTCGAACTCAGGACGCAAGGGAGAAATATGTTAAGAGGAAGGCACACTTGGCAAATCCACACCGTGATCAAATCCTGCCCAGAAACCAATGTCCCCACTGTGGAAGGATGTGTGGATCCAGAAATTGCCTTCACAGTCACTTACGGACTCATTGTTAAGACCGTGTTCATGGAAGACAATCTTACTATGAGGGATTGGCAAAGAAGAAGAGGATGGTCCTGGATGCTTTCGTTGAGATTCCTGCATTGCAACTCTACAGTTTTATGGTCACATGAGATAGTAGAGAAAATGGACAAAAAGAACGTATTCCTGTACGCAACAGCAGCGGCTAGAATAGTAGTGGCAAAAAAAATTGGAAATCAGAAAAAAATACCTGAATGGTGAGCTAAAATTTGTGAATTTGCGGAGGTGGCAAAACTAACGGCATCAATTGGAAGCTGCTAGAATCAAAAAACTGACAAAGAATGGGCATGCAAACAGGGATATATTGGTTTTGTTTCAGAGCTTAAATTTAACATGCAAGAGCCTGAAGGGCGCAAGGATACAAGAGAACATTACAATACAAACGGAAAAACAAATTTAATAGCTGTTCACATAACAGTTTGCAGAGAAGATCGCAAATGGGTGAAGGGAAGTAACGGGTATAGAGGGAGGAAAGTATAAGGCAGTAATTGGAAAGCTGTAGAGGACAAATACGCGATTTAGGAGCTCAAGAACAAGGAATTAAAAGAAGAAGATTTAAGATAATGAATAGTAAAATAAGGAAATTTGAGAAGAATTTAGTATAAATGAAAACATGAGAGTTAAGTTCTTGCTTCTGTCTGGGTTTCTTTTGGTTGTAAAGTTTTCTATTGTAAAGGTTTATTTTGGTTGTAAAGTCAACCAAAAGTTTGTACATAAAACCAATAAAACAAATGACTAAACAAACAAACAAACAAAGAAGAAGAAGAGATTGTACAGAAAATTAAACTCTGCTGAGCGTATTTCAGGGGCTCCTTAGGCCAATGAATTGGGAAACTGAGGGGAAAGAGAGGCAAATGTGATTTTTTCCAAGGAAAACTGGAAGAAGCCCCCGAATCTTCTGCTTGATGCAGGAGGGGAACCCCAAGCCCTCCTCTGGCCAGAGACCCCCCTAAACCCCTCATGGGCGCCTGAGGGAATTACATGAATAAATGGATTTCTAACGGTGGCTGCTTAGGAGGCCTCCGGATATGAGGAGAAATCCTTCTTTTTCCAGACTGCTCCCCCCCCCCCCTCACAATCAAGAGCCTATAAATTTTATGAAATAAATCAGTTGGCCCTGGGAAGAGGACAAGCAAGAACTTTTTGAATCCCCACGAAAGGAAGAAAAGCCTCATGAGGGAGCAAGCGATGGCCGCCTTCCCGGCCTTGCCAAGGCTCCCCTGGCTCTCCCTGAGGAGAGAGGGGGAGGGGCGGCTCTTCCAGCACTTTCTAGGCCAGTGTTTCCCAACCTTGGGTCTCTAGCTGTTTTTGGACTACACTTCCCATCATCCCTGACCACTGGTGTTGCTTGCTAAGTATCATGGGAGTTGTAGTCCAAAAACAGCTGGAGACCCAAGGTTGGGAAACACTGTTCTAGGCCAGGCTTCCTCAACCTCAGCCTGCCAGATGTTTTGAGACTACAATTCCCATCATCCCTGACCAGTGCTCCTGCTAGCTAGGGATCATGGGAGTTGTAGGCCTAAAACATCTGGAGGGCGGAGATTGAGGAAGCCTTCTTCTAGGGGGAGGAAAAAGGCGGGAAAAGGCCTCGGCCTCTGCTCAGTTTCTTCATATCCCGGCCTGTTCTGAGGAGAAAAAGGGTCCCCTTTCTGAGGAAAGTGTCTCATTTCGGAGGAGAAAAAGCATCTCCTCAGGAACAACCCATTTATTTTATTTATTTATATCTATACACCTCTTAATTGGGAAAAAAAGAACCCTCAAAGCAGTTTACAAAGGAGAAAGCAGTAAAACTGAGAAAGATCCACAGGTGTACTTTGAGACATACAAAAGCTGGAATGCTGAAATAGATTAAGATTTCCTCAGCCTTCAGTCACGGCGCTCCTTAGGTTTACTCTTACTCAATTGTTTTGAGGATGGGTTATAGTAATGCACAGAAGCCATAGCATAAATTAGTAATTGTGCAGGCGATGTGCAGGGAGAGAAGATGAGTGAATTTTGAAACCAAAGTTGGAAAAGTTATTGTACTGAGAGGAGCGAAGGAGGGAGGAAAAGAGAGGGAACGTTTGAGGGGTGGGAAGTCAGTATAAATTATGGTATAAAGAGGAGTGGGATATGGCTATGAATGATAAATTAACATGTGCTATTAAGGTAAGGCAGGGAATATGCAGGAGAAATGATTTTGAGGAGATATAGAAGGTGTTTGCGGAATTTGTACTGCTTAAACGGAAAGGGGTCAAACCATCGCAAGAGGTGTTGAAATTTTGGGATGCTGGATCGTTACAATGGAAAGATCTCGGTGGTGGGGCTGAACATTTTTATTCTGATTTATTTATGATTATTACTTTGTCCAAAAAAGAGAGAAAAGAATTCTAGAACTGAGTCCAGCCCCCTGCAATGCAGGAATTTTAACTAAAGCATCCATGGCAGACGTTCATCCAACCTCTCCTTAAAAACCACCAATGAAAGGAGTCTGTTCCATTGTCACACAGCTTTCACCCTCAAAAAGTTACTCCTGATGTTGAGTCAGAATCTCCTTTCTTGTAACTTGAAGCCTTGCTTTGGGCCCTACCCTCCAGAGCAGGAGAAAAAAAGCTTGATCCATCTCCCACGTGACAGAACTTTAGATATTTGAAGATCATCTTTCTTCTCAGTCTCCTCTTTTCCAGCCTAAACATACCCAACTCCCTCCAAACGATTTCTCCTAAGCCTTGGTTCCCAGACCCTTGATCATCTTGGTTGCCCTCCTTTGCCCACTTTCCAGCTTCTTGATATCCTTCTTAAATTGTGGTGCCCAGAACTGGACACAATACTTCAGGTGGAGTTTGACCCGGGCAGAAGAGGGTGATACTATGAGCTCCCTTGATATGGACGCTGTACCTCTATTGATGCAGCCTAGAATAGCATTGAGGGATGCGGGTGGTGCTGTGGGTTAAACCACAGAGCCTAGGACTTGCCGATCAGAAGGTCAGCGGTTCAAATCCCCATGACGGGGTGAGCTCCCGCTGCTCGGTCCCTGATCCTGCCAACCTAGCAGTTCGAAAGCACGTCAAAGTGCAAGTAGATAAATAGGTACCACTCCAGTGGGAAGGTAAACGGTGTTTCCGTGTGCTGCTCTGGTTCGCCAGAAGCGGCTTAGTCCTGCTGGCCACATGACCCAGAAGCTGTACGCCGGCACCCTTGGCCAATAAAGCGAGATGAGCGCCGCAACCCCAGAGTCGGTCACGACTGGACCTAATGGTCAGGGGTCCCTTTAGCTTTTTTTAAGAATAGCATTAGCTTTTCTTCTTTTTCTTTTTCTGCCGTATGCCCCCGCTGACTCATGCTAAGCCTGTGGTCTACTAAGACCTCTAGATCCTTTTCACATGTACCCCCAGCAAGCCAGATGCCCCCAGCTTATACAGTGGTACCTCAGGTTACATATGCTTCAGGTTACATACGCCTCAGGTTACAGACTCCGCTAACCCAGAAATAGTGCTTCAGGTTAAGAATTTGCTTCAGGATAAGAACAGAAATCATGCTCCGGCAGCACGGCAGCAGCAGGAGGCCCCATTAGCTAAAGTGGTACTTCAGGTTAAGAACAGTTTCAGGTTAAGTACGGACCTCCAGAACGAATTAAGTACTTAACCCAAGGTACCACTGTACTGATGCAGCTGGTTACTTCTGCCCAAGTCAGAACCTGACATTTGTCCCTATTGAAATTCTAGCAGAGCACACCTACACACCCACAACCAAACTCACAAATAAGGCTCCAAACAGCTCAGACAAGCAACCAGCCTTAATCCAAAAGACACAAGCTCACTCTCTTCAGCCTCCTCTGCCAATCCCTCGCAAACGCCCATGTTTACAAGTCCTCCATCATTCTTGTGTTTCTGACTAGCTGATGCTTCAGACCCCAGAAGGATCTATTGGAGACTCTTTGCTTTCACCTGCTGGTTGGCTGAAGTATTGAGAGTCTATTTTAAATTTGTCGCTGCTGCCACCTGTTGCAGAGTTTATGCTGCAACACTCTCACAATTTGGCATCTATGTTGGAACACGCAATCTCTCAGATTGTATCCTTGGATTAACCTTGACAAGGCCAGAGGACATAAACTTCCACTGGCACATCTAGCTATTGCAATTCCTTTTCTTTAATAATAATAATAATAAATTTATTATTTATATCCCGCCCATCTTGGCAGTTTACAGAATATCTAAAAACATAATAAAAACATCAAGTCTTTAAAACGTCCCTATATAGGGCTGCCTTCAGATGTCCTCCAAAAGTCAGATAGGTGTTTATTTCCTTGATATCTGAAGGGAGGGCATTCCACAGGGAGGGTGCCACTACCAAGAAGGCCCTCTGTCCCCTACCTAGAACAAGGCTGCGGGAACATGTAGCCTTCCAGTTGTTGTTGGACCAAAATGTATCTGTCCAAGCTAGCATGGTCAATGGTCAGGGGATGATTGGGGGGGCTGTACTTGGATATGTCAGAAGATTTAAATGAGAATGGAAAAGGCCCAATTGCCTTCTAAACCCGGCCCGTGGATGGTCTGGGAATCTGCGTGTTTTTACATGAACAGAATGTGTGCTTTTATTTAAAATGCATCTCTGTTTATTTGTGGGGCATAGGAATTCGTTTGTATTTTTTCCTTCAAAATATAGTCCGGCCCCCCAACAAGGTCTGAGGGACAGTGGACCGGCCCCCTGCTGAAAAAGTTTGCTGACCCCTGCTCTTGAGGAAAGTGCTGCAGAAGTTGAGCCAAGCCGTATGCTGGACTAGGCAGGGGAAGGCAGAACACTGCCCTCTTCCCTGACCCCTTCCACCCCATCTCCCTGGTCGTAAATCCCCATCTGAATATTTTAATCTCCCCGATGGCTCATTCTTCTTCAGAATCTCTGTATCCTTCTGCTCTCTTCTTGCCCTGAAGGGGAATGTTGTTGTAGAGACCTTCCTCCTGGTCTTCAGCCGGTTTCGCTCCGCTCTCCATCCATGATTGCGATATTGGGGGCTGCGGCAGAGCAGGGGGCGGCAAGGCAGTAAAAGGCGTCTGAGTCCTGAAAAGGAGAAGGAAATTGAGGGACATGTTCAATGAATGATGATCCACCCAAGGCTGTTGGCAGCAAATTGAAGGTTTGCATCATCCAGTTTTCACAGCAGCCAGCTGGACACTCCTGGGTAACTCACAAACAGGCCACCATCCTCTTTTGTTTATCTCCAGTGCACAGCAATTCAGAGGTAGACTGCTTCTGCACAATGAAGATCTACTTAGCTGTCATGACTAAAATGTTTTGGCAGAATATGCTTCACGAATGTACCTCTTTTCAAAAGGCATCTAAACCACATCCTGTAGCAGCCAATTCCATAGCTCAGTTTCTATTTCTTTAAATAGAAATTGGGGGGGGGGCAGTTATTGTATTGTCAAAGGTTTCATGGAGGAAGTCGTGATGGTTTCAGTATGAAAGACAGAAAGAATCTCCCAATCCCAGCCATGAATGGAGGGGGAAATAACCTCGCTAAACTATTTTATTTTATTTTTAAATGTTTCCACAGTTTCCGTCCCAGTTTCTTACACAGAGAAAATGCACAGCAGCTCACAGCAAAGGTGAATGGCCAAGTAACTCAATGAATCCCCCTTTTGTGAGAAGTCCAAACTGCCATCAAGGCATCTGTCTGAGGACAGAACCATGTAGCAGGAGCTGCCTGCCCTCCTGGGTCCAGAATAGACATTAGAATAATAGCATCATAGAGCTGGAAGGGACCCCGAGGGTCATCTAGACCAACCTCCGGCAATGCAGGAATCCTGCTCTGCTCCCTTCGCCCCTTCTGCCCCCACTTTCCCTGCCCCTTTGCTCTGTAGCTGTCCCAGCCACATCACCCCTTAAAGACATCTTCCCTTCTCTCCAACATGTCAATCATTTCCCCCTCCTGATTCAGGTAGGTAGCGGTGTTGGTCTGACGCAGTAGAAATATATTTTTTAAAATTGTCCAGTAGCACCTTGGAGACCAACTGAGTTTGTTCTTGGTATGAGCTTTCATTTGCATGCACACTTCTTCAGATACACTGAAACAGAAGTCACCAGACCCTTATATATAGTGAGAAAGGGAGGGGTATTACTCAGAAGGGTGGTGGGAATGGGTGATTGGCTGATAGGTGTCGACTGTTTACCACTATCAGCCAATCATCCATTCCCACCACCCTTCTGAGTAATACCCCTCCCCACCCTCTCACTATATATAAAGGTCTGGTGACTTCTGGTTCAGTGTACCTGAAGAAGTGTGCATGCACATGGAAGCTCATACCAAGAACAAACTTAGTTGGTCTCCAAGGTGCTACTGGACAATTTTTTAATTTTTTAAATGTATTTCTCCCTCCTTATCTGCCATCCCAAAGCCTGTCCTTCTTCCTGGATAGCTCAGTTGGCTAGAGCGTGGTGCTGATGATGCCAAGGTTGCAGGTTTGATCCCCCTAAGGGGCAGCTGCATTTCCCTTCATTGCAGGAGGGTTGGACTAGAAGATCCACTGGGTCCCTTCCAATTCTACAATTCTATGATTCTTCCTGTGGGGTCTCTTTGCTCCTTTTTCTGCCTGGGACACACCCCTCTGCCTGTTCCTCCAGTCGCCTTTCATCCTTTTATCTCCCAGCCAACAGGACGTTGTCCCTCTCTTGACTGATATTTCCAGGTTGCCAGGCTCTGGGTTCAAGTTTTCCTCCCCTCTGGAAACTCCTTGCAGGTTTGTGGGAGCTCTTCGCCTCTAACCATGTTCAAAACTTTAAGAACTGAACTGCTGCCTGAGGTGGCTCTTTCGCTCCTCCCTTCCTCCTTGTGTGCCACGACCATTGTTATATTGGTCGGCCAGTCTAGGAACACTTTTTGGAAGAAATGCTTTAAATAAATAAGAAATTATGAAGACACACATCACATCAGTGTTATACCAGCATTAGTTGCCATTACCTCTGAGGCTTCCTAGTGGCGCTGAACATTTCAAGGTACTCGGAATTTGCTTCTTCCCTGTTTTCCTGTTCGGATTTCAACGCTTCCAAAGTGGAAATGGAGAGAGAAAAGAGAAGAAATATGGTGAGACAGGGCTGGTCCTGAAAATAAACCTCTTATGGCTGGGAGTTCCACAGGACAGACACAGGCAAGGCTCCCTCCCACACCCTAACCACATACAATTTGAAGGAAGACAAAATAAATGCTTGCTTTTAACCAACACTGCTTCCATGACCACCACTCTCGTGACGTAGAGAAGAGCACCATCCCCTAATAGGAAATGACAGGAGAGGGCCACAGTTCCCAGCATCACCTACCTCTATTCCTTCTCGTGCAGTAAAAAGCAAGAGGGACCATCAGGATCGCCAGTGGAACTGCCAAACATGCATATAGCAGGGGTGGAGAAGAGGAATTTGGTGCCCAAACTGCAGAAAGGAAAGAAGGAGATTCAGCTGTTGGTATGAATAATTGGGGGGGGGAGGGAGGGACTCCATTGTAGCCATTGCTGTTGAAGACACAATAACAGTAATTCACTGAAGTTAAAAACACAGTGGTCATACAAGCTAATATCACCATCTGTTTATAATGCCTGTTTTAATATAAAATAGGATTTGTTTTGCAAATTAAAGTGCATGTGAAGACAGGCTCCAAATAGGGGGTCCGACAGTCAAGAAGGCGGTTTCTGCATATTATTATTATTATTATTAGTAGTAGTAGTAGTAGTAGTAGTAGTAGTAGTAGTAGTAGTAGTATTGAAATTATATGCCACCCTATACCCAGAGGTCTCAGGGTGGTTCACAGAAAAGATCACAACATACATAATCAGAATAAACACCCCACCCCCCAGAAAAGAGCTACATCTTAAAGGGTATGGGATGTCAAACAGATCAACCAAAGGTCTGGTTAAAAAGGAACGTTTTTGCCTGGTGCCAAAAGGTGTATAATGAAGGCACCAGGCGAACTTACCTGGGGAGAGCATTCCACAGATGGGAACCACTGCACACGCTGTAGAGAGAAGTGAGGGGCAGGTGGGGCTTGGGAAGGGGACTCTGACCCTCAACCTCTGCTGCCTTGCGGGATATCTTGGGGAGAAGAAAAGGCTCAAGAGGAAACTCTAAAAAGTCCCTAAGGCGGTTGGACGGGGCCTTGTACTCCTTCTGGCAACTCCTGCAGCCAAGGTGGTGCCAAACGTATTGCTTTCCTTTCCTTTGGACCCCATCAGCTGTGGGAATGTTCAGGGTGGCAGGAGAGGATATATTGTTTATTAATATCCTTCTTAACTTATGCTAGCAAGTTCCTTTACTTAGCAGAGTTGCATTCCCCCTTTTTACATGTACAGCAGATAGGTGGTTGCAGGCTCGTGCGAGCCTCTCGCTATTATACAATTCGTTCTGTCTTCGGATTGAATTGTACGTTCCTGGTAAGTTCCCTTGAATCCCTCTTAAAAGAATAAAGACGCCACAATCTTATTCAAAGTCAATAAAAGAAGTTTACTTACATCAGTTCACAGTTGGATTCCTGAAGGCAGACTTAGTTACAAATATGTACATGTGGAATCTACCCCATAAGGAGGAATAATCCCAGTGCTTCTGCTAGCAGAGCAGTCTTAGCTACAAGCTGGTCAAAAGAGGAAGGAAGTCAAAAAAGGGAAAGGTTGCTGCGTGACTTGTCCTTTTGTTACCTGGACAGGTTAGGTCACACCCACCTTCTATCACATGTGAAGGGAAGGATGCTCCAGCCAGGAGGACCAGGAAGTTTCGACTGGCTGGAGCAAACATCCCCTCGCATGTCTTCTCTAGCATTTCAATGAATGTTGTACTTGACTGCCTTTCATGGATTACACCCCACAAAGCCTATGGGGGGCTTTGAACTCAAACATCAAAGGGGGGAGGGTCCCAACGCTAAAGCAGACCCTAACCCCCAACTATTGCCACCAGTTGGAAGCTACTCACCTGTGAGGTACACCTTCTGACTCCACGGAGAGACGATCCACCCCCTGCTCGTTTTTTCCTCATACCTGCAGGCAAATTCCCCGGTGTGGTTGAGCTTAGCCTTCAGGATGTTGACAGACACACCTGCGGAGGCACCCCCATGTTCTCTGGAGAACCGCAGGGACCCACCGCTGTCGGAGATCATCTCAACACCATCCCTGAAGAAATGGAATCTTTTCTCCACGCTGCCTCCTTTGGCCGAGCAAGTGAGGAGCAAGGGGTCTCCTTCGTTCACCACTCTGGACGAAGGGTCCGTTTTCAGTACTGGAGGAGGAAGAGGATCTGGAGGAGCCAGTCACAAAGGAGAAGGGGTTAGGAGGGACCGCAAGATTAGGAAAAGCTGTGGCTCAGTGGCAGAGCGTCTATCTGCTTGTCCTAGATTCAATCCCTTGCATTTTCAGGTAGGGCTGGGAATTCCTCTCAGCCAGCAGCATGTGGGAGGAGTTCCCATATGGGACCAACTCAAGCCCTCTTCTGTAACTCTAAGCTAAAGCCTGCCTTCAGGGATCCAACTGTGAACTGAATGTGAGTAAACTTCTCATTGCTTTAAAAAGGAGACCGTTGTGTCTTTATTCTTTTAGGAGGGAATCCAAGGGGTCTTACCAGGAATAATAGAACTTAAGAGATTCTAACAAATCTGCAAGTCGCTTCCTGCTGTGTAAAGAGGGGGGTGTACTCTGCCAAATGAATAAACTAACCAGCATGAGTTAGGAAGGATAATATTTAATCAAAAAAATCCTCTCCTGCTACCCACAACCTTCCCACGTGATTCAGCATAAGGGAACTTCCTGACTTCCTGAATCAAAATGATTGAGGCTGAGGTCCACATAGATGGACTGGGGCAGTCCAGTATTTTGCCCAAGCTGAGGGACAGAGTTTGTGGGTTTGGGGCCAGTATGAATCATTATTGCTTGGAATGATGGGGACTGAAGTGGAGGAGATGGGGAACATGGAAGTACTGACACAAAAGTTTCCAGGAAGATGTAGACAAGCCTCACCCCTCCGCTGATGCAACGGAAAAGTCTTATAGTAGGAAGCCTGAGAACATCACACTTGGGGAGTAGGAAATGAGAAGGGACCTCTTTCACTGTTGTGTCCTTAAAGGTAAAGGGACCCCTGACCATTAGGTCCAGTTGTGTCCGACTCTGGGGTTGCGGCGTTCATCTCACTTTACTGGGTGAGGGAGGTGGTGTACAGCTTCCGGGTCATGTGGCCAGCAGGACTAAGCCGCTTCTGGCGAACCAGAGCAGCGCATGGAAACACTGTTTACCTTCCTGCCAGAGTGGTACCTATTTATCTACTTGTACTTTGACATGCTTTCGAACTGCTAGGTTGGCAGGAGCAGGGACCGAGCAGCGGGAGCTCACCCCGTCGTGGGGATTCAAACCGCCGACCTTCTGATCGGCAAGTCCTAGGCTCTTTCTCAACCTGTGGGTCCCCAGATGTTGTTGGACTACAACTCCCATCATTCCTAGCCAGCATGACCAGTGGTCAGGGATGATGGGAGTTGTAGTCCAACCACATCTGGGGACCCACAGGTTGAGACCCGCTGTTCTAAAACATCTCCCTGAATTCCTACTCATGAGTAATTTTTAAACTTCCCTTCCTCTCCCTTTGTTATTTCTCTCACACCCCTGGTGGCAGGGACATATTTTATTTTGGACATACCAATGTTAAATATTTTATGTTAGCCGCCCTGAGCCTGGCTTTGGCCATGAAGGGCAGGATATAAATAAAAGTTGTATTATTATTATTATTATTATTACATATACTGATGGTGTTGCGGAAACAAAACACTGAAGAAAAGAGGGGTGTGGAAAGGTTACTCATATGAAAAGATCGAATGGAAAAGCCTGCTTCTCAGCATGTACTGTATTTTTCGCTCTATAAGACGCACCAGACCACAAGACGCGCCTAGTTTTTGGAGGAGGAAAACAAGAAAAAAAACATATTCTGAATCTCAGAAGCCAGAACAGCAAGAGGGATCGCTGCGCAGTGAAAGCAGCAATCCCTCTTGCTGTTCTGGCTTCTGGGATAGCTGCGCAGCCTGCATTCGCTCCATAAGACGCGCACACATTTCCCCTTACTTTTCAGGAGGGAAAAAGTGAGTCTTATAGAGCAAAAAATATGGTACTTGGATTCTGCTAAGCACATTTTCTCGCCCAAAGTCTGCCTGGGCTCCTGCTTGCCCTTTGCAAGAGACATACCCCGGAAAAGGAGGCCTCACCCATCACTGCAATATGGATGGAGTTGCTTCCCTGCGATTGCTCTCTCGATTGTATAGCATTGTAGGTACAGGAATACTCGCCGCTGTCCTGGGGAGACAGGCGCAGGGCATGTGTGAATGCCCCCCCAGTGGGCGGAGGCTTCTGGAAATACAGTATCCATTGGTGACTGAAAAAGGTGACTCCGGATATGTTACGATGGTCAGGAGCGGAGCATGTGAAGTTTATCATTTCGCCAGTTCTGTAGATATCTTGTGTGGGGGACACAGAGAATCTGGGGGGAGGAGGGTAGCCTGAGAACAAAGGGGAGGAACACAGAGAAAGTTGGAGGAATGGATCAGGAAATACACATAGGAAATTGTCAGGTCTAAGGATAGACGGATCTGTCAGATTCGGTTTTACTGTGTTTCTCATTATTCCAGTTCTCTACATTTCTACAGGAATTCACAGTGCGGTTTTTAAGAAACTTCATGAAAATGGAAAACGAGCAAGGTCCCAACCAAAGAAAAATGGCAACTTAGGTTGACAGAATACAGTGGTCCCTTGGTTCTCAAACACCTTGGTACTTAAACAACTTGGAACCCAAACACTGTAAATCTGGAAGTAAGTGTTCCAGTTTGCGAACTTTTCACGGAAGCCAAACATGCTCCGTTTTGAGTGTTACACTGAGGTCTGTCTGTTTTTGCTATTCTTTTGCCTTTTTGTTTTTGTGGCACTTTTTGTTTTGTTTTTGTGACTGTGTGGAACCCAGTTCGGCTACCCATTGATTGATTGTGTGACTGCAGTACATTGTTTATTGCTTTCATTTTATGGATCAGTGGTCTCATTAGATATGAAATTCATGTTAAATTCTGTCTTAGGGGTTGTTTTTTAAAGTCTGGAATGGATTAATCCATTTCGCAATACGCAAAGTGCACCTTGGTTTTGGAACGCTTTGGTTTTGGAACAGACTTCTGGAATGGATTAAGTTTGAGAACCAAGGTACCACTGTAAGCACAACTTGCAGACTTCACATATAGAATAAGAGAACAAGAAGAACATACGCTTAAAGAAGACTGGAAAACGTTTATTGAATATATGGGAAATAACTGTGTACACCTGAAAACATTGGCAGCATTAAGATAAATTCAACAGTGTAAATAAGTTTTGATGGATGCAATAATGGAAGACTGAATGGCATAGTTTTGTAAAATATGCAGGGATTTGTGATATGTAAAATGAACCATGGTAAGAGAAGAAGTGAAGTCGTTGATATCTTAAGGATGTAAAATGAGTACAGTGGTACCTCAGGTTACATACGCTTCAGGTTACATATGCTTCAGGTTACAGACTCCACTAACCCAAAAATAGTACCTCGGGTTAAGAACTTTGCTTCAGGATGAGAACAGAAATTGTGCTCCGGCGGCAGGAGGCCCCATTAGCTAAAGTGGTGCTTCAGGTTAAGAACAGTTTCAGGTTAAGAACAGACTTCTGGAACAAATCTTAACCTGAGGTACCACTGTACTTTAAATTGTAAAACAGAAAATTTAATAAAATTATATAAATATATAGAAAATTCATCAGCATCTTCATGCAATTTTCTCCCCAAAAAACACATTTTTGTATGCCGTTTGGACTAAAATACCAATTTTGGAAAACAATTTATTCTAACGTTAGGCACTTTTGTATCATAAGGTCACAGCCCGCCCAATCTGCAATCACCCAGCCAGCGATCAAACGCTAGCCCATACTGTGAACAGCACAAACACTCTTACTTGCAGCCAGGTATTCCAAAGGTCAAACAAACTGTTGCAGCACAAAGCACACACACCTGCCAGCTGGGAGGGCAGACCAGGCAAGGCCCAGGATGGTGCCAAGACAGCCCCTCCCTGTTTCTCTGTGGGTCTGAATTAGGGAACTTCTCGTTAAAATCCAAGCGAAATGGAGTTTCTCCCTGGTTAGGCCACTGGTCCACCTTGATCAGAGTTGTCTTCATGAACTGGGTGCGACTCTCTAAGATTTCAGGCAGGGGCCTTCTCCATCCCTACCTAAAGGTGCCACTGTACCCATGAGTCAAAATGTTCCCATAAGACAGTCCGTGGGTTGAGGCTTACAGTCGAATAGAAAAGGGAACACAAGGACGCCGACTTTACTAGCTGAACTATTCATAGAATCATAGAATAGAATCATAGAATCCTAGAGTTGGAAGAGACCACCAGGGCCATCGAGTCCAACCCCCTGCCAAGCAGGAAACCCCATCAGAGCACTCCTGACATATGGTTGTCAAGCCTCTGCCTAAAGACCTCCAAAGAAGGAGACTCCACCACACTCCTTGGCAGCAAATTCCACTGTCAAACAGCTCTCACTGTCAGGAAGTTCTTCCTAATGTTTAGGTGGAATCTATTAAGAGACTCCATCGCTCAGGAGCCACACCAGCCACACTCTTCAAACCAGACCAACACTATTGTGGTGTGTGTGGTTTCTGCAATCACTCAAAACGTAGCCTCGACTTACCGCCGTGCTTCTGTTCTTTCTATTGTTAGAAGAATTCGAAGATCTCAGATATAAAATAAATGTTCACAAATGTACAAGGCAAACACATATAAACCATGTGTCTGAAATAGTATCAGAGAGCAATCCTGAAGCCATTTTGACTTTCCCAATGACCTCAGATATTCCTCTGCAGTAAGGGAGGCAAATGGGGAAAGCCTTCCAATTCTCTTTTCGCTTACAAATCCTGTCTTAAAAGGCTCATAGGGTGAGTCTGTGACCTGGATTCAGGAATTAAAGTATTAAACATCACAAAAGAATGGCCAGGCTGCCCAGGTAATGCAATCAGTGACCATTATCAGGATTTCTGCTGTAGACAGCCTCCTTCTGCGATGTATGCATGGTATTTTGGGAGTGGTCTCTGGCTACAGGGTGGGCAGTTTCAAAAGTCTATATAAGGGCTTGCATACCATTGTTCTGGGTCCCTTCTGCATGTGGTGAGTGGGGACACTATTGCAACAGTTTTAATAAAGATCAGTCTTACTAGCCGCTTTGTTTCTCAATATACTCTGGTTGGCCTCTGTAATTTTCTCCTACCAATAGGGAGCCCATGTAAGGACTCTATACGGGCTCTTGCATACCCCATAAGGGAAAAGGAACAGGGTTTTTTTTCTTATAACACTATCTTTGAACAATGCCTAGAGAGAACTAGACAGGGGTTATGTGTCCCTGTTGGTTCTGCTGGATTTCTTGGGGGCTTTTGATACCATCAACCATGGTATCCTCCTGGGCTGCCTTGCTGGGGTGGGACTGGAGGCCCTGTTTTACAGCTGCTCTGTTCCTTCCTTCCTTCATGTCCTCCATGCTATTTAACATTTACATGAAACTGCTGGAAGAGGTTGTCCAGAATTTGAGGGTTCGGTGTCACCAGTATGCTGATGACACCCGGTATATATATTATGAAAACAGCATACAAAAATGCATTATATCGGAGAAGATTCATCTGCAGAAATGTGTATGTTAGGCAAAATTGTATAAGAATGGGTATATCACGAGAAATCCACACTTTAAAGCTGATGAATTTTCACGAGGACTTAAAAACATCAGAAGCCGGATGTGAAAACATGGGGAATTTGAGATTGGTAAAATGAAAAAAACAGCTGAAAATGGCAGATTGCCCGTCTCTCATACAACTTTAGGAGACATTTGGAAATGAAATTAGATGTTTATGCTAATTATTTACTCTAATCGTTAAAAAAGACTAACCCAACCTTGGGCAATTGGGTTTATCCACCACCATATATAATTTCTGTAATGGGCCAGTTTTATCGAGTTTATGCATCAAAACAAAATTCCACTACCAGCTTTTCAAATAAAGGCCTCTTTGTATGAAAAAGACTTTTCCATTCACCTCCCCAACCCATTTTTCAGTTTTACTTCATTCCCACCCACACCCTCGTTTCCGCCTCCCAGATTCTGGGTTTAAATGTTCTTTTTGGTGTGGCAAGTTGAAAATTGTTATTTTGCAAGCAATTCTGGATTTAGTTATTTCACATTCAATTTCTGGATTATTCTTCCCCTTCTATTTATAGACTTCTTACACAAGGATTTAAGAGTATGAGTGGGTGCAATTAGTGCATTACTTGCTGTCAGGGGTTCGGCAGTCCTGACACTTGCCTTAATTATACAGCAATAGAAATGAGCTTTTTAATCAGCCATTGGAATGGGAAAAAAATCAGAGATAACACCCCCCATCTACCCCATGATTCATTCCATCCTATTTAAACTCATTCCACCATTCTCCAAGTTGACATTGCTAAGTACAGGATCTGTTTCGTTATTTTATTTTTCCTTTTCTTTACACACAAGGCGAGTACCTTATCAAATTAAGATAGAGTGTACAAGTTTTTAAATCTCAATTCAGCTGTCTCAA
Source organism: Podarcis gaigeae (assembly GCF_964106915.1). Lineage (NCBI taxonomy): Eukaryota > Metazoa > Chordata > Lepidosauria > Squamata > Lacertidae > Podarcis > Podarcis gaigeae. The sequence continues at coordinate 5,989,568 of NC_139689.1, read as the reverse complement.
AGAACTTGTAATCTCTATTATATTTGCAGAAAAGCAATGGGGAAATGCAAATATGAAACTCCACCTTCTGACACCTTTTTCATACAGCATAAAGAATGCTGGTTCTGATTTATGGTATAATAATTTATGGTATAATGATAACCATAAATTATATGCCAGTAACTTTTTTCTTTTGAATTCTGGTGCTGGAGGAGACTCTTGAGAGTCCCATGGACTGCAAGAAGATCAAACCTCTCCATTCTGAAGGAAATCAGCACTGAGTGCTCACTGGAAGGACAGATCCTGAAGCTGAGGCTCCAAGACTTTGGCCACCTCATGAGAAGAGAAGACTCCCTGGAAAAGACCGTGATGTTGGGAAAGATGGAGGGCCCAAGGAGAAGGGGACGACAGAGGACGAGATGGTGGGACAGTGTTTTCGAAGGGACCAGCATGAGTTTGACCAAACTGCGGGAGGCAGTGGAAGACAGGAGTGCCTGGCGTGCTCTGGTCTACGGGGTCACAAAGAGTCGGACACGACTAAACAACTAAACAACAACAACAACTTCTTTTAGTTTGCTCTGTGTTAATTTGAGTTAATGGGTTGTCTCCAATCTTAGTCACACGTGGAGAAGACCCACTGAAGGCAGTGGCCTGCAGCCTTGAATTTGCTGCCGCTATCGAGAGCCCCACCTTATTCCTGCAAAGTTCCTTTCTCTGCTTTTAGCAACTGATGAACAGGCAGAAATCCAAAAGGGGAAGATAGGCTATTCAACATGCTCTGGAAAGCTCCACCTGTTGATTTCTACCTGTTTCAGAGCTGCTAAATGATCAAGAGTCGTCTCAAATTGCTTAAAGCGTGATTCCTAACTGTACCACCTATCCAAGGCGGGCTGAAATTGTCAAAGCAGGAACCAGAAGTCAACTTTACCTGCAGAGGCCGATCCCCAGAGGTGGGTCAGGAGAGAGACTGGCAGGAAAGAAGAGAAGAGAAAAGACATGAGGAACTGGGGAGGGGAGATATTGACAGGTGGGGAGTTTTCTATCTGAGAGAGAGAAGGGAGGTCTCAAACCTGTCACCAATGTCACAGATGCCATGCTTGCTCAGTGTTTCTTGAAAGCTGGTTCCTCAGCTCATCGCTGTCTTCTGCCCAAAAAGAGGTTGCAAACTAGACATACCTGATTCTATTATTTCCCAACCCAAAAGACCAAGCCAGGAAATGTATGGGCAGGTATACACCCACACGGCACTACCGGCCCCTGCCCACAAGTCAGCTCGGGGGCCTTGGAGACAGCCTAGATGTTGTTTAACACTGTCAACAGCAGCTAACCACATCCAAGCCTCTTGTGGCTTCACCTCCCTCACCCACAGAAGCTTCTTCAGAATTGACAGCAGCGTGGGCCTGGAAGTAAGGAAGAAACTGCATGCAGCTGACTTGAAAAATTGAAAACCAACTTTTCACCACGCATCATGCCGAGACATTGTGTGGGGGGTGAGGGTGGGTGTCTTGTACTAGGCCTTGTTAACAGAGATACAGAAAAAATAGGGGTGGTTTGCTTTTGCTGCCCAGCTACCCCAAGGAACTGAGCCCCCTAAGTCCCTGATCGGTCAGAGATGAATGGATGGAGGTAGGAGGCAGTGAAAGCAAGGTAGGTCTTTATTTTTCTGTTGCAACAGAGTTCCCTCCCCTCTTTGCGTGGCAAGAGAGACCCTGAACCAAGACGAAACATCTCTTTTAAGAGTTTGACCAAACTGCGGGAGGCAGTGGAAGACAGGAGTGCCTGGCGTGCTCTGGTCCAGGGGGTCACGAAGAGTCGGACACGACTAAACGACTAAACAACAACACAAATTTTGGTGTGAAGGAGGACATCCGCTCTACAAACAGTCGGAAATTACTATATCACACCTAAGTTGGGGTTACTGTGGCTCAGGCAGGCCAAGGTGTGATATTCCTGAGGATTTAGCAAGTTTTGCATAGTTCCAGACACAGTTTACACAAAACATTGGCATTTGATATGACAATCAAGATGCCTGTCAGACATCCCTCAGTGCAATCCATCAATTGGCTAGCAATGTAGGACCCAACTTGTCCAGAAGCCTCTTCAGTTTCTTCTTCTGTTGTTAGATGGAAAGAGAATCTCACTGTACAACAGCCCCTCCTCTTCAACCGGCTGGAGCTCATTCTCCATCACTGGTCCTGAGGAAGTTGCAGCAGAACAAAAGGGGAGGAGGGCATAGGTGGCACCTGAGCCCTGTGAAAACAGAAGAAACTCAAATGTGCCGTTGCTCACCAATTAAACCAGAAAGGGCCCGTTGAGAATGAATCTTTTCTCCCACTTTTTAGAGCTTCTTTACAAATGCAAAGGGATTAGGTGTTAAAGATATAAATGTGAATAAAATGTAATGTTTACACAGTTCTTGGCCTATGTTAGGGACTTGAAAAAGACAGGAACGCCTTGCTAGTTTGTTTAGAGCAATGCGTTACTTTGTATTTGTCGACATTTTATTTTGTAACTAGTTTAAGACAGTTTTGCAGCAAAACATTCTTGTGGTAAAGCTTATTTGTTTCTACTCTGCACAAGGTCCAGATCAGGGAATTTCAGTCAGATAGCAAACATTCAGCTCTCAGGAAATGTCTTCAAGGAACCCAGGGAATTGGATTTATTTGATATGGCGGGCAAAACAATGGCCAGCACCTTCTGATAATCAAGAACTGCCCTGCTAAGTCAGCTCAAGGGCTGATCTAGCTCAGTTTTGTGTATTTTGCTTAACACCAGGTCTGTATTCATATCCAATTACTCATAACCTTGGATGAGCAGTGAGCGTGCACTGGCAAATATCCCCTTACAACAGGCATAGGCAAACTCGGCCCTCCAGATGTTTTGGGACTACAGCTCCCATCATCCCTAGCTAACAGGACCAGTGGTCAGGGATGATGGGAATTGTAGTCCCAAAACATCTGGAGGGCCGTGTTTGCCTATGCCTACCTTATGAACATGCACCATTTAACACCAGGCAGTCAAATGCCCCCTGGGACACTCACAAGCAGCTATGAAGAGGACAAACCTATGTCTTGTCTTTGGACACAGAACTGCCAGCTGGTTCCCAGTGTTAATAACTATTCATGGACATCTCTGTCCATGTAATCAGCTAATATTCTTTCCATAATAATTGCCATTATCGTATCCTGCGGCGGCAGCATGTTCCACAAAGGTTGTTGTGCCGTTTTCTAAGGATGGAATGGTTATTAATCTCATCCCTTACCTGACTGGGCGTTGTCTGGGGCTCCAGTGCTCCAAGATCTCTTGGTCCCCCCTCCTCCTGTTCTTCTAGCTCAGATTTCCCCCAACATTTCACTGCTTCCAAAGAAACAGAGCAAAAGAGTGAAAACGCATAATATTGTCACCCCTGCTGGCCGTTGCCTTGCAAACTCACATCCATCCAGACCAGAGGACCAGACAGCCTCTGCAAATCTCTCTCTCTCTCTCTCTCCATCAAAACAAGATTATTCACATTTACTTTCCAGGAACAGGTCCTGGAGAGAAATCTCTCTGTCCAAGTTTGTGTGTTTTTGTTCCAGAGCTTTCCCTGTGAAAACTTGCTCTTTAGTACTCAATCAGAACAAACATCCGTTTGAATTTTCTGCAGATAGCCATTTGCTCTGATTGAGATTTAAAGAGCAGATTTCTGCAGGGAAAGCTCTGGGGCAAAGGGGGGGAAAAGGGCTTAGACACGGAACTTTTAAGCACAGACTAGTGTCCAGAAAGGACACGGGTGGCACTGTGGGTTAAACCACAGAGCCTAGAACTTGCTGATCAGAAGGTTGGTGGTTTGAATCCCTGCAACGGGGTGAGCTCCCGTTGCTCGGTCCCTGCTCCTGCCAACCTAGCAGTTTGAAAGTACAACAGAAGTGCAAGTAGATAAATAGGTACCGCTCTGGCGGGAAGGTAAACGGCGTTTCCGTGTGCTGCTCTGGTTTGCCAGAAGCGGCTTAGTCATGCTGGCCACATAACCCAGAAGCTGTACGCCGGCTCCCTCGGCCAATAAAGCGAGATGAGCGCCGCAACCCCACAGTCAGCCACGACTGCACCAAATAGTCAGGGGTCCCTTTACCTTTAACTTTTAGTGTCCAGAAAGAGCAGGACACAGAGTGGGGAAGTGGGGAAAAGCCCCCAATTTCAGGCTATGAAATGAAAAGAGATAACCTCCAACCCCCATCGCTTACCATCAGTCTTTTTCCATCTGCAGTAAAAAGTGAGTGAAATCATCAGGATCACAAATGGGACAGCCAAACATGCATAGAGCAGTGACGGACCTGGTGATGGAGAGGAATCTGAGAAAAGGAAATCAGAAAGGATAAGTGTTTTTTTTTTTTTTAAATCCGTCTTGTTCTTGAAGGACCAAGTCAGGTAGGAAATATCACTTTCAGAAAATCATTAAGTTCTGAAAAGTCCTTTACAATATCCCTCGGGGGAAAACAATATAAGCACACCCTCGGCTTCTCATTGCTTGACCAAATGAAAAGGGTCTCTTGGACAGTAACTGGGGTCAGACTTTTCCACTCTGGCCCCCTATGAACTTTTCACAGTTCCTGTTGACTGAGCAAGTAAAGTGCAGGAAATCTTCTCTGTTTACCACTCTAGGCAAAGCATTCACTGCTGGCATCAGAAAAAGAAAGGGATTCTGGTAGGCTCATCCACAAAGGAGTACAGAAGCTTAAAACGAATACAGTGGTACCTCAGGTTACAGATGCTTCAGGTTACAGACACTTCAGGTTACAGACTCCGTTAACCCAGAAATAGTACCTCGGATGCTTCAGGGTGAGAACAGAAATCGTGCGGCGGTGGCGCAGCAGCAGCAGGAGGCCCCATTAGCTAAAGTGGTGCTTCAGGTTAAGAACAGTTTCAGGTTAAGAACGGACCTCTGGAACGAATTAAGTTCTTAACCCGAGGTACCACTGTAATAGACTGTGGTCTACTTGGTTTTTAACAGGAAGTCATATAACTGGGTCAAACAGCTGTATGAGAGTCATGGGTTTGAGATTAGTATCCTGATTTGTTGATTGCCAGACCTGTGTTCAATTATGTTTCCTGAATATATTTTTTAATGAATCTAGAACCAGCCAGAAAACAAACTTCCCCCTGTCCCACCCCCAAAACTGGAGCTTGAGACCCTACAATATTGGTGGTGATTCTCACATCCCCCCTGCAGTGACCATCTTTTGCTCACTCGTTCATATATTTATGGAAAATCCAGATGGCGTTGTTGCCAAATGGTTATAGCTCAGTGATTTTTCAAAAAATGATTTTAAAAATAATGGAAAAAATAGAGAACTTGCTCACCTTCCATTACTACAGAGATGACGTTGCTGCGTAGGGACTGGATTTCCTTATCTTCTAATCTGATGGAATATGCACAGCTGTAGTTCCCGGCCGTATCTTCACCAACACGCAAAGCTTTATGGGGAATCATCAACTCATTACGGGGAAGCTCCTCAGATGCCTGACCTTGTAGATCCTTGTAAAATGTGTATCCTGCCGCTTCCCGCCCATCAGGAACTGAGCAGAGCAGGGTAATCTGTTCTCCATGGGTGTAAACAAGATTCAGGGGGTTCAGGGAAAGGGTGGCAGGGAGTGGGAAATCTGGGTTGGAAGGAAGAGAAAAAACAAACCAGTCGGCTGGGGGAATAAATGGGTGAAATGCTGCTTCCATAACCTGTCATGGAGCTTCAATATGCTGATGACAATGTAGTATGTGCACACTCAGAGGATGACCTCCAAAACATCCTAGATATCTTCGCAGAAGCTTACGAAAAGCTTGCCCTATTGCTCAACATCCAAAAAACCAAAGTGCTGCACCAACAAGCACAAAACAACCCCTCTGCAAATCCAACTTAACGGTGTAACATTGGAAAATGTCGATCACTTTTCTCACCTATTTCCACAAGGGCCGACATTGATGCCGAAATCCAGCTTTGCCTCAGCTCTGCAAGTGTAGCTTTCTCCCGATTGAAGTGCAGAGTGTTTGAGGACCGGAACATTCACAGGGAAACCAAAACACTTGTTTACAAAATTATTGTACTACCAACCTTGCTGTATGCTTGTGAAACACGGACAACTTATAAACACCAACTCCTCGAAAGATTCCATCAATGGTTTCTCCAAAAAAAATTACATATCACTGGGGAAGACAGGCAAACTAATGCCAGTGTACTGGAAGAAGCAAAGATCACTCGTGTTGAAGCAATGATTCTTCAACATCAACTTCGTTGGACTGGTCATGTTGTTCAAATGCCTGATTATCATCTTCCAAAGCAACTACTCTATTCCGAACTTTAAAAGGGGAAGCGTAATGCTGCTGGTCAACAAAAGAGGTTTAAAGACTCTTTCAAGGAAAATCTTTAGAAATGTAGGATAAACACCAACAATTGGGCAACACTGGCCTGTGAGCGCTCCAACTGGAGAACAGCCTTTACCAAAGGTGTCATGGGCTTTGAAGACTCTCAAACTCAGGACAAAAGGGAGAAACGAGCTAAGAGGAAGGCACGTTTGGCAAACCCTCACCATGATCAACTCCCATCCAGAAAACTATGTCCCCACTGTGAAAGGACATGTGGACTCCACAGTCACTTACGGACTCACTGTTAAGACTGTGTTCATGGAAGACAATCTTACTTGGCTATGAGTGATAGCCAAAGAAAGAAGAAGAAGGATGAAATGTCTTGTTAACATAGAAATGAAAGTGATCCAAAAGCAATTTCATATAAACTGGTCAAAGTGTGGGACAATCAGCCTCATATAATCAATATGCTTAACTCTAATGCATGAAGGGGTTAAGACCATAGAGTAAGCTGTCCTGCCAGGCTTAGCTAGGTCACTCCCTCTCACTTTGGGAGGAAAGCCATTTTCTTCCCATTCCACCATGTGTACCGTACCAGTAAGGAGGTCTAAGCTAGATGCTCCAAGCCTAGACCACATGGCTCAAGCAGGCTATATTTGTGCTTCTATACAAATAGTTTTGAAACTTTCTCCACTTTGAAATCTAAGTCTTATGGCCTGTGTTTTCTTACTGCTGTAGGGAAAAGCACATGAACCTGACCTTCAAAGAGTTTGTAAGTAAACCATTTTTAACTCACCAAGTCTGTGGCCTCTTTCTATGCTAAGCAAAATGGGTAACTTTTTGGAAGCATCTTAGAAAGGGAGCCTATATTTCCATGCTTTACTTTGCTACATATTTTGTGGTTTTAAATCTCTGCCGGAGCTCTCTCACCAAAGAGTGTTTGCCCTAAACCTGGATCTAGGCATCCAGAGAATTCTCCTTTTGTTTTAGCTAGTATTTTTTCCTTCAAACCAAATACAAAAAAACCAACACAAAGTTTACATTTATTATTGTTTACATGCCACAGAAGCCCGACATTTCATAGAGGAGAACTTAACACGGCATCTGGGATGCCAAACTCCCAGCTTTCTCCAGGTGTGATTCCCTGAGCTGCTAGGATGCTACAACATTCTGGTTCGTGTCCTTACCACACTTTCATCACATCCTGATGGGGCTGGCCTTTGGCGCTGGGGAGAGAGTACAGTGGTGCCCCGCAAGACGAACGCCTCGCAAGACGGAAAACCCGCTAGACGAAAGGGTTTTCCGTTTTTGGAGGCGCTTCGCTAAACAAATTTCTCTATGGGGTTGCTTCGCAAGACGAAAAAATATTGCGACTTCCCGCATTTCCCCCCGCTTTTCCCCGCCCTTTCCCTAAGCGCTAAGCCGCTTATCAGCTGTTCCGCTGATAAGCCGCTTCTCAGCTGATCGCTAAAAGCCGCTAGACCGCTAATAGCGCTAATCCGCTAAGCTGTCAATGGGCTTGCTTCGCAAGACGAAAAAACCGCTAGACTAAGAGAATCGCGGAACGGATTAATTTCGTCTTGCGAGGCACCACTGTAATTCATTCACAAGAAGAAAGCTTCTTACCAGTAACAGAGAGCACAACCTGGTTGCTCTTAGCAGACTCCCTTCCTTCCCTGTTTTTCCTCCAGTAAGAACACACAAACCTTTCCCTTGACTCCAGATGCATTGTGGAGACTTCCAAGGAACTGTGGTTTATTATTCTATATTCGGACCACTGACCATGTCTCGTGGCCTTGAAGAAATAGAACCACTCTCCCTTATGCCCTTCTGGTCGGTGGCATATAAACTGGACTTTCTCTCCTCTGACAAAGGTGGTGTTTGCAGGAGAAGTGGTCAGCCTGGGTGCTGGTGGAGGTGGAGCCGTCAGATAACCTGAGGAAGGAAAGGAGAGGCCAATTTACATCTTTCCCTTGGACCTCCTCCTCCAGCCAGTTTTTCATTGACCTCTTTCAGCTCCTGAACTCTAAACACCAAATATTTGCAGCCGAGCACCAAACCTAGCTGTGTGCGGTTTTTAGTTCTGGTATCAGAGATAAGCAGAGAAGTATTCTGGGTCAGAATCCAGCACAAGGCATTGTCAGTGATAGGATATCTGGAGCCTGGGTGGGAAAGTGGGTTTGGGGGACATCCTTGATATGAGGATCTTCAGTCACATCCTAGTTTAATCTGTTGACCCTCATTGTCTGTGTTCTCTCTCTACAATAGACTTGTACGGAGCCTGGAAATACCTGCATTTTAGAAAGGACGAGTTAAGGTGCTTACAATGTAACAGTGCCTTGCTTATATTTCACAGAGCATTTATATCTGCCCCCATCCCATAAATGCAGATCTTCCCCCTCCTCAAACCACGCATCTATCTGTCATGGTTTGCTTTTGGACACATTTTGCTCTCTAAAACATGTGCAGAGAGAGAAGTCGATTCGCCTCTCCTCCCCTCTCTGCAAGGAAGCAAGACTCAATTTTTGACGGGCAGCCATGCCATGACTTTAATTCTTTTGTGTAGTCTGATCACTACCCTTGGTATTTGTAATCATCATCATCATAATTTATTATTTATACCCTGCCCATTTGGCTGGGTTTCCCCAGCCGCTCTGAGCAGCTCCCAGCAGAATATTAAAAACACGATAAAACACCAAACATTAAAAGCTTCCCTAAACAGGGCTGTCTTCAGATGTCTTCTAAAAGTCAGATAGTTGTTTATTTCTTTGGCTTCTGATGAGAGGGTGCTCCACAGGGTGGGCGCCACTACCAAGAAGACCCTCTGCCTGGTTCCCTGTAACCTCACATCTCGCAGGGAAGGAACCGCCAGAAGGCCCTTGGAGCTGGACCTCAGTGTCTGGGCTGAATGATGGGGGTGGAGATGCTCCTTCGGGTATACTGGGCCTTTGAGGCCGTTTAGGGACGCGGGTGGCGCTGTGGGTAAAAGCCTCAGCGCCTAGGGCTTGCCGATCGAAAGGTCGGCGGTTCGAATCCCCACGGCGGGGTGCGCTCCCGTTGCTCGGTCCCAGCGCCTGCCAACCTAGCAGTTCGAAAGCACCCTCGGGTGCAAGTAGATAAATAGGGACCGCTTACCAGCGGGAAGGTAAACGGCGTTTCCGTGTGCGGCTCTGGCTCGCCAGAGCAGCGATGTCACGCTGGCCACGTGACCCGGAAGTGTCTCCGGACAGCGCTGGCCCCTGGCCTCTTGAGTGAGATGGGTGCACAACCCCAGAGTCTGGCAAGACTGGCCCGTACGGGCAGGGGTACCTTTACCTTTACCTTTAGGGCTTTAAAGGTCAGCACCAACACTTTGAATTGTGCTCAGAAACGTACTGGGAGCCAATGTAGGTCTTTCAGGACCGGTGTAATATGGTCTTCACAGCCACTCCCAGTCACCAGTCTGGCTGCCGCATTCTGGATTAGTTGTAGGTTCCGGGTCACCTTCAAAGGTAGCCTCATGTAGAGTGCATTGCAGTAGTCCAAGCGGGAGATAACTAGAGCCTGCAGGCTGCACACCTGGTCCTCCCAGGCTGCACACCTGGTCCTTCGGGGGCACAGTCACCCCATTCAGGACCAGGGAGTCCTCCACACCTGCCCGCCCCCTGTTCCCCAAAAGAGTAGGTTTCAACATTCAGGTTAATTCTACTGAATCTGATTTTCACCTAGGAAATGTCAAGTGAGGGTGTGTGTTCTCTCTCTCTTTCTGTCTTGAGGTGAGGGCATTTCCGGTATAGGGGGAAAAGTAACCAAAAATGGTGGCAGCTGCAGCACTCACAAGAATACAAAAGTGCCCATGGGGCTTTCAAAAGTTAGATAGATAGATAGATAGATAGATTCTTTATTGTCATTACACAAGTGCAACATTGCACAAGTGCAACGAAATTGGATGCCATCCCTTAAAAACAACAAAAGCAACACAACAACAACAACCAAACAAACCACATTCCAGCCACACCCACACCCATCAAACTCCCAGGTCACACTATCGAGTTACTGCATTTAAGAAGGCCACAGCTCTTGGATAGAAACTATTTTTCAGTCTATTTGTCCTTGACTTGATGTTTCTGTATCTCCTGCCAGAAGGCAGTAGTACAAACAGACTGTGTCCCGGGTGAGATGCATCCTGCAGGATATTGTTTGCTTTCCTAAGACAACGGGAACCGTACAGTTCTTCCAAAGATGGGAGGGGATGACCAATAATCCTTTGGGCTGTGGTTATGACCTTCTGGAGCACCTTCCTCTTCCTAGCTGTACAGCTGGAGAACCAGGCACAAATACAGTATGTGAGAATGCTCTCTATGGAGCCTCGGTAGAAGGACACCAGCAGTCTCTCACTCAGATTGTTCTTCTTTAAAAGTCTGAGGAAATAAATTCTCTGCTGGGCCTTCTTCACCAGAGCAGTGGTATTTGCGCTCCAAGTCATGCCCTGATCGATAGTCACTCCCAAAAACCTGAATTCTGCCACCCTCTCCACCCGTTCCCCGTTGATATACAAGGGCTGAATGTCCGCCTTTTTTTTCCTGTAATCCACCACCAATTCCTTGGTCTTAGTCGTATTAAGAGCCAGATTGTTCTCTCCACACCAAGCACAAAGCCGCTCCACCTCGTCCCGATAGGCGGACTCATCCCCTCCTGAAATGAGCCCCACCACCGTCATGTCATCAGCAAACTTGATGATTTTGTTGCTGGAATAAATGGCTGTACAATCATACGTATAGAGAGTATAGAGCAGGGGACTCAACACACAACCCTGTGGTGAGCCGGTGTTAAGGCTAAGGGCTGTGGACATATGTGACCCTACTCTAACCCTCTGAGAACGTTCTGACAAAAAGTCCAAAACCCAGAGACAGGTGGAGTTGGAGAGTCCAATCGCCTCTAGCTTGGACACCAGTCTATGGGGGAGGATAGTGTTAAAAGCAGAGCTAAAATCCACAAACAGCAGCCTCACATAACTCCCCGGCTGCTCCAGATGGAACAGAGCAGCATGGAGAGTGGTAGTGATAGCGTCTTCCGTGGATCTATTTGCCCTGTATGCAAACTGGTAGTTGTCAAAAGTTGATGGAAGACAGGAAATAATGTGACGGCGCACCAGTTTCTCAAAACACTTCATGATGATTGGAGTCAGTGCAACTGGTCTGTAGTCGTTCAGACTACTGATTGTGGATTTTTTTAGGCAGAGGAACAATAGTTGACGACTTCAGGCAGGGTGGGACAATAGACTGGTGTAAGGACTTGTTGAAGATCTTAGTAAAGACCCTCGCCAGCTGATCCGCACAGCCCTTCAACACCTTTCCCGTGATGCCATCAGGTCCAGCAGCCTTCCTCGGATTCACCATCCTCAATACCTGTCTCACCTCATGCTCCTCTACAGTGAATGAGGGGCCCCTATGGGCTGGTGGCTGTAATACCGGCGTCTCAGGTGGCTCCTTCTCGAAGCGAGCAAAGAAGAAGTTAAGCTCCTCCGCCAGCAAAGGGTCACCGTCGACAGCACCAAGGTTAGGTTTGTAGTTGGTAATATGCTGAATCCCCTGCCACATCTGTCTTGTGTTGTTACTCCTTAAATTATCCTCAATCCTCTGCCTATAGACCAGTTTTGCCCGTCGAATACCCCTCTTCAAGTTTGCTCTTGCCACACTGTAAAGCTGCACCTCGCCCGACCTAAAAGCCCTGTTCCTTTCCCGCAACAGGCACTGGACCTCTCTATTCATCCAGGGTTTCTGATTGGGGTAAAACCGGATGGATTTATTTGCTGTGACAGTGTCTGTGCAGTGATTGATATAGCACAGAACTGCCGCCGTGTGCTCCTCCAGGTCTGAACGATCGAAAATGTCCCAATTGGTTCTCTCAAAACAGTCCTGCAGCTGATGGATAGCACCTTCAGGCCAGATTTTAACAGTCCTTGATATTGTGGGAGCCCGTTTCCTGAGTGGGATATATGCTGGTACCAGGAACAGAGACATATGGTCGGACTGGCCCAAATGTGGCAGCTGTAAAGCCCTATAGCCGTGATTTACATTCGAATAAACTTTGTCCAGTGTCTTGTCCCCTCTTGTGGGACATTTCACATGCTGATAGAGCGTTGGGAGCACTGTTTTAAGTTCAACATGATTGAAGTCTCCCGCAATGATGTGCACAGCTTCAGGATGCTTGTCTTGCTGGCTGCTGATAAGGCTCTGCAGGCATCCCAGCGCCAAGTTGGCATTGGCATCTGGTGGCACGTACACACCAGTTAGCATAACAGCTGTAAACTCCCTAGGGAGATAGGCTGGTCTACATTTAACAGCCACATATTCCAAATCCGCTGAACAGTAACTGCCAACGGTCTTAGAATTATTGGACCAGCATTTGTTCACATATACACAGTGACACCGGCTAAAAGGATGCATTGATTTTCTTCTTACCTCCAGTGGGCACCATCCATGAAAGAACTGAGAATGAGACTGAAATAAAAAATGAAAGAGATTGAGGTTGATGACAATGTATTCCAAATCTCAGATGCCTATAAAAGGTGGTCAAAGCAGATGGGCCCAAGACTTCAGATATACAGCAGAATTAGAGGAATGGGAAAATCTTGGGAAATATAGTATCAAATTTACAGCCTGCTATTTAATTAAAGAAAACTTTTTAAAAATGATGTACAGGTGGTACCTCACTCCATCGAAATTGGCGAAAATGAACAAAAAAAACCAGTAGTAAGTGCTGGAGATGTAACCATAAGGATGGGAATCTATTCCACGTATGGTGGACGTGTCCCAGAATAAAATTATTCTGGGACATGATATACAATAAACTAAAAAAGATGTTAAGATACACTTTTACAAAAAAAACAACAACCACAACCTGAGTTATTCTTAATAGGTTTATTCACAACAGACATCCCCAAAGGCAATAAAAGAGTTTTTTTGTATGCAATAACGGCCGTCAGCATAGTGACTGCAAAATATTGGAAAAGTAACACAATTCCAACAAATGAAGAATGGTTATTAAAATTAAGTGAATACATCGAACTGTTGAAATTAGCAGAAATAGTAAGAAACCAACCAAGTGGAAAAAAAATCAGGAGAGAATGGGGGATCTTCACAAACTATATGAAGAAAGTTGGTTCCCAAAATTATGACTGGCTTAGTCTAGACTAAAAATTCCACAGGTAATCAAATTGTCTCTCCATAAAGTTCAAAATGATTATTGTTGGGGGGGCCACCAGGGGGCGCATTGGAAGATGGCCGACAATAACATCTCTCCGACCCACACGAGGTAATTAAGAGGCTGATATGGGAGTATGCAGCCTCCCTTCGTTGCCACAAGGGAATAGGGAACGCTGCCTTGCCTGCTGTGCCCATAATGCACCCCCGGATTCGAAAGAAGGGGGTGAGGGCACTAGGCACAAAGCCCTCGGGTGGGTCCGGCTCTCCCAGACGCTGTCTCTGATCGCACACTGGTTTGCATAAGCTCGAAATATATAATTGGAAATGAAGCAAATGCACATATTTCAAGTGAAGAACGGGAGTGAAGACTGCTAACTGAAGTGACCTCTGTGAAACGAGAGCAACGGGTTTGGATTTAACGGAATACAACATGAAGAAAATACACCAGGTTCACCCGGAGTGGGACTGGATGGGGGGGGACTTTTTTTTCCTTTTCTTCTATGTGATTAACCAGTAACCCCTCCTCAAAAAGAACCGTCGCATAACCGACCTAAGCAGGATGATTAAAAACTGTGTGGAAATGATTTACTACCAAAAGCTGGGCTTGTGAGATCGAGAAAAAGAACAAGGGCTTTTGATGGCGCAGCAACAAAAAGGGAATTGCCATTTTGACGGGTCTTGTCGAAAGATTCATGATCGGGAGGAGGAAGCTTTGTTTTCATATTGGATTCCTGGTAGAACCTTCTCGAGGACTGAGAAAGAGAGACAGACCTGTGAAAAGTGAATAAGTAGACAGCAAGAATGTTTTTCTTTATGGAAGCGATGAAATACGGCAGCTGTCTGAAATATGGCTCTTGGACGAACGAAAAAATCCACACAGGAATACAAATTTGTTTCAACCCGCTTATGGAGACAATCAGAGGCCACAAAGACAAAGAGGGAGGAAAAATATATGAAAACAACTAGAAGAGATGTGGAAAACAGCAAGAAAGGATTGGACAGAATTCTGAACATTATTTGGACAGATTTGTGGACTTTTAAAGCAGCAGCAATAAGAGGATTGGATCCCTTTCGGAACTTGAAATATGGGTACCTCCAACAAAATTTAAAATTAGGCTCTGTAATTCGGAATTTATGTGATTTGATTTGATATGATTGGTCTGTTAATAAAAAATATTAAAAAAAAAACAAAACAAAATGATTGTTGTTGTTTAGTCGTATCCGACTCTTCGTGGCCCCATGGACCAGAGCACGCCAGGCACTCCTGTCTTCCACTGCCTCCCGCAGTTTGGTCAAACTCATGCTGGCAGCTTCGAGAACACTGTCCAACCATCTCGTCCTCTGTCGTCCCCTTCTCCTTGTTCCCTCCATCTTTCCCAACATCATAATGGTTGAAGGAAGTCTACTTTTTTCTTTCTTTTTCTTTTTTGTTGGTATATCTTTGTTCTCTTTAATTTCTTTTTCCACTTTTTTTTACTTTTTCATATATATTATTGTAATATTAATTTTATAATTTTATAAATAAATATATTTAAAATAATTAAAATAATTAAAATAATTAATTTTCCTCTTACCTCCAATGGGCACAATCCAGGAAAGAACCAAGAATGAGACTGAAATCAAAAAGGAAAGAGATTGAGGAGGATGACAATATATCCCAGATAAAACCTCAGATGCCTGTAAAAGATGGTCAAAGCAGTTTCACCCCCAGGCAAACATGAAAATCAATGGAAAGGCCTTAAATGAATGAGACTGAACAGCAAAACACATGGAGGCAGAACGAAAGACTGGGTGAGAAAAGGAAAGTAATGAAGAAGACGCAATGAAGCAAGGAGCAGGGGAGCAGGGTGAGAACATGCAGTGTGCTGCCTTCCGGGTCCCTTAGCCTGCAGCCCCAATCTGTTGCTGCGTTACTCCTGTTGCCTGCCAGGGTAGAAAAGAGCCCGATTGTTGGGTGTGTGTGCAGAAGGTGGAGAGTACAAGCCCCTAAGCTGCCAATTAGCTGTGGGGCAGAGCCTGTCCTAGGAAAAGGGCACTTTGATTTACAGGAATGCTCCCCCAAAGAAAAACACGGCTTAGCAAAGAGGTAAAGGTAAAGGGACCCCTGACCATTAGGTCCAGTCGTGGCCAACTCTGGGGTTGCGCGCTCATCTCACTCTATAGGCCGAGGGAGCTGGTGTTTGTCCGCAGACAGCTTCCGGGTTATGTGGCCAGCATGACTATACCGCTTCTGGTGAACCAGAGCAGTGCACGGAAATGCTGTTTACCTTCCCGTCAGAGCGGTACCTATTTATCTACTTGCACTTTGATGTGCTTTCGAACTGCTAGGTGGGCAGGAGCAGGGACCGAGCAACCGGAGCTCACCCCTTCATGGGGATTCAAACTGCCGACCTTCTGATCGGCAAGTCCTAGGCTCTGTGGTTTAACCCACAGCGCCACCCATGTCCCTGGCTTAGCAAATAACCTGCTATAAACCCACTTGAAGACAGAGCCTCCAGTGGCAGAGAGACAGACCAACAAAATACAGGGCTGGAAAACTGTAAAAGTCTCCCCACACCCATGTCAAAATCTCCTCTTTGCTGGATATGGGGAGGAACGTAATTACATATGTGGTGGGACTGTCTCAATATTAAACCATTCTGGAGGGAAAAAAATCTTTGGAGAAGCTGGTGCAATAACATCCCAAGATATCCCAATGCCACCCCAGGTTGTTCTACTTTCCATTTTTAATTATGAATGTCACTATGAAGTTTATGAGGAACTACTTTCATTTATATTTATAACTGCGAGATTGGCTATTACAATGTTTTGGAAAACTTGTGCTGCTGCTATGTGTGAAATTTGGTAGCAACAGCTTTGGTTTCTAGCACTAGTGGAAAGTTTGACTGCAAAGGAGAATGAACACATCAACAACAGTGGGACCAATAACTTTGATGTGGAATGGAGCATTTAAATTTTGTATACAGCTGCAAAAGAACACAGCTATCAACCGCCAGATACACATCAAGCATTATGGCAAGATAGCTTGAGATAACTAAAATATTGAAAACTCTATGGCATATTATCACTAGAAACAGAGTTTCCTTGAACAGACTTCACCCCCAACAGGGCTGGGAGTTCTTTGTTGTTCATTGTACCTGCTTTGTTGAAACCCTATTATTATTATTATTATTATTATTATTATTATTATTATTATTTCATTTCTATACAGCTTTATATTTTTAAGAAAAATCTCAAAGCTGTTTACAGAATATTAAAACATCAATAAAACATCAATAAAACAATCTGAAGAAAGTCAAATATAGAGCATACAGTCAAAGCAACATAATTAACAGAAAACTAAAATATTATCTTAAAGATTTCAAAATAAAACATTACAAAGGAGGTCAACTAGAGAATACATATTTAACACAAACATATTTAACGTGTATCTGAAGAAGTGTGCATGCACACGAAAGCTCATACCTAGAAGTAACTTAGTTGGTCTCTAAGGTGCTACTGGAAGGAATTTTTTATTTAACACAAAGTTAACAAAAAAAAAAAAAATCTTAAACATTTCAAAAAATAACACCCTACAACATTGCTAAGTGAAGTCAAATATAAAATGCACATTTAAAATAGCACAATTAACAAGAGAATAAAATATTATCATAAGCATGACATGGCTATTTGGCAGGCACAAAAGGATGGGGCAAAAGAATCCAGTAGTTAAGGTTTGTTTTCAGGCATAACAACTAGCCAATTTTAAGAACTAGCAGTCTTAACAACTGCCACATAATGTTCATTCCACGCTGGCAAGGAATCAACCCTTTGGTGCAGCAGCAGCTAAACTCTGGAACTTACCTGACCATTGATAAAACAAAATAAAAAGATTCCTTCCAGTAGCACCTTCCATCCAGTAGATACCCTGAAGAAGTGTGCATGCACACGAAAGCTCATACCAAGAACTAACTTAGTTGGTCTTTAAGGTGCTACTGGAAGGAATCTTTTTTTATTTTGTTTTGACTATGGCAGACCAACACGGCTACCTACCTGTAACTGACCACTGATGTTATGCAAGACTGTTTAGCTTCTTTTCAACACCTGCTAAACACCTTTTTGTTTAGACAAGCCTACCCAGACATGTATTTTCACAACTAATTTTATTTGATTAGGTATAGTTATTGTTTTTAAAACTACTGGCTATATTTGTATTTTGAAATTTTGATAAATAGAACCTTAATGTTATACACAAACATCCTTGTAACACAGTATTTGCTTTGCAACATTTAAATGCGGACTGAGATTATCAGTATTTTTAAGTACATTCTATGCTGTTTTATGTAAACTGCTTAAGAGGCTTTGAGGGCTAAGCAGTATCTAAATCCTGTTAAATAAATAAATAAATAAATAAATGTTCAGAGTAGTACAGTGGTACCTCGGGTTACAGACGCTTCAGGTTACAGACGCTTCAGGTTACAGACTCCGCTAACCCAGAAATAGTACCTCGGGCTAAGAACTTTGCTTCAGGATGAGAACAGAAATTGCGCCACGGCAGCAGGAGGCCCCATTAGCTAAAGTGGTGCTTCAGGTTAAGAACAGTTTCAGGTTAAGAACGGACCTCTGGAATGAATTAAGTACTTAATCCGAGGTACCACTGTACCTCGAAAGAGGGCAAAAATGAAAAGGGAGTGCATGTGGTCTATGAAAGTGAATGAAGCAGCATTTCCAGTCAACCTACTCGGTGCAGTTACAATTTGGCACTTCATCTCCTCACGAGTAACTCAGCTAGAGGGATGAGGAGGGACAAAGGAACATGGGCAATATTTTAAGGGTTGGTCCCTGTCTGCATCTTTAGCAGCTGAAAAACAAACAGAAACCGGGGAAGGGAAAGTTACTGAGCTGCAGAAAGATTCACCCTTCCCATTTTTGCCTCTTATCCAAGGGCTATTTCCAGAAGAGTTGCGGCAAATAATGCTTTTAAAAGCAACACCCTCTCTTGGTTGTACTCCAGAGGAAGCCGGTCCAAACCACTTTGGCAAGGACAGAAGCCAAGCTGATTTTGCACAAACCGATTGTGGGAAAAAGCTCTGGAGAGAGACTAGAGGAAGAAGAAAAAAATATACAGTGGTACCTCAGGTTAAGTACTTAATTCGTTCTGGAGGTCCGTACTTAACCTGAAACTGTTCTTAACCTGAAGCACCACTTTAGCTAATGGGGCCTCCTGCTGCCGCCACACCGCCGGAGCACGATTTCTGTTCTCATCCTGAAACAAAGTTCTTAACCTGAAGCACTATTTCTGGGTTAGCGGAGTCTGTAACCTGAAGCGTATGTAACCTGAAGCGAATGTAACCTGAGGTACCACTGTATAGGGAAGAAACACAGTGACAAAGGGAGGACATGAGAAAATACGGATGTTGGAATTCAGTTTTGAGGCAGAAAGAGAAAAGTGAGGTCCCAAACCTGTCACTAAAGTAGCAAACTCCATCCTCCGCCAGCTTCCCTTGAGTCCTCTGCTGAACCACTGCCCTGCCTCTTCTCCCCCAAACTAGGGTGAACTGC